>NW_027507718.1:499836011-499958511 GCF_037356315.1 Lithobates pipiens | reverse complement strand
CAACTACAAGCATTCTTTTTTTTATATGTGAAATTCTGAAAATTCAGGACTCTTGAGACAATGGAGGCGAGGGAAGGTGAGGGTAGGCAAAGAAGAGGGTGCAGGAGATGATCACCAGCACCAGCTGGCAATTAGCCGACAGATGAGCGCCCAGCCCAGAGAAGGAAGGGCTAAGCCGATGGCTTCCTCAGAACCAGGTAAATATGACCATAGAACCTAGGAGGACCAAAAATGGGAGAGCAGAGGTATACAAGTCAAATCCTTCAAGTATAGATTCTAAATATTGCAGTATATGTACATTATCAATAAATATTCCATCATAATTTTACTCAGAATCAGACTCACTTACATATGTATAGCCCAGGTCAGGCCAACCTTGAAAGGAGGCCCGTACTCTGGAGGAGAAGTATCACCCTTAGATCAAATTTAGAGGACAAGTGGATGGTGCCTGTACAAACCCAAGATCCGGGAGTAGAATTCAACAAGATATATCTGTCAAAATAATGATCTAATTAAGATATCCGTCATGGTGTTCAGTCTACTAAACAATAATCAAATCCCCCCGTCATCATAGGCTAGAGATACTTACAGCTGCCGGACCGAGATGTACCCTCAAAATTAAATATAGACACACATATAAGAAGAGAAGGCTCAGGCAACAACCTAAAAGTTCCGGAAAAAACACCAAATGAATAATAATATAATTATAAATAATACACATCCAAAAGGATATGGGGGCTATATCAAATACTCCCATATCCACCTATAGGACAGCCCAATATAATACACAAAGATAAATACCTAGTATTGGCCACTAGAGGGCCTCTCCTCAAATAAAGCCGTAAGATCACCAGCAGCTATTCCCAAACAATCAGTCCATAGATCAAATCCAAACTAGCGGGGGTTCAATGTTCTCCTAAAGAAATATAAACCAGGGCCACTGCACAAAAAATAAAAAATAAATTTTTTTAAAAAAATTTAATGAATCATACCCAGTGTCCAAAAAGACAAACCTAACAAAGTTTAGACAACCAAATGGGGAAACGCAGTGTAGAGCAGACAATCACAAGCTCCTTACCTTCAGAGCATCCATCCATCAAATGAATACACCAACCACAAAGTCTGGTTCCATATCTGCTGTTTATAAATGCGCTGTGGCGCCCAAAAAACGCCAAACGTGCGCATTAGAGCAATTGCCGACAGGTGATGCAAAATACACCTGTAACTCTGTTGTAACCGCTATGCACATTGGCACATAAACAATGCGTCCTCGCGCATAGATAACAGCCGTGCGCATTGGCGCATAAATAATGCGTCCTCACGCACAGATGATGAGTCATTTCCGAAGCAACGGTGCATAGTTATTGCGTCATGGCGCACAAAAAACACCTCAATATGTGTGCCATTTCAGTGGCGAAAATCAACGCTACTGAATAATGATGCATATCGACGCATACGCCAAATGCAAAAGAAATGCACAGGCACACATCAATGGCAAGTCCAATAATAGCAGTCAGCGACGCACAACCGCTGCATCGTCACGCACAAGCGACACATCAATATGCGCACCAGCGCTACGGCAATACAGCAACAACGGCATCCGCACGTCAATAGTAATACCAGTGATGACAATCACCTTTGCAAAAATGCCAATTGGGCCAAAACAAACTCTAACATATTAATACCAATAACACTGGCGCACAAAGGCTGCCGGTGCCATAATAATAACCCAATACCCAAATATTTAAGTCCCAACCAACAACAACACCATTCGCTCACAGAAAACACCAATCGCGTGTGAACCACTACAGATAAAACAATAAGTAAAAATTAACTGATAAATCCCGTTATACAAAAAGCTACCTGAAATAGGGAGGTATGGAGGTCCCCTCAAAGCCACCATCGCAACGCCACCCCCAAAGGTGAACGGAAAACAACAAACACTGTCCTCCAATCCCCATTGCTATCCAAGCCAAGAGAGACATACCCCCCCCCCTCCCCACAAAAGTTGATGACTCCGAATCCTGGGATTGCACAGAACATACATCCCACGACATTTCCTTTTCCTTCTTAATGATAATGATCCCCTATAGGGGCTATACAATAAATTTTTAACCTCATTTGCTTACTCCCATGTTTTGCTCCGACATATATATATATATATACCGATAATCCATTAAATATATACAAAACAAAATATACATTAAATATAAATATATTACATATATACATCTCATTAACATAGTTGGCAGGAGGATCCCTCCCACACAGAGCGATAAAGAGGACAGACATACAATTCAAAATAAGCATCTGAAAATCTCATCAAAACAAACTGACCTTGTAAATCGCATGAACAGGAAACGCTACTCTAAATCGAGATACCAATTTTATTAGAGAAAGGGTCTATAACTGAGGGAGTCATTCAAGCCCGGTGCCCTAGTAGCATTCAATTTTAATATCCATTTTGCCTCTCGTTGGAGCAACTTTTGATCAATATTACCCCCTCTTGGATCTTCTCTGACCCTTTCTAAAGCTGTGAAACATACCATGGAAGTATCGTTTTTGTGTTCCAAAGCCACATGTCTTCCTATGGGGGTGTAAAGCAGGTTTTTCCTTATATAGTATACATGGTCATAAACGCTCCTCCAGAAATTCCTAAATGTTTTACCCACATAGAATGAGTCACATTTACAGAACGCTTTATAAACATTTCCCGTGGTCTGGCAGTTAGCAAAAAAATCTCATGTTACACACCACCCCATTAGGAAGCATATAGGACGATCCTTCTAACATTCAGTTACAGTATTCACATTCATGGCGAAACGCGTCAACTAGTATCTATGATTCTGACTACAAAAGTATACTAGAACATGTGTTTTTAAATGAATTTTTATATGTGTATAATTTGGATTTTGTATTAATAAAATTAGAAATTTATTACAAATTGTCTGTATATCTTTTTCAGGTACCGGTATAGTCCGTTCTGTCCTTCTCCCCTTTTTTTGTTTATGCTATTTAGGATGAGGTACCCCCTTAGCTTTTTTCATATATTTTGGTTTAGTAAAGGTAAATTGCAAGTCTCTCTCCCATTTTTCTAAGAACGGGGGGGTCATCAGTGGCATGGAGATCCAGCAGAGACTTATAGGAGGTTGATAAGGATCTCCAGATTGGGCCATCACCCAAAGTTCCTTAAAAGAGTGAAGCTTATGGACAAAAATGGCCAATTTAGGCAATGATCCAAGAAAGTGCGACAATTGAATAGTCCGCCAGTGATCCAATTTAAGAGGAGCCCATCCAGAAAGCAAAGTCTCCGTAGATCTCCAACCTGAAGATCGTAAGAGCTGAGAGGCCCTTAAAAGTCTCTGTGGACTTTGGGAAAGAAACGTTGGCTCAGTGAAACTGGGTATGAACCCTGGGTGACCAAAGATTGGAGTTACTGGGGATGGGAAACTGCTCATTGAAGAAAGTTGGAAAAACCTGTTCAGTTACGCTAAAATGGGGCCAATCAAAAGATGAGTAGATAAATGGGTAACGTGGATATTTCCAGCCCAAGATAGGCCAGGAAGTGGAGCCTTGGCCACCTCCTGTTCCAGCGATATCCAGAGTGTCAGGTCGCTGTGTCTGCACCAGTCCATGACCCTGGTCATATGTGCTGCAGTATAATACAGGGCCGGGTCCGGGAGACCCATGCTGCCCTTCAGCTTAGGTTGTAACAGCGACATTCTGCTAAAATGTGGATGTTTACCTCGCCAAATGAATTTGATAAATACCAAACGCACAGTATGAAAAAAGGTTTGAGGTATCTTTATTGCCAGAGCCTGCAATAAGTACAGGAGTCTGGGCATCGCATTCATCTTTAGAACGTTACAGCGGCCATACCAGGAAAGGGCCAGAGAGTCCCACTTTTTAAGGTCAGTGCCTAGTGTTGATGCGCTACTGTGGCCTGATTCACACCTATGCAGTTTTAGTGCTCTTTGCATTTTGCAGATTTGCACTACAGAACGTGTTCCATAGGAAACCATGGTAAATGGACTGTAGTGCAAATCTGCAAAATGCAAAAAGCACTAAACCTGCATAGGTGTGAATGCAGCCTAAATGCCAGTTTACATAATATCTGTGCTACACTTGTGCTAAAAAGCCAAAAGTGCACTACTAAATAAAATAGGTGTGCCACTACATGCACAAAGAAACAAATTAACTGATTGTGAGCAAGAGTTTAAATTAAAAAAAACAAAAAATAATGAAACAAAAATGATACAAAAATAGATCAGCATAGTCATACATGAACTGTTCTAATGAAAAAACAAACTGTTCTACTCAGAAGAAAGTCCATGAAAGGTACAATACAAGTCCATTCACAATAATTCTTTAAATAGCTTTTAATAGCTAGCCTCCTTTCCCTGTGGAAGCCTAATACGGAGAAACGCAGCATCGGATGGAGCTAGCAGAGTGGACGTTCTCACACATTACACCCCAGTCAGCTGGCGTGGGCCGTGGCTGTGTTCTTTCGGTTTTTTTTTTTTTGTGGAAGTGCTGTTTTTGAAAGTTCTTGCTGTTTCATGTTTTAAAGTTTTAAAGTTCTGTGGTGCAGTGCTGTGCCATGGTTTTGAATAAACGAACTTGGATTTTAAACCTATTATGCTATGAAGCCCTCTTTTTTCCTCCCATGATGTTCCTATTGCAACTGCCCATAAAACGTGGGTCCTACGGAGTGCACCGGAGGCCGGTCCTATTAGTGGAGGAGTGGATCCAGACGCATGTCCTTGGGGTATAAGCCTGAGTGATCTCTCCTGCTCTGTGCCTATAGAGATCCAACTTTTCTGGTAAGATCCGATCCGTAGAGATCCGATGCCTATAGAGATCCAACTTTTCTGGTAAGCGGCCATCTGGCTTTTTGCTTTTTATTATCCTTCGGCTGTTACATGAGTAGTGTTACTGTGAAAAAATCATCCTATTTGGGAATCTCTATTTAAAGAATTATTGTCAATGGACTTGTATTGTATCTTTCATGGACTTTCTTCTGAGTAGAACAGTTTGTTTTTTGATTAGAACAGTTCATGTATGACTATGCTGATCTATTTTTGTATCATTTTTGTTTCATTATTTTTTGTTTTTTATTTAAAGTCTTGCTCACAATCAGTTAATTTGTTTCTTTGTGCATGTAGCGGCACACCTATTTTATTTAGTAGTGCACTTTTGGCTTTTTAGCACAGGTGTAGCACAGATATTATGTATATTGCACTAGGCATTTAGTAGCGCATCTATTCTTATTTTTACACACTCCTAAACTGAATATTTTGTTTTTTGTTTAGATTGCAGCACAATCATATATATTCAGCTGTCACATATTTGTACATAGTTATAATTTATCATTTTTTATATTAACTGGGGGTAGCGTGAATTTTTCCACGATACATAAACAGCGGCTAGTGTTGACAGGAAAGGCTGATAGTTGGGAGGAAGCACATCATTTAGGTTCGCAGGAATTTTCGTTCCCAGATATTGAATTGAGCGGGCAGCATTTGAATGGGAAAAAAGGTTGTGAGCTCTCTCTGGTAACGTCTGATAGGGAGATATTTAAGGTCTCTGATTTTTGTAAGTTGACCTTGAACTTAGACAAACTACTGCTCCTGTAATGAGGAGGGTAAGGATGTAAGAGGCTCAGTAATATAGAATAAGAGGTCATCGGCGTAAGCCGCCACTTTGTGTTGGTATTTGCCGGTGTTCTGGCAGATATTGTCCTGCCATCATATAGTGTCCGCCCCGTACTGCGCGAAGAAGCTTCGGAAAATCTCTGAAGCTGAACAGCGCCTGCGCCGTGAGTGGAGGTGGTAGCCCCACCATCCAAGCGGACATAGGGTTCGGAAAATTAGAGGGCCCCTCACGGGCGAGCTTTTTTTATTCCTACTCTATGTCCACTTGGATGGTGGGGCTAGAACCTGGACTCACGGCGCAGGCGCCGTTCATCCTCGGCTATTTTCGGGAACCTGTGTTGCTGTGTACTGCGCATGCGCAGTACACAGCGGACACTATCTGATGGGGGACCTTATATGGTGGGACACCGGCTTCAACTCCTCGGATGGATGGGTTACTTCTGATATGTTGTAGAAAGGGCTCCAGAGAAAGAACGAATAGTAAGGGGGATAGGGGACAGCCCTGTCTGGTGCCGTTTGAAATTGAAAAAGGGTTGGAATCGTAGTCGTTTACTGTAAAAACTGTAGCTTTGGGATTCTGATAGATGTCTGAAATCCAAGACAAGATGGAGTTCGGCATTCCCACAAATTTGAGTGTCTCTTGGAGAAAGGCCCAGTCCACCCTGTCAAAGGCCTTCTCAGCATCTGTGGACAGGAGCAAAAGGGGAATACGGGGGCATTTTGCTGTCTCTATAATGTTCAGTGTCCAAATAGAGTTGTCCCTAGCTTCTCTAGTCTGAATAAAGCCGACTTGATCTGTTGCAATTAAGCGATGTAACAAGACATTCATCCTAGAAGACAGGATTTTGGTGAATAATTTCACATGACAATTCAGAAGAGAAATAGGCCTATAGCTGACATATAGCAATGGGTCCTTACCCGGCTTAGGGATCACTGAAACAGAGGCACGTCGCATGTCCACAGGGAAGCTGTGTCCATCTAAGACATAGTTAAAGGCCGGATGAAGTAAGGTGCTAAGGAGTCCTGCTATTGTTTATAGTAAGAGCACTTTCACACCACACCGCCCATAGCATCAGCGGTAAAACGCTGCTATTTTTACAGCGTTATTAGAGCGTTTTTACAGCGTTTTTACAGCGTTTTTGGGGCGCTAGCGTTAAAATTACTGCAACGCTGTGGGCGTTTTTACAGCGTTTTACAAGCGTTTTACAAGCGTTGGGCGTCAAAGAGCCACCTCACCTCCCTACATCACTTCCTGTTTACTTCCTGGGATATTGTGAGGTGACAGAGGATACAGAAAGAAGATGGAGTTCATGGAGCTGTTCTTGATGTTTGTGCTACTGTATTGGGAAAATATCCACCAACAGAGGCAGCAACGTCGGTATTGGGTTCATCCCATCCTACAAACACACAGCTCTATCGGGCAATTTGTGTTGCTATATGAGCACCTAAGAGTGCACCCAGACAAATTCCGAAACTATACTCGAATGAGCATTGGAACGTAAGTATCTATATCCTAATCCCGCTCCCACTGCTCCCAAATCTCCAACCATAATCCCACTCCCACTGGTCCCAAATCCCAAATCTAGAACCATAATCCCGCTCCCACTGGTCCCAAAACCCAAATCTAGAACCATAATCCCACTCCCACTGGTCCCAAAACCCAAATCTAGAACCATAATCCCACTCCCACTGGTCCCAGAACCCTAATCTCCAACCCTAATCCCACTCCCACTGGTCCCAAATCCCTGGTCTCTTTCAACCTCCATCTTCTCTTAGCTCCTATCCACCTCTACAAACAGGATTTCCTGATTTCCCAGCATCCTACGCTTCAGTGAGATCATGTTACCTCCCCACAGCTAGTCCTGTTGCTGTGGATGCTATCTTTTTGTTTGCATGTTTATCTTTTGTTTGTGAGATCATGTAAAAACAAGCAGTTTATATAAAGTAAATGCAGTGTCTTGTTTTACTTCAAATCTACATTTTTCTACGATTTCTTTGGCACTTTGATGGCTTGGAAATCATTGTGACCTTTCCACAATTTCAGTCCTGTTGTTGTAGATGCTCTCTTTCTACTTGCATGTTTACTTTTTTTGAGATCATGTGACTTTTTCTACAGCTCAGGGCGGATTATAGGCGTTTTTAGGGCGTTTTTACAGCGCTTTCAATTCATTCCAATGGAGAGGAGCGTTTTTGAAGCGCTTTTTTTAACGCCCAAAAGCTGCTCCAAAGATGCTGCTTGCAGGACTTTTCTCAACGCTCAGCCAGCGCAACGCCTTGGTGTGAAAGGGTCCATTGAGATGCATGGAGAGCGTTTTATGAGCGTTTTAATAGCGTTATTTTTAACGCTAAAACGCTGCAAAAACGCCCTGGTGTGAAAGGGGTCCAAGGGAGGGTAAATACGTCAGGGCTGGGAGCCTTACCAGACTGAGTGTCAGCTATGGCCGATGCAAATTCCTCCACTGTAATGGGCCTAGACAGATCCTCAGGTTCTTCCGTAGTTAGTCTAGGAAGATTGGATTCCTTAAGGTAGTTGTTAATGTCTGAAGAGCTCTGGGGTGGTGAACCAGAAGTTGAAGGTTGGTCTAAGTTATACAACTAAGAGTAGATGTCGTGGAAACTCTCCGCTGGTTCTGGGGAGGAATGAACTTTAGAACCCGACGACAAAAGTAACTGGAATGTATGTCTGTGAGTGCTTGGTGCGTAAGGCATTGGCCAGTAGGGGGCCGCTCTCATCTCCGTATTCGTAAAAAGAATGACTGGCTTTCAACAAAAGATTTTTCACTTTGTATAGAGAATGATCCCTTATGGCCTCCGGAGTCTAACCAGTTCCGCTTCAATGATACGGTCTGGTCTGGATTTATGTTGTTGTTCTAGGGAATCAATTTTAGCCAGAAGGTCGGACAAGGTTTTGTTGAGATGTTGTTTGGCCTCACGACCATGTTTAAGTAGGATTTCCCTAATGTAGTATTTGTGTGAAGACCACACAGAAATTGAATTGTCCACAGAGCCTACATTAGTGGAGAAGTATAAGGAAATTTCCTTGAGAATATATGCCGCAATTTCAGAATCTTTCAAGAGCGCCTCATTGAGTCGCCACGTAGAAGTCTTGGGGGACGCTTGTGAGAGAGCAAGTTCCAAAATAATTGGAGCGTGGTCAGAGAGTGCGATGTGGCTGATGTTTTGGTGACCAGGGGGATTACGGAATATTTTAGAAAGAAAAAAATCAATTCTGGAGTAAGAACTGTGAACATTAGAATAAAAAGTATAGTCCCGCTCCTGTGGATGAAATATTCTCCATATATCGACCAATTGATGGGTGTGCAAAAGGTCTTTAACCACTACAATACAGGGCACTTTCACCCCCTTCCTTCCCAGCCCAATTTTCAGCTTTCAGCGCTCTAGCGCTTTCAGTGACAATTGCGCGGTCATGCTACACTGTACCCAAATGAAATTGTTATAATTTTGTTGGCACAAATAGAGCTTTATTTTGGTGTTATTTATTCACGACTCCGTTTTTTTTTTTTGCGATATAAGCGCAAAAAAAGCGGAAATTTGGAAAAAAAACAATATTTTCTTTTTTCTATTTGAAAAGAAATCCAATAAAATCAAATTTTGTCATAAATTTAAGCCAAAATGTATTCTGCTACATGTTTTTGGTAAAAAAAATTCCGTTAAGTGTATAATAATTGGTTTGTGTGATCACGGACATATGTACGCAAATGATCATGTACATATGTGTGCAGGTGATCACGTACATATGTGTGCAGATAATCATTGGGACATGTGATTTTAGTGGGACATATGTGGGGGACATGTTTTTATTATTAGGGACATGTGTTTTTATTATTTGGGGACATGTATGTTTTGGGGACATGTGTGTTTTGGGGACATATGTGGGGACTGTGTTTGTACTGTGTGGTGTGTTGTGTGTTTACACTACACTGATGATCAGTGAGTAAAAAGCTGTAAAAAGCAGCCCATACTCACTGATCATCAGCCGGCTGCAGCGTTCTGCTCTCCTCTCCTCAGCGGTGACTTCCGTGTGAGGAGAGGAGAGCCGATCGCCTAGCAACCGGCTGTTTGTTTACATCACATGACGGCCGTGATTGGACACGGCCGTCATGTGATCAGGAGGGCCAATCACAGAGCCCTCCTGCCGATCTGAGATGTGCCGTGTCCGGGTGACACGAGCACATCGGGATCGCACCGCTGCGCGGGCACGCGCACGCGCGATCCTGCTACTCCTGAAGGACGTTCCTGAACGTCCTATCAGGAATAGACGGCTCCCACCCGGCCGTATATATGCATTGGCCGGGTGGGAAGTGGTTAAGGTGAAGTCTGGTTTCCTGAGGTAGAGAAGATAAGTTTGAAGAAGAATTCTTGTGGGGATCCAAGGTTACGTTGAAGTCTTTTCCTAAGACAAGAGTTCCTTCGAGGAAAGGTTCAAGGGTGGACAGAAAGGCCTCAGTGGGGTTGCAAGTGGATAGGAATTTGGGAGGTAAATGTTCGCAAGAGTGAAGGTCTGAGAATAAATTTCCCCTTCAGAAGCAGGATCATGGTACTCACCAAGGAATTGGCAGGAAAGGGATTTGGATATGAGGATACTCTTGTCTTTAGATTTAGAGGTTGAGGACGGACTATGATAAGAGGACGGAAAGTATTTGTTGGGTAGTTTGGGTATCTTGTCTGCCCTAAAATGAGTCTCTTGGAGAAATGCAATATGTACCCTGTGTCTCCAGAGCTTGGCTAGACAACTAGTATGCCGGGGAATTCAACCCCTTTATATTCCGAGAGGATCTTGCAGACATACTGCCGAAGATTCTGCTACTACTGCCACCTGCTCTTATGGTGTGGGGGTGGGGGGTAAGAGGGAGGGGTAGAGGGAGAAAGAAAAAATATATATAAATAAATATATATATATATATATATATACAATCAGTGCCCATTACTGGTTCCAGTCAGTGCTGCCTTTTAGTGCCCATCAGTGCTGCCTAATTCCCATCAGTGCCCTTCAGTGCTGCCCATCAGTGCCCATCAGTGCAGTCAATCCGTGCTGCCTATCAGTGCCCACAAGTGCCGCCTATCAGTGCCCATCAGTGCCACCTATCAGTGCCCATTCGTGCCTCCTATCAGTGCTCATCAATGCCGCATATCAGTGCCAACTATCAGTGCAGCCTAATAGTGCCTCCTCATCAGTGTCCATTAGTGCCGCCTCATCAGCACACATCAGTGAAGGAGAAAAATGACTTATGTACAAAATTTACTGACAAACTAAGAAAAAAAATTGGTCTTTTTTTTTTTTTTTAAATAATGATTAAATATCACCAAAATAAAGTGTGTGAAGAAAATTAAATTATTAAATAGATTAAATATTAATAGATTAAAAATTAATTTGAGTACAGTGTTGCATGACCTATTGTCATTCAAAAAGTGACAGCGCTGAAAGCTGAAAAATGGCCTGGGCAGGAAGGGGGTAAAAGTGTCCTGTATTGAGGTGGTTAAAGTGTATTTTTTCAAAACAATTTGCATTTGAAAAAACGCTGCCCACATACTGTATAACATATAAAATTGTGCCACCCACCTTTTTATTCTCTAGGGCCTCTGCTTAAAAGATATATATATATATATATATATATATATATATAATTTTTGGGGGTTCTAAATAATTTTTTTGAAAAAATTGTCCCAGTAGGCAAGTGGTTAAAGTGGATGTAAACCCACTCTCATCCTTTCTAAACTACTGCAATGTTGGTTATCTAGAGGGATATACATGCCTCCTGCATTTATACTTATCTGTCAAATGTCTCCCCTCTGTCTGCTATGAGACCCGAAAAAGTGTAGATTTTGTGGGTGGGTCTGTTTTACACGGCTCAGTGGGTGGAGTGGTGATGTCAGTAGACTCCCCACCCACCTCTACACTCCCCTTATCAACATGCATTTTCTCCTGTGTATTTCTTACACTGAACTTCTGCTATGATCACTAACATCCAGTCAAAACCCAGAAAAGTCCCCACATGACTTCAGCATGCCCAATCATGCTGAGGTGGGGAACAGCCAATCCTTGCAGAGCAGCAGAAGAAAGGAGTGGGAGGGAATAAAAAATAATGCATGGCTCTTAGGCTAGTGCACAAGATATGTAAATCACCTGTCACTCACAGCAAGGGGAAGGATTTGACAAAGTTTTTCTCTGTTTGTCAAGATTTATCTCACTGAACAATAAAAGAGGATTGCTCACAGATGGATTAACTCTTTGTGGCAAGACTGGGCTCAAATGTTAGGAAATATTATACTCTACATTATGTCATCAAAAAAAAAAAAAAAGAAATTCGGGTTTACATCCACTTTAATGACAGTTGCAATTTTATTTATTTTTTTTGTGGTTGAACTGGATGGACTTGTGTCTTTTTTCAACCTGACTAACTATGTAACTATGTAATGAACTGAAGGCAGTGGCTTAACTGATCAACACAAGACATGTGTAGGCAGGTGCTGTCTATTTTTTCCACTGCAGGTGGGGCACTTCTGCAGTTGGAGAGGAAGTCAAGAGCAACACAGTTCCTCTATGGTTTCCTGGGTCACGGGGGAAGCATTCAATTGGATGCTGCCGCTCTATGTGATTCTGGCAGCCATCTTGGGTCATGCAGAGCCTTTTTGAGGCCCTGGCTCCCAGGTTTGGTGTGCATTTGCAAGTTGGCTGGTTAGGGCCTGGTACCCTGCCTGGTAAGGACAGAACTAGCGACAGATAAATGAGGATGAAAAAGCATAGGGCTCACAACTTCTCTGGACATCTATCGGTCTGTTGGTGCACAAGACGGCCCTCTCTACAGACGCTGACAGTTTGGCTACATTCTGCTCTCTACATGCTGTTGAAACCGTGAGTTTTCCCAGTTGGGCTACCTCCCCACCGAGTTATTTGTGAACTGTTTCTGCATTATTTCCATACAAGTTCTTTCAATGCACTGGGACTGAGTGTGTCATACTGCTCCGCACCCCACCTACACATGTGCTGTCCTGCAGTCATCAACCAGATTTAAAATTGTCCTTGAGAAAGTCAGTTGGAGGATAAATAGGATTTCCCTTTAAATTAAAGAGTCGCTCCACCCAAACTAATATCTAGGTTATGACTGGGCTCCAGTGGGTACATCCTGTAATAGCTTTTATTATCTTTCAGTAATTATAGTGGAATGATTGGGAGTATGACTTTTGCAATGAAGCTTTCCTCCTCTTGCTGCATTATGGAATTTTTGCCAATGCACTTTGCCAATATTTTCCAAATTGAGGAACATATTAACAACCCAACAGAAAGAAAGGGACTCTCTCGGTTATGCTAGTAGAGGAGAGTGGCCAACTCAAATACAGAAATACAGCTCATGAAATTTTAGCAAAGGGTGACTCAACACAGTCCAAAATCTAAGCAAAACCTGACTTTTTTTGGTGGACTAACCATCTAAGGTCTACCCTGACTGGTCATCATAATCTACTGGCAGATGAAGGACACTAACAGTGAATGGGTTAACAAGACAGAGTCATTTAATATTCTCTAGTACTTTATATAGCAAAACATTAGACAATGTAACGGAAAGTGCTGACACAAGTCAGCTGGGTCTCTCGGGAACAAACAACACAGAAACATGCAAATCATTTTACTCTAACACATCTATGGCCAGGCAATGGCTCTTCCTCTGTTTGAGTGCAATTTTCACCTTCGAGTAACTCTTCAAGAATGAAGGAGTCAGTAACTAAAAACATCCTGTTCAATATCACTTTGACATTTTTTGGACGTCCTTTCATCTATATCTGCTAATTGTTCCTTTCTAATTCTGTCCTAAAGTGAACTTGACCTGGCCAAATAATGCCTATGGTAAAAATTTAACTAAAGTCAAGGCATCAAGTATATACATTACCCTTCGAAGGTACAGTATGTCTATGCTACTGGGAGGTCTGCATTCAATTGAACCTATTGCTTTGTCCTGCATGGTTATTGCACTAATACACTTTCACAGGACCTTGATAACTTGCCAAGTCAGTATTGGAAGGATATGTATGTCAGGTGTTTGATCTTAGTCTATTTTAGTCCATATTGGTGGGATGATTTTTTTTTTGTCGCTGTGACTTGAGTAGCATTGATTGAGATGGCACCCATGGAAATTAATGTGTTTTAACTTGACATGAGACTTTGAGTTTGTCATGAGAAGTTCAAAATGTGTTTTGACTTGTCATGAGAAGAGCCCCTAAGGGAAGGCCACTGGGACTGATGAAAAGGGCCCCCGGCAGTCAGGGGGTCCTTCATGGTTTCTTGCCCTTAAAGTTCTAGGTACGACTCTGAACCCAGGAGACAACAAATGTATAAAACACAAAGTGAGCACCATACCAACTGTTATAGGTGGCCTTGGGGAGCGTCCAAGGAGAAGTCCAAATGTATGAAAGACAATGTGAGGGTCACACCAATAGTTGAAGTGTTCAAAAATCGAAAGTTTATTAGTGCTTGTTTGGAATGACACAAGATGTTATAGCCAACGTGTTTTAGTTACTAAAGCCCCCTTCATTAGCGCCTCAGAGAGCATAGCCAGGAGAAGTGCAAATGTATAAAACAGAAAGTGAGGGCCATACCAACTGTTGTAGCAAGCTTTGGGGAATAACCCTGCAGAAGTCTAAATGTATAAAACACAAAGTGAGGGCCATACCAACTGTTGTAGCAAGCCTCAGGGAATACCCCAGGAGAAGTGAAAATGTATAAAACACAAAGTGAGGGCCATACCAACTGTTGTAGGAAGCCTCGGAATACCGTGGGAGAAGTCTCAATTTCTAAAACACAAAGTGATGGCCATACCATCTGTTGTACAAAGCCTTTGGGAATACCTTGCGAGAAGTCTAAATGTATAAAACACAAAGTCAGCACCATACCAACTGTTGTACGAAGCCTTGGGGAATAGCTGGGGAGAAGTCTAAATGTATAAAACACAAAGTGAGCACTATAACAACTGTTGTAAGAAGCATCAGGGAATACCCTGGGAGAAGTCTAAATGAATAAAAAGCAAAGTAATGGCCATACCAACTGTTGAAGGAAGTCTTGGGAAATAGCCTCTGAGAAGTTTAAATGTATAAAACACAAAGTGAGGGCCATACCAACTGTTGTAGGAAGCCTTGGGGAATATCCAGGGAGAAGTATAAATGTATAAAACACAAAGTGAGGGCCAAACCGACTGTTGTAGGAAGCCTTGAAGAATACCCTGGGAGAAGTCTAAATGTATAGAACACAAAGTGAGGACCATACCAACTGTTGTAGGGAGAATCAGGAAATACCCCGGCAGAAGTCCAAATGTATAAAACACAAAGTGAGGGCCATACCAACTGTTGTAGGAAGCCTTGAGAAATACACAGGGGGAAGTCTAAATGTATAAAACACAAAGTGAGAGCCATAGCAACTGTTGTAGGAAGCCTTGGGGAGTACCTCGGGAGAAGTCTAAATGTATAAAACACAGAGCGAGCAACATACCAACTGTTGTAGGAAGCCTCTGGGAATACCCAGGGAGAAGTCCAAATGTATAAAAGACAAAGTTAGTTCCACACCAATAACTGAAGAGCTTGGAAACGTAAACTTTAATAGTCCTTATTTGGAATGGCACAAGATATAGCCAATGTATTTTAGGAGTTACTAAACTATCAGGGCCTCTGTGAATACCTTGGGAGAAATCTATAAGTATAAGACACAAAGTAAGCACCTCACCTACGGTTGTAGGAGGCCTCAGGGAACACCCCTGGAGAAGAAGTCCAAACATAAAATAGAAAGTGAGTGCCACACCAATAGTTGAAGAGTCCAAAAGTCTAAGCCACTAATATAGAATGACACCAGATGTTACAGCCAATACGTTTCAGGCGTTACTAAAGCCTACCTTCATTGAGGCTTTGAAAGCTGTAAAGGGCTATGAGGCAGAACTTTAGGAAAAAGATTTCAGAAGCTAATTTGTCTTTGTGCTAAAGAAGTGCCGAAAGAATTTCTTGTTCTGGGTTTTTTTCTTTGGTTGTTTTGTTTATTTGTATATGTTTCTTATGTAAAAAAAAAAAAAATCTGATTTAAAAAAAAAAAAGAAATGCTGCTGCAGTCAGGACAAAGTGGCAGTGTCTCTACAAAGAACCTCTTCCTCCCAACTCTCTGTAGCACTACCCTGCAGGAGCCGCTGGTAATTTGGGTCTATTCCCCCCCCCCCCCCCCACTCACAGCATGCAGAGCCAGACACAGCATTTTAGCATTCTACCTATCATTCAAGGGGGGGGGGGTCTTCTTTTAGGTTTATTTTTTATTGAACAGGAACCTGGGTAGGTGTGGAGAGCATAGGATACCCCAAAACAGTAGAATTGTAAGACTTGAGGACTGCTATGCTTCTGGCTGCTCTGTACATAAGATGCATGCTGTATCGCACAACCTCAGGCTGCACTGTACTCTCTCCTGGTTGCACTGAACACACCTTAGCAGTACTGAAGGCTTTTGGCTCCTGGCTTCACTGCACTTGCTTGTGAGGCATGTCACCCCACAGTCACTTCTCTTCTGTATAGCAGGTTTAAGTACTCACTCAGTCCCAGAATGATTGGGCATCCTCATAACCACTCTCCTAGCTCTACACGGTTTCTGACCCATGCTGTCTTCAGTAGGCCCCCAGCTACAGTAAGCCTAGCTTGGACCTCAATGTCTTCAAGAAGGCACCTCTGTCTCTCTCTCTCTCTCCCTCCCTCCCTGCCCCAGGGCAGAGCCCCCAGCATAGGGGTCTCCTCCAGAAAGCTGGACCCTGGAACTCTGCTGCCTGTCTTCTGGATATTTATGGACCCCCCACCTTCTGGGCACACTTCCCCAGGGATTGACCAAAGACCCATAAATATTAAGGATGCCTGTCCTGCTCTCCTTCCCACAAAACCTCCTAGAAATCTCCAGAAGACAGGGGGAAGTAGCAGAACAGCAGCCTTTGAGACACTGAACAGCCCCTAGCAATCGACCTCTGCTCCACTGTTTACAGAGGAACTAACTAAATTTGCCTAGCGGCCTACTCTAAACAGGGAGGGTGCTACACCTTTTAGGGTCTGCTTTAATGTCATCAGTCTGAGACACTTCTGAGATTATTCTGAATTCTTTGACAGGTACATTTGACCTGCAGTTGACTTCCTTCTGACCTATTTCAAGCGGATTTTGCATTCACACATGAATGCAAAACCATATGAAACACACAGAAGCCCATTGACACAGGCCCATATACTCCCTTTTCTGAAACCAGCTGTGTCGGCAACCAAGGAGAGCTGTGATGTTACTCCCTGAGTCATGTGACAGTGCTTGCCACCTAAGCACTGGCTGCTAGGCCTAAGCACTATCACAGGGGAACAAGTCACAAGCACCCCCATACTTTTAGGTACTGGGGAGTGTGGCTGGCTGTGAGGAAAGAAGAAGCAGTGAGGGAGCCCTGGCTAGGTGAATAAAGAGGGACCTTTATAGAGATGCCTCCTGGGCAAGGTGTCTCGTTAAATCTGACGTTTGGATGGGTTGGTCCTTTAACAGTATTCAATAAAATGTGAAAAAAAAAACTAAGAAAAATATGTTGCGCAGTACAAACGCTTTCCCTACTTGTTCATTCCCCTACTTAGTTGGGGTAGGCGGAACACTTTGGTGGGGATGGGTCAGTCACGCCTCTTGACCCTTGACCTCTGGGGGCACACCTTCTGACTTTTGACCTTTGGAGCAGGTCCCTATTCCAATCCGTGAGCCTTAACCTTGTTCTTTAAGGGTAAACCCTAAACCCTAACCCCAACCCTAACCCTAACCCTAAACCATAACCCTAACCCCAACCCCCTAACTCCTAAACCTAAACCCTAACCCCAACCCTAACCCTAACCCTAAACCATAACCCAAACCCTAAACCCTAACCCCAACCCCCTAACTCCTAACCCTAAACCCAAACCCTAACCCCCTAATCCTAACCCTAAATAAATGTACAAATCACATATATCCTGCGAAATAAAAAATATTTATAAGAAAACATTTTTAAAAAACAACAAACAGTCCACATTGTCCATTTGTTCAAATTATACGTAATCATAAACTGCCAGCCATGTAAATCATGGTGTCACCCCCCTTTACTCATTCTTTCTACATCATTGACACCGTCAGGACACAGTGGAAGCATTTCATTCCCGACATAGTTGGGATAGGCGGAACACTTTGGTGGGGGTGGGTCAGTCACACCTCTTGACCCTTGACCTCTGGGGGCACACCTTCTGACCTTTTGGAGCAGGTCCCTATTCCAATTCCTGGTCCTAACCTTGTTCTTCAAGGGAAAACCCCTAACCCTAACCCCCTAACCCCTAAATTGCATGGTGCCACTGGTAAATGACCGGCAGTATCCAATGCCGATTTCTGGACAACTGGAGTGTGGACAGAAGTCAAAGATGGGGCTAGGCTATCAAAATACAAATGTTTTACATTGCCATTAAATGTTCATTTAGTAATTTTAGCGCAATCTTGCACTTTGAAAGAATTTGGTTGGCGCTGTATACTGGGACTGTAGTTCCTTGTTAGCATGGGGGTGGAAATTTGGCATCTTTGCATTAGCAACCAGTGAAGGAATAATTATTGACAGAGCTAAGGCAGACTTACCTGCCTCTCTACGATGAACAAATATATACCGTTCACATAATCTATGCAACAGTGGTAATTCTGAGAGACAAATTCAGGTCATGCTGTCATCTCAGCACAATGGGCATGCAGAGTATTGCTGAGTATCAGTCAGCCGGCCTCGCTGGGATAGCAGTACAGAGCCATTACTCTTATTGTATAGGGTGCCACTTGTATAGAACAAACATTTATTATACACAAAAAAGCCTTTTGTGAAAATAAAATTCCTACTGTTATTTGATAAAATCTTTTTTCTCTGGAATGATTATATTGTTATGTGCATGTCTAACATTAAGCCCCATTACACTTGTATATATTTAAAAGCAGGAGAAACTGCACATATAATACATATAATAAATGATGAGTTCTTATAATAAATGGCACTGTTTACAACGTGTTTTCATTTCTGCAAAAATGTCTTTTCTATAGACAGGAACAAAATCATATGTAAAATGCACTCGAAATGCACAATTTACTGGCATTTATTAAAGGAAGTATTACTTTTCCCACACATTAAAACGCCTGACATGACATACATGTTGAAAGCGTGTAAAAACAAAAAAACATACAAAAATGAAATGCAAAAGTGTGAAAATTCATTCAGCCAGTAATGTCCTTAGTCTGCTTGTCTTCAGCAAACTTTTCTCAGAGTTCTTTGCCATGAGGTGCCATGTTGAACTTCCAGTGACCAGTATGAGAGAGTGAGAGCGATAACACCAAATTTAACACACCTGCTCCCCATTCACACCCTAGGCCTTGTAACTAGGAAAGTACTGATACCACTGTTTTGACACCGATACTTGACATCATGTACTCGCCAATACCAATTACTGATACCTGATTTTGGTCATGTGACCATTTTAAAAAAAATAATGAAAAATTACACATTTTCGCTATAATATGAGGGGACATGGTGTAAGGAGGACGTTCACCATGTGGGGCAGCCATGTATGCAAAACACATGTCATGAGGGAAACAGCACTCACCGCCGAGTGGAGAGGCCGCAACCTTATCCGGTTCCCGAGCTCCGCCCAAGCTGACGTCACTTCCGGTATCAGTGCATTTTCACGAGTACCCCCGAAAATGGCAAGTATCGGCACCGATATCGGTATTGGTGCATCCGTACTTGTAATACTAACGAGTCAAATGACACCGGGGCGGAAAATGGCTAATTGGGCCCAATTTGTACATTTTCAGTTAGGGGTGTACTCACTTTTGTTGCTATCGGTTTAGACATTCATAGTTTCATAGTTAGTAAGGTTGAATAAAGACACCAGTCCATCCAGTTCAACCTGATTGAGTGTCTACAATTGCCCCTATCCCTGTACATTGCACACTCACATCGGTCCCTACCCTCAAAGAGCCCACAATCACAACATTAAAGCGGTTGTATAGTCAGATTTTTTACTTTAACCTACAGGAAAGCCTATAATAAGGCTTACCTCTAGGTAAAAAGAATATCTCCTAAACCTGTACGGTTTAGGAGATATTCCCCTCGCAATGAGCCACAGGGGATTCTCGGCTGAAAGTCCGGCAGACGCCAGACCTTGCCGGGAAGAAAACTCCTGTGCGAATGCGCGGGAGTGACGACGTCGCGGCACCGGCCACTCACAGCGCCGGAGCCACGATACCCGGAAGACACACCGAGGGAACATGTCAACTCCCTCAGCGTGGACCAAGAGAGATGCCGGCACCTCGATCCAAGGTAAGTATTTCATAATGAGCTAGTATGCGTTGCATACTAGCTCATTATGCCTTTTCCCTTGCAGGTGTAAAAAAAAAAAAACGTCAGCGGGTTTACTTTAATGGCTGTGTGTTGAGTTATTTTGAGTGGACAGCAAATTTACACCGGTATAAAAGCTGTACACTCACTACTTTACATTGTAGCAAAGTGTCATTTCTTCAGTGTTGTCACATGAAAAGATAGAATAAAATAAACAGTCAGTGCAGCAACTGACAAAGCTGCAGTAGTCACAGCACTGACCTGGCTACGCTTATTCTAATATAGATTGTGGCCGCCGTCTTCACTCATTTGGCACAGTATGGTCAGCCACCGACCTTATTCTGCAAAACAGACCTTGCTGCCTCCAGCTAAACTTGTCACCACTGTTATTTCCTGCAACTCAAGTTACATAGCATTGCCAGTGACCCAACACATATTACTCTGTACTGGCTGTGACAATGTCCATATTACCATAGCTCCCTAATGTCCCTGATTTGGAGGGACTGTGCCTGATTTGGAGCAATGTCCCTCATTCCTCCTCATTTGTCCCTCATTTTGGTCTGATCTATATAGATGTATATAAAATGCACTTTTTATCTATCAAAAAGTGTTTTCCAGCGCTAAACTTTTCATCTGATTTCTAAATTGCTGCATTTGTAAATTTCTAATTTTAAAGGCTTATATGCAAGTTATTGTCATAAAAAGTGTTTGGGGACCTGGGTCCTGCCCCAGGGGACATGTATCAATGCAAAAAAAAGTTTAAAAACGTCTGTTTTTTCAGGAGCAGTTATTTTAATAATGCTTAAAGTGAAACAATAAAAATGAAATATTCTTTTAAATATTGTGCCTGGGGGGGTGTCTATAGTATGTCTGTAAAGTGGCGGAGTTTCCGTGTTTAGAACAGTATCACAGCAAAATTACATTTCTAAAGGAAAAAAGTCATTTAAAACTGATCACGGCAATAATGAATTGTCAGGTCTCGGCAATATCGATAAAACTCATTGAACCAAAAGTTTTAAAAAAAATTGTGTGGGGGTCCTCCCAAAATCCATACCAGGCCCTTCAGTTCTGGTATGGATTTTAAGGGGAACCCTGCGCCAAAATAAAAAGAAATGGTGTAGGGGCCCACCCCAAAATCCATACCAGACCCTTATCTGAGCACGCAACCTGGAAGGCCGCAGGAAAAGAGGGAAAGAGGGGGGGATGAGAGGGTGCCCCCCCTGAACTGTACCAAACCACAAGCCCTTAACATTGGTAGGGTGCTTTGAAGTAGCCCCCCAAAGCACCTTGTCCCCATGTTGATGGTAACAAGGGCCTCATCCCCACAACCCTTGCCGGTGGTTGTGGGGGTCTGTGGATGGAGGGCTTATCGGAATCTGGAAGCTCCTTTTAACAAGGAGCACTCAGGTCCCAGCCTCCTCCTGTACCCCTACCATTTCATCTTCTATCACTCCGCCCGACGAACCAAAAAAAGAAGAAAAAAATGCAACAGCTCTGCCTCCATGGGAGGCTCCTGTTGAATGATGCTTCTTCTCGCTTTGACAGCTTATATAGCGGAGGGCGGGGGGATGTAAACGGATGACCCCCTCCCCCATCTCACACCCCGTGACATCTGTTGCAGTCTTTTCTTTTTTGGTTTGTCGGATGGCGTGATAGAAGATAAATGGACATCGCTGGACATTCTTTTTTTTATCTTTTAATAAAGGACTTGTTCCAAAGTGTCTCCTGTATTTTTTACTATTTTTGACCCTTTTTTTGGTGAAATGGTAGGGCTTACCAATTCACATAGGGTAGGAGGCTGGGATCTGGGGGTCCCCTTGTTAAAGGGGCTTCCAGATTTCGATAAGCCCTCCGCCCGCAGACCCTCACAAACATCAACATGGACTATACCTCTAGTCCTTTCAAAAGCCTGAACTGCGAGGAATGAGGGTATAGCAATAGGTGTCCCAAGTACTTGCAGCCAATCTGCTAGCAGTACACCACCATCTGATTTTAGCAGGCAAATTTTCCTAGCCCAGTTGCTGAACTGTAAAAAGAAATTTGGTCCCAGCCGTTCACATGCTCAGCGTCACTCTAAATGCTAGCTTGGCCAAATTGCTAGCACTGCAACTGCTGTCTTTTCAGCTGGTAGACTCTGCCCCCTTTTGTGAATTTGTGGAATGTGCTGTACCTCAGTGGCAGATTCCAAAATGTCATTCCGGCTCTCTACTGGCATGTGGAAGGTAATTTTTTGGCCTCGTTGGACAGGGCGGTCAGCAGTAAGGTGCATATTACTGCTGACTCATGGTCCAGCAGGCATGGGCAGGGACGTTACCTTTCCTTCACGGTGCACTGGGTAACTCTGCTGGCAACTGTTTAACAGTTTTATGTAATTACAATTTTTAATCTAATATTTCACAGCAGGGCCCGTTCCTGCTCCCCACAAAAGTATCAGTGAGGGGTTACATTGTTGTGGCACCGCTACCACCCAAGGCCCATTTTTTCTGCCCCTGTTTAACAGGGGTATATAATTACAATTTTTGATGTAATATTTCACAGCAGGGCCCATTCCTGCGCCCAACAAGAATAACTGTGAGGGCTTACAGTGTTGTAGCACCATTACCACCACCACCAAAGATCCAATATTTTTGCCCCTGTTTAACAGGTTCATGTAATTACAATTCTTGATATAATATTTCACAGCAGGGCCCGTTCTTGCACCCCCACCAAGAGTAACTGTGAGGGCTTACAGTGTTGTGGTACCACCACCCAAGGCCCAATTTTTCTGCAGAGTATATAGGGCAGGCTGTATAGTATATATAATATTGTTCAGTGTATATAGGGCCTGGGGGTCCCCCATGCCATTTTTTTTTAAATTTGAGTGCAGGGTTTCCCTTAATATCCATACCAGACCCAAAGGGCCTGGTAATGGGCTGGGGGGTGACAGACCCATGCTGTTTTTTCAATGATTTTCATCTATATTGCCGGGACCCAAAAATACATTACAGCTGTGAGTAGTTTTAAATTATATTTTTTCCTTTAGAAATGTAATTTTGCTGTGGCATTGTTCTAAACACAAGAAAATGTTGCTACTTTGCAGGCATACTAAGGACACACCCCAACCACTATATTTAAAGGAATATTTCATTTTTATTGTTTCACTTTAAGCATTATTAAAATCACTGGTCCCGAAAAAACATCAGTTTTTTAAAACTTTGACTTGTCTCATATTACTTATCCATACCTGTGTTCATATACATATTATTCAACTTTGCCAGAGACATACTACAGCTTTGTCAGCGATTATATATATAGAGAGAGAGAGAGAGAGAGAGAGAGAGAGAGAGATTATATATATACTGTATATATGCAATACACAGAGTTACCAGTGATCCAACTTATGCTATATGTCACTATCAGTCATCAATTACACACTGCCATTGACAACATACACATTACACAATACTGACAATCCCCCCCCCCCCCCCAGTGACCCAAATGATATCAGTAAACAGAATTACCCTTTTGAAGTATTAATGCCAACTATAGTATTCCTACCACACAGTCCTGCCAATGTCCTATCTCACATTAGACATCTGGGACAGTCACTATCTACATACTATAAGAAAACAATATGGCCAGCAGCTATAGACATCACACAGACCTGATGGAGGCAGTTTCCATATTATTTAGCTCTGCCAGGGTTATTGTGCCCGTGCCAGACAATACTGGTATAACACTCCCCTTCCAGTGACTATACTGGTATCAAACAGCACTGTGGCTGTCCGGGTGTACAGACAAAATGCCTGAACATTTACCAATTCGGTGTTAGTTTACCGTCATGTAAATTGGCGGTATTACTTCTGCTATTATACATGACAGCCTCCCGCTGTCTGTGGTTGTTCAGGATGCCGGCAGGTGCAGACACCGCTGAGTCCTCCGTCTGATATACATTTTACAAGGGACCTCATGCAAAAAAAAAGAAAGAAACAGCGTGATTTAAGATGGAATCACACACAAATATCAAGAAAAATGCACATGGTCCCCTTCAAAAATTCAGACTATCTTATTAT
Organism: Lithobates pipiens; assembly: GCF_037356315.1. Lineage (NCBI taxonomy): Eukaryota > Metazoa > Chordata > Amphibia > Anura > Ranidae > Lithobates > Lithobates pipiens. The sequence continues at coordinate 499,934,427 of NW_027507718.1, read as the reverse complement.
CCTAACATGCCGACTGCCAGGCCAGGAAAGGGAGGGGGCCTCCTGAACCATACCAGGCTACATGGCCTCAACATGGTGGGGTACCTTGATAGGGGGTGACCCCCTCTGATAAAGCACCGTGTCCCTATGTTGATGGGAATAAGGGCATTTTTCCTACTACCCTGCACCAGTGGTTCTGAGGGTCTGCAGGTAGAGGGCTTATCAGAATCTGGAAGACCCCATTAACAATAAGGGGGACTCAGATACTTCCCCCATGTCCACAAAAATGACACAGCCCTTAAACTGACTATACTGGTATCACACAGCCCTTCCACTGACTATACTGGTATCACACAGCCCTTCCACTGACTATACTGGTATCACACAGTCCTTCCACTGACTATACTGGTATCACACAGTCCTTCCACTGACTATACTGGTATCACACAGTCCTTCCACTGACTATACTGGTATCACACAGCCCTTCCACTGACTATACTGGTATCACACAGCCCTTCCACTGACTATACTGGTATCACACAGCCCTTCCACTGACTATACTGGTATCACACAGTCCTTCCACTGACTATACTGGTATCACACAGTCCTTCCACTGACTATACTGGTATCACACAGTCCTTCCACTGACTATACTGGTATCACACAGCCCTTCCACTGACTATACTGGTATCACACAGTCCTTCCACTGACTATACTGGTATCACACAGTCCTTCCACTGACTATACTGGTATCACACAGTCCTTCCACTGACTATACTGGTATCACACAGCCCTTCCACTGACTATACTGGTATCACACAGCCCTTCCACTGACTATACTGGTATCACACAGCCCTTCCACTGACTATACTGGTATCACACAGTCCTTCCACTGACTATACTGGTATCACACAGCCCTTCCACTGACTATACTGGTATCACATAGCCCTTCCACTGACTATACTGGTATCACACAGTCCTTCCACTGATTATACTGGTATCACACAGTCCTTCCACTGACTATATTGGTATCACACAGCCCTTCCACTGACTATACTGGTATCACACAGCCCTGCCAGGGACTATAGTGGTATATCACATAGCCCTTCCACTGACTATACTGGTTTCACACAGCCCTTCCAGGGAATATACTGGTATCACACAGCCCTTCCAGGGGCTATACTGGTATCACACAGCCCTTCCAGTTACTATACTGGTAACACACAGCCCTTCCAGGGAATATACTGGTATCACACAGCCCTGACTATACTGGTATCACACATCCTTCCACTGACTATACTGGTATCACACAGCCCTGCCAGGGACTATACTGGTATATCACATAGCCCTTACACTGACTATACTGGTATATCACATAGCCCTTCCACTGACTATACTGGTATATCACATAGCCCTTCCACTGACTATACTGGTATATCACATAGCCCTTCCACTGACTATACTGGTATATCACATAGCCCTTCCAGTGACTATACTGGTATGACACAGCCCTGCCAGGGACTATACTGGTATATCACATAGCCCTTCCAGTGACTATACTGGTATCACACAGCGCTGCCAGGGACTATACTGGTATATCACATAGCCCTTCCACTGACTATACTGGTATCACACAGCCCTTCCAGGGAATATACTGGTATCACACAGCCCTTCCAGGGGCTATACTGGTATCACACAGCCCTTCCAGTTACTATACTGGTATCACACAGCCCTTCCAGTTACTATACTGGTATCACACAGCCCTCCCAGTGACTATACTGGTATCACACAGCCCTCCCAGTGACTATACTGGTATCACACAGCCCTTTCAGTGACTATACTGGTATCACACAGCCCTTCCAGTGTCTATACTGGTTTTACATATCTCTTCCAGTGACAACGCTGGAATCACACACCCCTTCCAGCGCCCATACTGGTTTTACATCCCCTTTCCAGTGACAACGATAGATCCTCCCAGTATGTGATCTCCTCGGTCCCCCTAGTTTTGGATGACATCATCGGATGATGACTTTTGCTGCACTGCAGTATCTCCATCCCCTCCCCGACCACCCGACCCCCCATGGTGGTCTGCACCTACCTCTGTGTCGGGGATCCTCCAGCTGGCATCTTCTCGGCTCCTGTGCGGGGAAGGCATCGGGTCATGTATGATCGCAGAGGGAGGAGGGTGAGGGGGGCAAGGATGGCCGGGATCTACATGTCCTGCTGCCCACCCAGCCGGCTCACCTGGGCGCCCCCTCCATCCCCTGTGCCAGGAATAGATCCAGCTGTCAGTGTGCCCCGGAGGGCAGCAGTCACTCACACCGTCCTCCTCCGCCCACCTCCCCGCCCGCACTGCCAGCATCACCGGTCCGGTACAGCCCTCTCCTCCTCCTCCTCATCATCATCATCAATCTCCTCTCCTCCTCCTCATCATCATCATCATCAATCTCCTCTCCTCCTCCTCATCATCATCATTCCCCTCTCCTACTCATCATCATCGCACTCCTCTCCTCCTCATCATCATCATCATCAATCTCCTCTCCTCCTCCTCATCATCATCATTAATCTCCTCTCCTCCTCCTCCTCATCATCAATCTCCTCTCCTCCTCATCATCATCATCATTCCCCTCTCCTCCTCATCATCATCGCACTCCTCTCCTCCTCCTCCTCCTCCTCATCATCATCATCATCATCAATCTCCTCTCCTCATCATCATCATCAATCTCCTCTCCTCCTCATCATCATCGCACTCCTCTCCTCCTCATCATCATCATCATCGCACTCCTCTCCTACTCCTCCTCCTCAATCTCCTCTCCTCCTCCTCATCATCATCAATCTCCTCTCCTCCTGCTCCTCCTCCTCATCATCATCAATCTCCTCCTCCTCATCATCATCATCACACTCCTCTCCTCATCCTCATAATCATACTCCTCTTCTCCTCCTCCTCATCATCATCATCAATATCTTCTCCTCGTCATCAATCTCCTCTCCTCCTCCTCCTCCTCATCGTCATCAATCTCCTCTCCTCCTCATCATCATCAATCTCCTCTCCTCCTCATCCTCATCATCAATCTCCTCTCCTCCTCACCATCAATCTCCTCTCCTCCTCCTCATCATCATTATCATCATCATCAATCTCCTCTCCTCCTCCCCATCCTCATCATCATCACACTCCTCTTCTCATTGTCATCACACTCCTCATCTCTTCATCATCATCAAGCTCCTCTTCTCCTCATCATCATCACACTCCTCTCCTCCTCCCCCTCATCACACTCCTCTCCTCCTCCTCATCACACTCCTCATCTCCTCCTCATCATCACACTCCTCTCCTCCTCATCATCATCACAGCCCTTTGCTCCTCATCATCCCTGTCCTCTTCTCCTTATCATCATCACAGCCCTCTGCTCCTCATCATCATCACAGCCCTCTGCTCCTCATCATCATCATAGCTGTTTGCTCATCATCATCACAGTCCTCATCTCCTCATCATCACAGCCCTCTCCTCCTTCACATCATCATAACCATCATGTCCTCTTTATCATCATAGTCCTATGCTCCTCATTATCATCACAGCCCTCCGCTCCTCATCATCACAGCCCTCTGCTCCTCAGTATCATAGCCCTCTGCTCCTCATCATCACAGCCCTCTGCTACTCATCATCACAGTCCTCTGCTCCTCATCATCACAGCCCTGTGTTCCTCATCATTACAACCCTCATCTCCTCATCATCACAGTCCTCATCTCCTCATCATTACAGTCCTCATCTCCTCATTACAGCCCCCAGCTCCTCATCACAGTCCTCTGCTCATCATCACAGCCCTTATCTTCTCATCATCACAGCCCCTTGCTCCTCATCATCACACCCCTCATCTCCTCATCACAGTCCTCATCATCTCATCATTAAAGTCATCAGCTCATCATTACAGTCCTCATCTCATCATTATAGTCCTCAACTCCTCATCACAGTCCTCTGCTCATCATCGTCACAGCCCTCATCAGCACTTCATTACAGCCCTCCTCTCCTCATCATCACAGTCACAGTGCTTATCTCATCATCACAGCCCTCATCAGCTCATCATTACAGTCCTCATCTCATCATTATCACAGTCCTCATCTCCTCCTCCTCACAGTCCTCTGCTCATCATCATCACATCCCTCATCAGCTCATCATTACAGTCTTCATCTCCTCATCATCACAGTCCTCATTTCCTCCTCATCACAGCCCTCTGCTCCTCATCATCACAGTCCTCATCGCCTCATCATTACATTCCTCATCCCCTCATTACAGCCCTCTGCTTCTCATTGTAGCCCTTTGGAAATCATTAAAATCCTAATCTCCTCATCACAGTCCTTCGCTCATCATCACAGCCTTCTGATCATCACCACAGCCCTCATCTCCTAAATACAGCCCTCATCTCCTCATCACAGCCCTCATCTCCTCATCACAGTCCTCATCCCAGAGCTGCTGAAGCTCCAATCAAGTAATTCCAGTCCTCACCTATTGATATGGCCAGTTTCTGGTCATAATAGGACAATTTGTTCCTGACAGATGTTGGATCTCCCATCATCGCTGGATAGCAACAGGGGATTACCACCACTGGAATCTTTTTTTTATTTTTTTATTTTTTAATAAAGGACTTTTCCCAATGGTGTGTGTGTGTTTTTTAACATTTTTTTTTACACTTTCTTTGTGAAATGGTAGTGGTACTTTTGTACCCCCTTACCATTTAAAACAGTGGGGGGGGGGCGGGATCTGGGGGTCCCTTGTTAAAGGGGGTTTCCAGATTCTGATAAGTCCCCCGCCCGCAGACCCCCACAACCACCGGCAAGGGTTATGGGGATGAGGCCCATGTCCTGATCAACATGGGGACATGGTGCTTTGAGGGGTCACAGACCTCCAAAGCATCCTCCCAATGTCTCGTCCCCCCCTCTTTTCCTGCGACCTGCCAGGTTGCATGCTCAGATAAAGGGTCTGGTATGGATTTTTGGGGGGATCTCCACGCCATTTTTTTTTTAATTTGGCGTGGAGTTCCCCTTAAAATCCATACCAGACCTGAAGGGCCTAGTATGGATATTTGGGGGGAACCCCACGTAATTTTTTTCAGAAAAATTGACGCGGGGTTCCCCTTAATATCCATACCAGACCTGAAGGGCCTGTTAATTGAATTTGGGGGAACCCCCCAATTTTTTTTCTTTTTATCAATGACTTTCAATGACTGTTCTCTCTATTACGGGGACTGGGGAGCCAACAATTCATTATAGCCGTGATTTTGACTTTTTTTCCTGCAGAAATGACACTTTGTGCAGGGATAGTTCTAAGCACGGGAAATCACTAACTGGAGAGTCCCTGACATGCAGGCAATGCATACCAAGAGATCCAACAAAAAATACTCTAGTTTTGGGTTGAGATGCACTAAGCAGTGCCATGAGCAATACATGAACCCTTCTGCTGTTTAAAATAACAACCTCACCGTGCAAATCAATTCTAGCCGCTATATATTGATAACTCCATTTGAAGTGTCAATACTGTATGTCTAAAAAAGTGAGAGCTATAAATCTCCCATAAATACAGCCCTCAGACCTCAAATGAAACAATGTTGCAAAACATAATGCAAACTAGCAACATAAAGTGCTACAAAACAAACAGGGTTGTCACCACAAATGTTCATCGATTAAAGAAGTACAGCCTGAGCTGGTACAGTATGGCTGTACTTCTCTTGTGGATCACGAGGGCAGGTCATTCCGCACTCCTGTAACCCATTTTCAGCAGACAGCAGGCTGTAGCCCGCTGTCTGCTGATGTCACCAAGCCGGTCCAGGCTCAGGAAGGATCGTGATCCTTGGGTCAGGATCTGCCCACATGCCTGCACCAACACCCAGCTCAGCCTTTCAACGAGCCGCTGGGAGCCTCAGCTGGCCACTTCCACCGCCTCCAAAGTAGTGATGGACGAACTTCCGACGGGACGTTTCGCGAACGCGAAACGCGAACGGACACAAACGTTCGCGAAAACGACCGTTCGCCGCGGGCTCCATTGACTTCAATGGGAGGCGAATTTCGCAAACCTTTAGGTCGAATTTGCGGCCACGGGGTAATTATTAGGGGGTAGCACGTAGTCCCACCACCTGGACAATAGCATAATACATGTATGAGGTGAATTTGGGATCGATAACTACAAGCATTTTTTTTTTATTTGGGAAATTGTTCTGACAATTCAGGACTATGGAGCTAATGAAGGCAATGGAGGAGAGGGAAGGTCAGGGACCAGGGTAGGCAAACAAGAGGGTGCAGGAGATACAGAGCACTGACAGCAGCACCGTAATACAGAGCACTGACATCAGCACCGTGACATACAGCGCTGACAGCAGCTCCGTGACATACAGCGCTGACAGCAGCTCCGTGACATACAGCGCTGACAGCAGCTCCGTGACATACAGCGCTGACAGCAGCTCCGTGACATACAGCGCTGACAGCAGCTCCGTGACATACAGCGCTGACAGCAGCACCGTGACATACAGCGCTGACAGCAGCTCCGTGACATACAGCGCTGACAGCAGCTCCGTGACATACAGCGCTGACAGCAGCTCCGTGACATACAGCACTGACAGCAGCTCCGTGACATACAGCGCTGACAGCAGCTCCGTGACATACAGCGCTGACAGCAGCACCGTGACATACAGCGCTGACAGCAGCTCCGTGACATACAGCGCTGACAGCAGCTCCGTGACATACAGCGCTGACAGCAGCTCCGTGACATACAGCGCTGACAGCAGCTCCGTGACATACAGCGCTGACAGCAGCTCCGTGACATACAGCGCTGACAGCAGCTCCGTGACATACAGCGCTGACAGCAGCTCCGTGACATACAGCGCTGACAGCAGCTCCGTGACATACAGCGCTGACAGCAGCTCCGTGACATACAGCGCTGACAGCAGCTCCGTGACATACAGCGCTGACAGCAGCACCGTAAGCAGCCCCAGGAGGAAGTCAGCACAGCACAGGGATGGTGTGATCCCCTCATAATAAGAACCCCCAGGAGGAAGTCAGCACAGCACAGGGATGGTGGGAGCCCCTCATAATAAGAACACCCAGGAGGAAGTCAGCACAGCACAGGGATGGTGGGAACCCCTCATAATAAGCAGCCCCAGTAGAAATATGACACCGCTCAACCTCTTCAAAGAGGAGGGTAGGGGCATATAGTACGGTGTGCTTTTTTGGGTCAGGGAAGTGAGCCAAATGAATTAAGAAGGTCTGTGTGCTTGATTCCAAAAATTGTTTATAGACATATACATGGTCTACTGATCACATGTGTTGAATTCCTCCGAGATCCATGCCTCATTCATTTTTAGAAATGTGAGGTAGTTAACACTGTGGTGAGCTAGGCGAGTACGCTTATCGGTCACAATCCCCCCTGCTGCGCTGAACGTCCTTTCGGACAGGACACTGGATGAGGGGCAAGCCAACAGTTCGATTGCAAATTGGGCAAGCTCTGGCCAGAGGTCAAGCCTGCCCACCCAGTAGTCTAGGGGTTCATCACTCCTCAGAGCGTCCACATCGGCCGTTAACCCAATGTAGTCGGACACCTGACGGTCTAGGCGTTCCCTGATGCTGGATCCGGATGACACCTGTCGATGGGTCGGCTGAAAGAATGACCTCATATCCGAAGTCACCAACACATCTTCAAACCGGCCTCTTCTTGCAGGCGCTGTTGGATTGGTACCCGCAAATCCTTCTCTGGGAGTGGGAATTGCTCCTCTGCCAGCGCACGCAAAAGCAGAATGCAGCATTTCTCGAAGCAAGGCCTGGAAGTGCTGCATTCTGACAGCCCTCTGCGACGGCGGTAACATTTCCGCCATTTTGTGTTTGTACCGGGGGTCTAAGTACGTTGCCACCCAGTACTGGTCCTTGACCCTCATGCTTTTTATACGGGGGTCCCTATTAAAACACTGGAGCATGAAGGCCCCCATTTGCACTAAAGTGGAAGCGGTGTGGTGGCCTGGCTCCTGCTCATCATCCAGGATAATGTCGTCCTCTTCATTCTCCTCTCCCCATCCTCGCACAACAGGGATCCCAGAAAGGTTTAAAGCATGCTCTTCTTGCTCCTGCTCATCCGCCCCGGCACCATCCTCCTCTGACTCCTCATCAGACTCCTGTTGTTGACTTGTCTCAGATAGAGTAGCCCCCCCTGGGAATTCATCCAGCATTGCGACTTCCTCATCTTCCCGCTCCTGCTCCTCCACAGCCTGATCAATGACACGACGCAATGCACGCTCCAGAAAGAAGGCATAAGGTACCATGTCACTGATGGCGCCATGGCTGCGACTGACCAGTTTGGTGATCTCCTCAAATGGCCGCAGAAGTCTGCATGTGTCGCGCATGAGCAGCCACTGGCGCGGTGAAAAAAAACCCAGCTCCCCAGAACCGTTTCTTTCGCAGAGTTCATACAGGTAGACGTTAACTGCACGTTTCTGCTGGAGCAGCCTATCAAGCATATAGAAGGTTGAGTTCCATCGCGTCGGGCAATCGCAAATAAGACGTCTGACCGGCAGATGGTGTCGCCGCTGAATGTCAGCAAGGCGAGCCATGGCCGTGTAAGATCTTCTGAAATGGGCCGAGATTTTCCTTGCCTGCCGCAAGATGTCCTGGACCCCAGGGTATTTGACAAGGAATCGCTGCACGACCAAGTTTAAGACGTGTGCCATGCACGGCACGTGCGTGATTTTGCCCTGTTTCAATGCGCTAAGCAGATTGGCACCGTTGTCACACACCACTTTACCAACTGTCAAATTGAGCGGTGTTAGCCACTCATCTGCCTGTGAACGCAAAGCTGAAAGGAGTGCCGGGCCAGTGTGGCTCTTTGCTTCCAGGCACAACAGACGCAGCACGGCATGGCAACGTCTCACCTGGCATGTGGAATAGGTTCTGGGGAGCTTGGGCGGTGCAGTGGAAGAGACGCTAGCAGCGGAAAAGGAGGAGGCAGCTGAGGAGGAGAGGGAGGAGGATGGAGTAGGAGGAGGAGAAGAAGAGTCAGGCCTGCATGCAATCCGTGGCGGTAAAACCAAATCTACACGGGTGCCACGGGTTACATGCTTGACGGCCGTCAGAAGGTTCACCCAGTGGGCAGTAAAACTGATATACCTTCCCTGCCCGTGTTTGCTAGACCACGTGTCTGTGGTCAGATGTATCTTGGCACCGACACTGTGTGCCAGAGATACATTCACTTGCCGCTGAACATGGCCATATAGCTCTGGGATGCCCTTCTCTGAGAAATACTTCCTTCCTGGGACCTTCCATTGTGGTGTTCCAATGGCCACAAATTTGCGAAAGGCCTCCGAGTCCACCAGTTTATATGGCAGTAGTTGGCGGGCTATGAGTTCTGACAAGCCAGCCGCCAACCGTTGGGCAAGAGGGTTATCCGGCGTCATCATTTTTTTACGCTCAAACATTAGGCCCACGGAAGCCTGCCTTTTTGCAGAAAAATGTGAGCTTGGCGTGATGGAAGGTGGAGTGGAGGACAATTGTGAGGAGAGAGGAGAAGGAGAAGTAGAAGACGAGGCTGGACGGTGAGAGCCTGCAGTGTGGCTTTGTGTGTTCCGTTGCTCCCACTGGGCTCGGTGATGGCTGCTCATGTGCCTTCTTAAGGCGGTCGTCCCTAGGTGAGTATTGGGCTTACCGCGACTAACGCGTTGACTGCAAAGATTGCAGATGGCAACGCTATTGTCAGCAGCGGACACGTTAAAAAAAGCCCACACTGCGGAGCCATGTGCCGGTGTCCTGGGAGCGCCAGATGTGACCGTACATGGTCGATGACTCGCTCCTGATACATTTGCAGTCTGCTTTGTCCCTGCTGTGCAATGTAAGTCATTGCTGCTTCTCCTCCCTATCTGCTGGTCCATATCTCCCTCTGAACTCCCCTCCTCTTCCTCTCTTGTGGGCACCCACGTGACATCACTAGACACGTCATCATCAACGTCACCTTCCCCACCGCTATAAGTAGAGTAGGCAGCAACACCGGGGACCAACCTCCTCCTTGGGCTGATCTGGGTACTGGCGTCAGACTGCTGAGTAGCGCTTGTTGCTACCTCCTCTTCCTGATCCAATACCAAGAGTGGCTGCGCATCAGAAATGTCCTCTTGATATGGATCGGAAAATAATTCCAGTGACTCAAGCGGAAGGTATGTGGTGGTGGTGGTGGTGGTCGTGTTGTTGGTGGTAGTGTCTTTGGGGGTGCACATAGCAGAGAGTGAAGAAGAGGGTGCAGATCGAGAGGATGAGGAGGGTGCAGAAGAGTAAGGCTGAGCGAGCCACTCAACCAAGTCTGGTGCATCCTTTAAAGTAATTGAACGCACCTTCTGCAACTTCCCACTTTGGCTCAAGCCTGTTGCTCCTGCCCTACCCCTACCACCCCTGCGGAAGGGCCTGCCTCTTCCTCTGCATGTCATTTTTTAAATGACCCTGTGACAAAACTCTTAGTCCCTATACCGCTGAAGGACTGCTGCAGTATAGGTGAGCGGTCAGCAGTGGTGCACGTCAACCCTATCTATTGTGGACCTATAGCGGTCCTTACAGAACAGCAGACTGTACCGCACTCAAGCCTATGTACCGTAGCACCCTATACCAAGTTACCAGTCCTTATAAGAACTTTTGTGGACCAAGCAGGTTGTGTATTAGTGTTTAGCAGACTGTACGTCAGTCCCTATACCGCTGAAGGACTGCTGCAGTATAGGGCAGCGGTCAGCAGTGGTGCACGTCAACCCTATCTATTGTGGACCGATAGCGGTCCTTACAGAACAGCAGACTGTACCGCACTCAAGCCTATGTACCGTAGCACCCTATACCAAGTTACCAGTCCTTATAAGAACTTTTGTGGACCAAGCAGGTTGTGTGTTAGTGTTTAGCAGACTGTGCGTCAGTCCCTATACCGCTGAAGGACTGCTGCAGTATAGGGCAGCGGTCAGCAGTAGTGCACGGCAACCCTATGTATTGTGGACCGATAGCGGTCCTTACAGAACAGCAGACTGTAACGCACTCAGGCCTATGTACCGTAGCACCCTATACCAAGTTACCAGTCCTTATAAGAACTTTTGTGGACCAAGCAGGTTGTGTGTTAGTGTTTAGCAGACTGTGCGTCAGTCCCTATACCGCTGAAGGACTGCTGCAGTATAGGGCAGCGGTCAGCAGTAGTGCACGGCAACCCTATGTATTGTGGACCGATAGCGGTCCTTACAGAACAGCAGACTGTAACGCACTCAGGCCTATGTACCGTAGCACCCTATACCAAGTTACCAGTCCTTATAAGAACTTTTGTGGACCAAGCAGGTTGTGTGTTAGTGATTAGCAGACTGTACGTCAGTCCCTATACCAATGAAGGACTGCTGCAGTATAGGGCAGCGGTCAGCAGTAGTGCACGGCAACCCTATGTATTGTGGACCGATAGCGGTCCTTACAGAACAGCAGACTGTAACGCACTCAGGCCTATGTACCGTAGCACCCTATACCAAGTTACCAGTCCTTATAAAAACTTTTGTGGACCAAGCAGGTTGTGTGTTAGTGTTTAGCAGACTGTGCGTCAGTCCCTATACCGCTGAAGGACTGCTGCAGTATAGGGCAGCGGTCAGCAGTAGTGCACGGCAACCCTATGTATTGTGGACCGATAGCGGTCCTTACAGAACAGCAGACTGTAACGCACTCAGGCCTATGTACCGTAGCACCCTATACCAAGTTACCAGTCCTTATAAGAACTTTTGTGGACCAAGCAGGTTGTGTGTTAGTGATTAGCAGACTGTACGTCAGTCCCTATACCAATGAAGGACTGCTGCAGTATAGGGCAGCGGTCAGCAGTAGTGCACGGCAACCCTATGTATTGTGGACCGATAGCGGTCCTTACAGAACAGCAGACTGTAACGCACTCAGGCCTATGTACCGTAGCACCCTATACCAAGTTACCAGTCCTTATAAGAACTTTTGTGGAACAAGCAGGTTGTGTGTTAGTGATTAGCAGACTGTACGTCAGTCCCTATACCAATGAAGGACTGCTGCAGTATAGGGCAGCGGTCAGCAGTAGTGCACGGCAACCCTATGTATTGTGGACCGATAGCGGTCCTTACAGAACAGCAGACTGTAACGCACTCAGGCCTATGTACCGTAGCACCCTATACCAAGTTACCAGTCCTTATAAGAACTTTTGTGGACCAAGCAGGTTGTGTGTTAGTGATTAGCAGACTGTACGTCAGTCCCTATACCAATGAAGGACTGCTGCAGTATAGGGCAGCGGTCAGCAGTAGTGCACGGCAACCCTATGTATTGTGGACCGATAGCGGTCCTTACAGAACAGCAGACTGTACTGCACTCAGGCCTATGTACCGTAGCACCCTATACCAAGTTACCAGTCCTTATAAAAACTTTTGTGGACCAAGCAGGTTGTGTGTTAGTGTTTAGCAGACTGTGCGTCAGTCCCTATACCGCTGAAGGACTGCTGCAGTATAGGGCAGCGGTCAGCAGTAGTGCACGGCAACCCTATGTATTGTGGACCGATAGCGGTCCTTACAGAACAGCAGACTGTAACGCACTCAGGCCTATGTACCGTAGCACCCTATACCAAGTTACCAGTCCTTATAAGAACTTTTGTGGACCAAGCAGGTTGTGTGTTAGTGATTAGCAGACTGTACGTCAGTCCCTATACCAATGAAGGACTGCTGCAGTATAGGGCAGCGGTCAGCAGTAGTGCACGGCAACCCTATGTATTGTGGACCGATAGCGGTCCTTACAGAACAGCAGACTGTACCGCACCCAAGCCTATGTACCGTAGCACCCTAGACAGACCAAGTTACCAGTCCTGATAAAGAGCTTTGTGGAACAAGTGAGTTGTGAATGATTAGCAGACTGCAGCAGAAGGGCAGCAGTCAAGTATAATATTCTTTCTATATTTGGAAGAAAGAATATTATACGTGTACAAGCCTATTACCGTACCACTGATACCAGTCCTGAAAAGAACCTTTGTGGAACTAATAGTAACAGCAAGTCTTTAAAATTATCCTCACTGCCTGACACACTGCTTCCTGCCTGTCCCTATACAAATTGGCAAAAAAGAGTAGGCTGGAACGATTAGCTGGAACAGCTCTTTTGTGGACCTGATAGTAACAGCTAATGATGATGATGATGATGATGATGAAGAAAGACTAATCTGGCTGAGCTGTCCCTAAAATAGCAGCATACAGCGCTCTGTCCCTTTATCTAAACTGACAAAAGAAACTCAGGCTGCTGACCTAACACCTATACCAGTCCTGAAAAGAACTTTTGTGTACCAAATAGCTAGCGTTTTCTCTGTCCCTACTCCACACAGGATCCTTTCCCTACAGTGACAGAAGAAAGAATGTAAAATGGCCACCGGATCGGGTGTATTTATAGGTTAGGGGGAATGTCCAAGTGTCCATGAGCTGTCATGTCTCAATTGGTTGTCCTGTAACACATGATAAACGTGTCACGAAAGGTTAAAGTTCTTGTATACATTAAACACGTAAGTCCGCCGGGGCGAACGACGGAAAAAGGCGTTCGAACCCGCGGACGGCGAAAGTCGGAAATTCGCCGCGAAACGACCGCCGGGCGAACCGTTCGGCCATCACTACTCCAAAGCCCAGTGCTCCAGTGAGCGAGGGAGGCAGAGCAGAGAGTGACTGACAGTCAGCAGCTCTCTGGTCAGGGAGCTGTGAGAACCGAGCGATCGGATGTGTTTGATCGCTCAGTTCTCTGTGTTAGAGCCAGTTGGGGACAGATGCAGCATCCACCTAGGTAAGTATGAATCTGAAAAAAAAACACCACATACTTCTGTTTTAAAGTGTTTGTAAACCTCGCAAGTTTTTTTACCAAAAATATGTAGAAGAATACATATCGGCCTAAACTGAGAACAAATTTATTTATTTTTTTTTTAAAAAGGGGATATTTATAATAGCAAAAAAATATTGTGTTTCAAAATTGTCTTTTTTTGTTTATAACGCAAAAAATAAAAACCGCAAATGTGATCAAATACCACCAAAAGAAAGCTCTATTTGTGGGGAAGAAGGACATCAATTTTGTTTGGGCGACCGCACAATTGTCAGTTAAAGCGACGCAGTGCTGAATCGCAAAAAATGGCTTGGTCATTCAGCAGCCAAATTTTCCGGGGCTGAAGTGGTTAAAAAATGTTTTGGGGATATTTATTATCGCAAAAAATTTAAAATATTGTTTTTCTTTTTCAAAATTGTCGCTCTTTTTTCTTTATAGTGCAAAAAATAAAAATCGCAGAGGTGATCAATTACCACAAAAAGAAAGCTCTATATGTGGGGGAAAAAACATCAATTTTATTTTTGTACAAAATCGCACGTTCCCATGCAATTGTCAGTTAAAATGATGCAGTGCCGAATTGAATAAAACGGCCTGGTCATTAAGCGGGCAAATCTTCTGGGGTTGAAGTGGTTAAATAACACCAATCATCCCATCCACACGATCGACTCAGGGCGAGTAGGAACAGAGGAGTAGACAGTTTCTGCGTATTGCCGGCTTGAGATCTTTTGAAGTGTCTCTTGAAATATATTGGATTTTCAGCCTGTAATTTTACTTTATACCGTGAGTATAATTTATTAGTGTATAATAAAGAGTGTGGCGATTGTATTACACAATGTGAGTCTCCTTCTATCCACCCATCCACACGGGGTCTTTTTAGAGCTATGTAAGAAACAGACAGTGGAGGACTTCTGCGGTTTTAGCCCTGCTACTTCACTTGAAGATTTTAAAGCCAGGGATCAGTGCGATTTCAGTTGCGACTTGCCTGACATCTGTGCAGCTTCATGCACAGAAGTCTATGCAAATCGCACCTGAAATTGCAAAAAATAGTGCAGGAATCTTTTTTTTTTTTTCAAATTGGCACAGCACCGCAAAGTCAGAGTCGCACCGATATGAACGGTTTCATTGCCGACAATAGGGTACAACTTGTCCTGCGATCTGGAACTGTCAAATCGCACGATAAGTCACACCAATGTGAACGGGGGGCTTAAAGGCTGTTTTGTGGATTGCCCTAATCGGAAGAAGGAGATACAAGTCCTTTCAGCCTAATAAGATAGGAAAATAGTTTTGGTGAGTGAGATTCTAAATAATGGGTGAAGGGAGTGAAGCAGTGGCGGGCCAGGCATTAATGGCGCACGGGTTCCGCTCCCTCTCTTCTGCCACCCCTCTATCAACAATAAATAGATTCAAGCATTGGCCCCTTTTCGGGCGCAGGGCGCCTGAATTACAGCGTCGAGGGGTGCTTTTGAAGCACCTGATCAAAGCCATAGGCTCTAATAGGCATCAAAAAAGGTGACCTGCGAGCGCCATGCTGTCACCCACTGCCCCACCAAGACAGGGTAAGTGGCGCAGACGGCGAGTGGGCGGGGGTCACACTGATAGCATTTCTTGGGCACACTGGCAGCATATGATGGGCACACTGACAACATATGATGGGCACACTGGCAGCATTTGATGGGCACACTGGCAGCATTTGATGACACAGTGTCAGTGTTTAATGGGCACAGAGGCTGCAATTGATGGCACAGTGGCAGCGTTTGATGGCACAGTGGCAGCGTTTGATGGCACAGTGGCAGCGTTTGAGGGCACAGTGGCAGCGTTTGATGGCACAATGACAGCATTGGAGGACACAATGGCAGCATTTGATGGCACAGTGGCATCGTTTGTGGGCACAGCGACCCCTTACCATGTGATCAGCTGTCAGCCAATGACAGCTGATCACATGATCAAAACAAAAGCTTGGTGATCGTTATTTTTTTCTCCTCACGGTGACAGCGGAAGAGAAAAAAAAAAGCCGATCTCCAGCTCATCTGAAAGGGACATCGGTCCTGAAGAGAAAGAGGCAATTATGCCTCATCTATGCCACCTGACAGTGCCCACAAGTGCCACGTGTCAATGCCCACAAGTGCCACCTATCAATGCCCACCAGTGGTGCCAGTCAGTGCCACCTAGAAGTGCTGCCTATCAGTGTAATCGATCAGTGCCCATCACTGCCACCCATCAGTGCCCATCACTACCACCTGTCGGTGCCCATCAGTGCCGCCTCATCAGCGTACATCAATGATGGACAAAACACAGTAGCAGCATTTGATGGCACAGTGGCTGCAATTGAAGATTTTTTTACAAAAATTTTTTGAGCCCCCCCCAAAAATGTTGTCACCATTATCTGAAGATTCACCGGGTGTTTCCTGGAATTTGAATCAACAATACTTTTGTAATTTATTGAAATTCCAGGTTTTTTCACCATTTCTTTGAGTGTTTTAAATGCCAACTCAGGGGAATTTTATTTCTTTTCCCATGCAGTGGGACTGTCCCCGGAGTGCACAGGTCAACTACGCATTTTGTCTTGAGGGGAGGAGAAAGCTTATACTCACCCGATCCTTCGATCCTCCAGAAAACAACACTCCCCCACAGTCCAGAGTTGGACTGTTCCTGGTTTATGGAGCCTGCTCTGGACATGATGACACCAGGAACAGTCCTATTCAAGACGGCTGGAGTTTGGGGGTGCCGGACGTGGAGTCTTCTGCTTGGAGGATTAGGTAAGTATATCTTTCCTCACACCTAGAAAAAAAATGAGCAGTTAACCCGTGCACCCGTGATCACGCACAGCTGGAGACCAGCATCGGGTACCGCAGACTCGATATGTGCCAGCCCTCTGCCAATCATCCAGCAGAGAGGCAGAACGGCTGTATGACAGGAGGGAAGGGATGGGTCCTGTGTCTCTGCAAAGCACGAACAAGGATCCATGTCTTCCCCTAGTAAAAGCACCTCCTCCTCTATAGAAAAACACTGTCTAGGCACACAGTTAACCATCTGATCGCCCCTGATGTTAACCCCTTTCCAGCCAGTGTCATTAGTACAGTGACAGTGCATATTTTTAGCACTGATCACTGTATCAGTGTCACTGGTTCCCACAAAGTGTCAGTGTCAGAATGTCCACCGCAAAATCACAGTCCTGCCATAAGTCGCTGATCACTGCCATTACTAGTAATAAATAAATAAAAATATCCCATAGTTTGAAGACGCTATAACTTTTGCGCAAACCAATCAATATCCACTTATTGTTTTTTTGTTTTTTTTTAACCAAAAATATTTAACAGAATACATATTGATCTAAATTGATGGAGAAATTAGATTTTTTCCATTGTTTTTATTGGATATGTTTTATAGCAGAAAGTAAAAAAAAATCGTTTTTTTTTTTTCAAAATTGTCACTCTTTTTTTGTTTATAGTGCAAAAAAAAAAAAAAAAGGCATAAAGGAGATCAAATACCACCAAAAGAAAGCTCTATTTGTGGGGGAAAAGGATATAACTTGTATTTGCATCACTGTCCCTGCACATAGTGTCATTTCTGCAGTAAAAAAGTCATTTAAAAGCACTCGCAGCTATAATGAATTGTCTGCTCCTCGTAATACAGAGAACAGCCATTGAAAGTCATTGATAAAAAAAAAAAAAAAGGAAGCGTGGGGTTCCCTCAAATTCAATTACCAGGCCCTTCAGGTCTGGTATGGATGTTAAGGGGAACCCAACGTAATTAAAAAAAACAAAAAACGAAGTGGGGTTCCCACCAAATATCCATACCAGACCTTCAGGTCTGGTATGGATTTTAAGGGGAACTCCACGCCAAATAAAAAAAAAAATGGCATGGATTTCCCCCCAAAAATCTATACCAGACTCTTTAGCCGAGCATCCAACATGGCAGCCGCAGGAAAATAGGGGGGACGAGAGAGCGCTCCTCCCTGAACCATACCAGGCTACATGCCCTCAACATTGGGAGGATGCTTTGTGGGTCTGTGACCCCTCAAAGCACCATGTCCCCATGTTGATGGGGACAAGGGCCTCATCCCCACAACCCTGGCCGGTGGTTGTGGTGGTCTGCGGGCAGGGGGCTTATCACAATCTTGAAGCCGCCTTTAACAAGGGGACCCCCAGATCCTGCCCCCCGTTTGAAATGGTAAGGGGGTATAAAAGTACCCCTACCATTTTACAAAGAAAGTGTAAACAAATGTTAAAAACACACACACACACACACACTGTTGGGAAAAGTCCTTTATTAAAAATTAAAAAAATGTAAAAAAGATTCCAGCGGTGGTAATCCACTCTGGCTATCCAGCGATGGATGATCATCTCTTCGGGGTCCAGCGATGGGTGATCTGATCCAGCCATGGGTGATCTCTCCCTCTAGCGCAGCGCATCCATCCTGTCTCCACCGGAGACACTGTGGGAATCCCGGCAGCATGACACTTCTTAGCTGAGGGGGGCGGGGCCACCAGTCACCTGACCCCATCCCCCTCTGACGCAAGGGGAAAGCCGGGCTTCCCCAGTGACATATGGATGACCCCGCCCCCAGGTTTCCGGGGGCGCTCTCTCGTCTCCCCCTCTTTTCCTGCGGCCTGCCAGGTTGCGTGCTTGGATAAGGGGTCTGGTATGGATTTTTGGGGGGAACTCCACGCCATTTTTTTAAAATTTAGCATGGAGTTCCCCTTAAAATCCATACCAGACCCTCAGGTCTGGTATGGATATTTGGGGGGAACCCCACGTCATTTTTTTTATTTGACTTGGGGTTCCCCTTAATATCCATACCAGACCTGAAGGGCCTGGTAATTGAATTTGGGGGAACCCCACGCTTTTTTTTTTTTATCAATGACTTTCAATGACTGTTCTCTGTATTACAGGGAGCCAACAATTCATTATAGCCGCGTGTGCTTTTAAATTACTTTTTTTCCTGCAGAAATGACACTTTGTGCAGGGACAGTTCTAAGCATGGGAAACATGCGCCCCTTCACAGGCATACTATACACACCCCCAGGTACGAAATTTAAAGGAATATTACACTTTTATTGTTTCACTTTAAGCATTATTAAAAGCACTGCTCCTGAAAAAAACATCTGTTTTTAAAACTTTTTTTGTGCATTGATACATGTCCCCTGGGGCAGGACCCAGGTCCCCAAACACTTTTTAGGACAGTAACTTGCATATAAGCCTTTAAAATTAGCACTTTTGATTTTGAACATTCGAGTCCCATAGACTTTAATAGGGTTCTAAAGTTCACACGAAGTTTAGTTCTGTTCGCAGGTTCTGGTGCGAACCGAACCAGGGGGTGTTCGGCTCAACCTTAGTCAGGACCACTGTGGTTTTTGGGAGGAGGAAGGGGGGTTGCAGGTGTTGGCTATAGTTGTGGAGGTGTGGGGGCCCACAGCTATTATTCCATTACCCCTAAGCTTATTTATTAAGTTTTGTTGCAAGAAAGCCAAAGTGTTACACGTGTGGTACACGTGTGGTTTTTTGTCAGGGGCTGGTGCTCCACTCTGTGCTGCCTTCTCCTTATCTGTCAGGTCCCTCCTGATGTGAAGAGGGATTTCCACTTGCGCTGCAAAATTCTGCCTAAAGACAAGTGGAAAACAAGGGTTAATAATATGCATTTTTTATTTACATTACACAAGAAACAGGTCATGCATTCAATGAAAATAGACTTACTTAGTCATCTCCTCCCAGCCAGGGGTTATTGCCGCACTAACATCCTCCCATAATTGAACTTTTTTTATATAGTCCCCATGTAGTGGATGTGCCACATCCCAAAGATGGGGCTCAACTGCACTAATCAGGTCTACCTGAGACACAGCGCTGGCCATCTGATCTCTCCTTTGCAGTGGCGGCTGGTGCTCAAAATTTTTTGGGGGGGGCGCAAGCAAACTGAAAAATTCAGAAAAAACATCAATTGCAGCCTCACTTTGCCGATCAAATGCAGCCACTGTGCCATCAATTGTAGCTACTGTGCCCAGCAAATGCAGCCGCTGTGCCCATCATATGCAGCCACTATGCCCATCATGTGCAGCCACTGTGCCCACCAAGTATAGTCACTGTGCCCATCATATGCAGCCACTGTGCCCACCGACCCACCCCCACTCGCCACTGGTACGCAAAAGTACCACCCCCCTCACCCCCGCCATTGGAATCCATGCATCCGGTGTCCTGAAAAGGACCGGTGCATGGATGGGGTCGGGGGGGCGGCGCCTGTGTGCCCACAATGCACAGCCGCCACTGCTCCTTTGTGTCTCCTCTATCCTACCCACAGTCACACGGCTGTGCAAAGGACTCTTCGGTAATGTCCAGACAGGAATTTCTTATTTTTACAGACATTACAGTGTTCAGTCAAATTTTTTACAGCTTAAAAACGCTGTGGCTCAAAAAACATGTAAAATCTGTGATACGTCGTTTTTGTGCATTTTTCGCATCTGGTGTTTTTACGGCTCTAGCGTCGCACCTCAGAACGCACTGGTCCTGGGTTTTTTTGGAGCTTAAGAACGCCTATGCCATTTACAGCTCAAAAACGCCATGGTGGGCATGAGGGCATAGGCTAACATGGATAGCTGTAGAAATTTTATTAAGATGTATTTAATATGTATTGTCACAGTGTCTCCCAGTGTTAGTTCTCCTGCAGCCCGCTCTAAAGAGCAGACCTGGGAAGACTGACGCTGGTTGAGACCCTTTTTGGTAGTGGAAAGCTTCTTGAGGATGCAGAGAAGTGTTTGCAGAGTGGGGATATGTCTGCTAATGAAGGGCCCCTTTGCAATGCACAGATGATCGTCTGGGGGGGGGATGTGTTAATTCTGCAAAGACATTATCGGTTATGTGGGATGTACGCTTGTGTGTCTGATCAACACGTAGGGAGGCTATGGCGTGTTCCTGAAGATAATCTCCCATCCTCAGGAATGGTAGTATAATCCGGGTATGCGTTGTTCTCTGAACAATGCAGAATAAGGATTCACGCCAACGGTTAAAAACGGCAGTCTTTGAATTGTCATGGCTGGGGACAGCATCCATGATTTCAAGGCCAGCCATGTGGCTTCCCTTGTCTCTATTGGAGAGCATGGCTTACAGGTACAGGGGGCGGGAAATCATACACACTGCCCCTGCCCAGGCACACCCATAGGCTTGGTTGGTCATTGGTTGAGATTTGTATAACTCCTCCTGTTTGAAGGAATGCCTGTGCTTGATTGGCTGATTGTTAAGTACTCTAAATAAACAGAATACAGGCTCCCGAGGGACAGTGGAGGTGTGGCGCTAAGGATGTAAGAATGGTGGTCATGTCTGTCTGTTTACTTGGGAAGATACAGGAAACAGGGGTTTACTAAGATGCATTATACCAAGAAGCTGAAAGGGCGCTCTATTAGCGCAGGAGACATGGATTACGCGCAGTGTATGTGGAATTTCCACGACAGGAGAGGCATTTTAACCACTTCCCGACCAGCGCACGCCAATGTACGTCGGCAGAATGGCACAAGCAGGCATATTGGCGTACAGGCACGTCCAGTCTTAAATGCCACCCTGCCATTACGAGCGCGCCTCCGCCGGCTGGTTGGGACCCCCGTGAGTCCGGTCGCAGGCCCGGCGGACTCG
Organism: Lithobates pipiens; assembly: GCF_037356315.1. Taxonomy (NCBI): domain Eukaryota; kingdom Metazoa; phylum Chordata; class Amphibia; order Anura; family Ranidae; genus Lithobates; species Lithobates pipiens. The sequence goes on along the minus strand of NW_027507718.1, from coordinate 499,913,014 downwards.
ATCGCTGTGGGCATTCCCGCAATCGTCTCACTGGGTGGCTGAACTGGGAGATACCATTGTAAACAGCATCTCCCAGTTCTGCCTAGCAACAAGTGAAGCTGATCTCTGCTCCATGTGATTGGAGCAGAGATCAGTGTTCACTAAAAGAAAGCCCAGCCCCCAACAGTTAGTAACACACCCCTAGGAACACTTAACTCCTACACTGCCACCCACTGGTTAACCCCTTCACTGCCAGTGTCATTTACACAGGAATCACTGCATTTGTATAGCAGTGATTGCTGTATAAATGACAATGGTCCCAAAAATGTGTCAAAAATGTCCGATGTGTCCGCCATAATGTCACAGTCACAATAAAAATCGATGATCGCCGCCATTACTAGTAAAAAAAAATGATTAATAAAAATGCCATAAAACTATCCCCTATTTTGTAAACGCTATAACTTTTGCGCAAGCCAATCAATAATCGCTTATTGCGATTTTTTTTTACCAAAAATATGTAGAAGAATGCGTATCGGCCTAAACCGAGGGAAAAAATGTTTTTTATATATTTTTGGGGGATATTTATTATAACAAAAAGTTAAAAATAACGGAAAATTCCTATCAAAATACTTACCGTAATTTTCCTTTCCTGATGGACTCCATGGCAGCAACGTGTGGGTTAAGTCCCGCCTCCACTACCCTATAGGACACCACTCCCATAAATCTTTGCTCCCTGCCCATGGCCGTGTTCGGTAACTAGCCTACTCCAGCCATTTTGGGAGGGAACTCCTGCTGCCATGGAGTCCATCAGGAAAGGAAAATTACGGTAAGTATTTTGATAGGAATTTTCCGTTTTCCTGACAGACTCCATGGCAGCAACGTGTGGGAAATAACTCGCCAAACACACTCGGGTGGGCAAAAATGCTGAACAAAAATGTATGTAACACTGTCAACCAACAGCACCTTTAAACCAAAATCAACGGAAGATAAACTGGTAGGTTCGACACAACAGTGAGCCATAAATGTATGAATGGATGACCAAGAGGCAGCCTTGCAGATAAACTCAGGAGCCACATGACGTGAAGCTGCCCAAGAAGTAGAGAGACTTCTCGTGGAATGTGCCGTAACCGCCTCAGGAGGAGCCAAGCCCTTCTCTTTAAAAGCCCACTGGATCGCCTGAACCACTCACGTGGCGATGGATCTGACCAAAGCCCAAAGGCCTTTGTTTTTACCGTGAAAAAGAACAAAAAGATAATCCGATTGCCGGAAAGAAGCTGTTGCCTCCAAGTATCGTTTCAGAATAATTCCCATGTCAAGAGGATGAAGATCCTGACTCCCGCCGAATTAAAGGTAGGAAGAGTAATATCCTGAAATTCGTGGAAGACTGAGGTAACCTTTGGATTCGACCCCAGCATTGGCACTAGGACCACTCTGTCAGGAAAAAATGTGAGGAAAGGATCCCTTGATCCTAAAGACTGAAACTCAGAGACTCTCTTTGCTGAAGATATGGCTACCAAAAAAGATGTCATTAGGGACAATTCTTTGATTGAAAGTGTTCTGTCCAGTTGTGAGAAGAAGACGAGAACCAGCGGTAAATCCACTTGGGGAATCTAGGTTTCCTCTGTGGTCTAAGTCTAATTGCTCCTTTAAAGAATTGCTGAACCAAGGGATGTTTAGCCCAGGATACTCCAGAAAAGGCCGAAATTGCAGAGACTTGTACACGAAGAGCACTGACAGATAGGGGAATGTCTAGTCTGGACTGTAAGAAACCCAAAAACATCCTGAACCGTCAGATTACCATTAGAGCAAGACTTGGAAGACAAGTGACTTGTGAATCTAGACCAAATCCTCTCATACACCTGGTTGGTACTTTTCCTCCTTGCACTCATGAGAGTAGGAAAGGACTCCTTGGGACAACCCAGAGTCTCTAACCTTCCCCTCTCAAAAACCAGACCCTCAGACATAGATGAGCCGGACAGGGATGGAGCTTCGAGCCCTGGGATAGAAGATCGGGTCTGAGAGGTAAGGGAATCGGATCTCTGACGCTGAGGAGCATTAGAAGCGGAAACCATGGCCTGTTGGGCCAAAAAGGTATTACAGCTATCACCTCTCCCGCTTCTGATTTGAGTCTCCACAGGAACTGTAGAATAATAGGAATCGGAGGAAAGGCGTAAGCTTTGTTGAACCGCCATCGATCCGTCAGTGCAACCACTCCGTAAGCCTGAGGATCCCGAAACCTGGAATAATACCTTGCCAGTTTCTTGTTGCAAGGAGAGGCAAATAGGTCAACCTCTGGGGAGAAACACAACGTTAGAATCCATCTGAAAACTTCCTCGTGAAGAGACCATTCGTTGTTGTTCAGATTGACTCAAGACAGGAAGTCCACTTGGACGTTCTGCGTTCCTGGAACATAAGTTGCTGTAATGCTGACCAGGTTCTTCTAAACCCAAGACATGATTGGCTCTACCCCCTGAAGAAGGGACAGACTCTGAGTACCTCCTTGTCACCTTATATATGCCACTGCTGTTGTGTTGTCTAGTCTGAGAAGAACCGAAGTTCCTGAGATCAGATGACGAAAGGCTAGGAGCGCCCGGAAGGCTGTCTTTAATTCTAGAATATTCAACACCATCCCCCTGGAAGGGAAGTCCCAGGTGCCTTGTGCTACTTCCATCAAACAGTGGGCGCCCCAGCCCCTGTTGCTGGCATCCAAAGTTATTGATATCCATGAGATGGGGAGAATGGAATGACAATTGAATAGATTCTCCTTCTGAAGCCACCAGGGCAGAGAGATTCTCATTAAAGATGTGATCCGGATAAGTTGAGTCTTGTCACCTAACCATTGGTGAAGAAACCCTTTTTGGAATGGTCTCATCTTCCATTGGGCCCACTTCACCATTGGAATCGTGGCCACCATAGTGCCAATAATTCTCAGGCACTGAAGAGCCGGGAGATGGGAGGCTGAGAGGGCCGGACGAATTCTGTCCCGAATTACCGCTACTTTCTCTTCGGGTAATGAGATGGTGCCCTTCACTGTGTTGAAGAGTGCGCCTAGGAATACAAGAGACTGAGAAGGAATTAACTGACTCTTTTCTAGATTCAGGATCCAACCGAATTCTTGAAGAGTGGAAATAACCTGATCCTTGTGCAATAACAGACGGTCTCTGTCCTGGACTAGCAGCAGAAGATCGTCCAAATAGTGGTGAAGACGAATCCCCTTGGATCTCAATAGAGCCACTATGGCCAACAACACCTTTGAAAGACTCGGGGGGATGTTGAAAGCCCGAACGGGAGACATACGAACTGAAGATGTGGTTTTCCTACTGAAAATCGCAGAAACTGCTGAAAATCTTCTGCCACAGGGACATGAAAGTAAGCGTCCTTTAGGTTTATTGAAAACATCCAGTCGCCTGACTGTTGTATTGTTGACAAGGTTTCCATCTTGAACCTTTCCTTTTTGATAAAATGATTCAGATGTGTAAGGTCTATGACTGGCCTCCAAGAACCGTTTTTCTTTTGGACCATAAAAAGAGGAGAATAAATTCCTCTCCCTCGTTGATCATCTGGCACGGGAACGGCAGCGCCTTGAGCCAATAAAGATTTCACGTAGGCCAACAGGATCTGCCTTTTTTTTCTTCTGAGGTCGGAAGGGAGGTGGGAACATACTTTAGTCTTGGGGACCTGCTGAAGGTCCAAGAATGACCTGAAGAGACCGTTCTGACGGTTCAGAAGTCCTGGACTGAGGCTGCCCAGACATGCCGAAAAAGTAGAAGATGAGTCCCCACCTGGCCTATCTGCCGACTTCCCACCAGAGGCCCGGGTTATGGCATTATCCAACTTATTCCCAAAAAGGGAAGAACCCTCGAAAGGGATACGGCACCACACCTGTTTAGATGCTGGATCAGCCAGCCAGGGACGGAGCCAAAGAGCCCGTTTGGCGGTTACAGCTGAAAGCATAACCCGAGACACTAAGCGGATGATGTCAATCGAAGCCTCCCCCAGAAAAGCCGATACAAGCCGTAACTCCTGGATAGGAGAGTTTTTGCGACTTCATCCGAAATGTTTCTGAGGGTATCATCCACCCTGTCCGTCCAGACTTCCATGGCCTTGGACATTGCCGCTAAAGCCAAAGCTGGCTTGCATGCCAAACCAGCAGTGAGGTAGACTCTCTTTAAATCGGAATCAATCCGCCTATCTAAGGCATCCTTAAATGAAACTGTATCTTCCAATGGAAGGGTTACATGTTTTACTAGTCTCATCACCGCTGCATCCACGAAAGGAGCTGAAACCAGATACTTGACCTCATCCTCCTTAAAGGGATATAACCTTAGGACTTTTGAGAGCATACTATTCTTTTTCTCAACTTTAGTCCATTCATCCGTGATGACCTCACCAAGTTCAGACAGGAATGGAAAGTTAAGACGCTCCCTTTTAAGTTGCTAAAAATACTTCCTTTGTTTGGAAGGATTAGCCAAGATCACAGCCTCTCTGATAGCCTTCACCAAGGGGGAGAGTAAGGCAAAGTCAAACCCCACACAGGTACTATCTTCCTCAGATTCACTGTCTGAAGCAGCAGCTGAAGGGTGGCTTGTTAGAGAGGCCTCCCAGAGCCCTTGAGCAAGCGACTCCCTGACTGGAGACTGAGGTGACTCTGATTGAGGCACAGGGGTCTGACTGGCACCGATCCCTTTGAGGGAATCTTCACCACATTTTCCACAAGGGACCTTAGATGCTGGTCCGTACCCCCTCTCTCACTAGAGGCTTTGGAAAAGCAGAGGTCACACAGGGATTTCCCAGTAGGAACTTGCGATCTGCATCCCCAGCAAGTATTAATAACTGAACGGCTGGATGAGCCTTGGAGGAGCGAGATCGATCCTCGCTACGGCGCCCGGATCTTGAGGGTGAGCCGTGATGTTTAGACTTAGAATATGAATGCCGGTGGTAAGACTTAGAAGAATCTCTTCCTCTATGCGTTGAGCTGCGTTGCTGTTCTGAACTAGATGGGCTAAGACAGAGATAGAAGAGACACACAGATAAGGAAAGATAACAGACTGACTAATACCGGACCCCCCCCCCACTCCCCCCCCCAGACAGTACCTATTATGAGAGGGCTGGCCAAATACAGGCGGAGGTGAGTCCATATCTCTAAGGGTTTCCATAAATGCTGCAAAGACATATAAGTAAGGCTGAGAGCACCATACACACACACGCCCACCCCCCTCTTCCCAGAAGGCCACCTACCTCCACAGAAGAAAACCTGGACAAGGGGAAGTCACGTAATAGCCTACAAGCAATCCCAAAGCCTGCAGGCTATTTCCTATATTTAAATAGGGCGCCTTAGTGACGCCATCATCGTATCCTGTGCGCCGCTACTGCGCATGCGCGAATAGCGTCATTTTGCCGCTATCGCGCATGCGGGAACCAAGCCTCGCTCCTGTGCCGCACTCGCGCATGCGCAGAACGAACGTATCTAACGAAAAACCAGGAAGTGAGCGGCGGCTGGAACGCAGGCTAATCCGGCCGCCATGCCTATACCCTTATACATGAAAACACAAAAAACGAACGGAAATGAAGGAAAAAAAGCAAGGAACAAACACAAACTGCTGCCATGAAAAAGAGGAACAATCTTACCGCTCCCACACGATCGTCTCCAGGCCGAAGGTAAGAACATACCGGACTTCTCAGGGCAAAATAGGTCACCTGCTATTTAGCTGGGCTATCCGACCAAATGCGCAGCCTGCCTGCCAGTGGCTAGGTTCCTGGCTTCCTCCAGCGCTTATATCCAATGCCCACTCCATACCCCGCTAGTAGCTAGGGCTTAACGGAGTCATGCGACAATTCCATCCAGTCGCAATTCGGCCAAACCAACAATGGAACCGTGTGGGAGCAATCTTCAGGTAGAAAGACCATAACGTCTGGTCCTACGGAGGAGGACAAAAAATGAACACGGCCATGGGCAGGGAGCAAAGATTTATGGGAGTGGTGTCCTATAGGGTAGTGGAGGCGGGACTTAACCCACACGTTGCTGCCATGGAGTCTGTCAGGAAAATTTGTTACCCAGAACAAATAGATATTTTATTTTCAGAAAAAGTCTTTCGGGAGGGAATACCGGCTCCTCTCTAAGCTGCGGGGGAGGAGCGGTTAGGACTTCCTGAATGTAATTAGGTAGGAGTGATGGGAGCGACAGTGGAGCCTTATGGCAAAGGGCTCTCACCAAGCTTGCTGATGTTCATGCCTTCCTGCCTGGGCTGGGGGCTGCTGTGGTCCGGACTGTTGGTCAGGGCAGTCTTGGAAGCCTTTGGAGTATGTGGTAGTCTAGTGGTGCCTTAAGATCACTGTGAGTGAGGGTCACATTGATTTTGGGCACCACGGTCACTGCACCGTTGCACGCTTTTTTAGCACCTGCCTCTTGGGCCGGGCCTTTTGGCTGGGACCAGAGGAATTTTTGATTCCTGGCCGGAGGGCCTGGTCATTGTTTCAAAGAATGACCACTTCTTTCACTTTCCTCACCACTATCCCTTCCCCACTTTATTTATTTACTTTTTGTGTGTCATGTCTTGTTTTGTCACTATGCACATTTGCTATTAGTGATGGCCGAACGGTTCGCCCGGCGGTCGTTTCGCGGCGAATTTCCGACATTCGCGGTCCGCACGTTCGAACGCCTTTTTCCGTCGTTCGCCGCGGCGGACTTACGTGTTTAATGTATACAAGAACTTTAACCTTTGGTGACACGTTTATCATGTGATACAGGACAGCCAATTGAGACATGACAGCACATGGACACTTGTACATTCCCCCTAACCTATAAATACACCCGATCCGGTGGCCATTTTACATTCTTTCTTCTGTTACGATAGGGACAGGTTCCTGTGTGGAGTAGGGAGAGATAAACCACTAGCTATTTGGTACACAAAAGTTCTTTTCAGGACTGGTATAGGTGTTAGGTGTTGATAGGTTTGCTGTGCTGCTGATTCTTGCAGCAGCCTGAGTGTCTTTTGTTAGTTTAGAGAAAGGGAAAGGACGGTGTATGCTACAGGGACAGCCAGATTAGTCTTTCATCATCATCATCATCATCATCATCATTAGCTGTTACTATCAAGGTCCACAAAAGAGCTGTTCCAGTAACCACTAATCGTTCTCTTTTTTTGCCAATTTGTATAGGGACAGGAAGGAAGCAGTGTTGTCAGGCAGTGAGGGTAATTTTAAAGACTTGCTGTTATTATTAGTTCCACAAAGGTTCTTTTCAGGACTGGTATCAGTGGTACAGTAATAGGCTTGTACATGTATAATATTCTTTCTTCCAAATATAGAAAGGATATTATACTTGACTGCTGCCCTTCTGCTGCAGTCTGCTAAACATTCACAACTCACTTGTTCCACAAAAGTTCTTATAAGGACTGGTAACTTGGTATAGGGTGCTACGGTACATAGGCTTGAGTGCGGTACAGTCTGCTGTTCTGTAAGGACCGCTATCGGTCCACAATAGATAGGGTTGACGTGCACCACTGCTGACCGCTCACCTATACTGCAGCAGTCCTTCAGCGGTATAGGGACTGACGTACAGTCTGCTAATCACTAACACACAACCTGCTTGTTCCACAAAAGTTCTTATAAGGACTGGTAACTTGGTATAGGGTGCTACGGTACATAGGCTTGAGTGCGGTACAGTCTGCTGTTCTGTAAGGACCGCTATCGGTCCACAATAGATAGGGTTGACGTGCACCACTGCTGACCGCTGCCCTATACTGCAGCAGTCCTTCAGCGGTATAGGGACTGACGTACAGTCTGCTAAACACTAATACACAACCTGCTTGGTCCACAAAAGTTCTTATAAGGACTGGTAACTTGGTATAGGGTGCTACGGTACATAGGCTTGAGTGCGGTACAGTCTGCTGTTCTGTAAGGACCGCTATCGGTCCACAATAGATAGGGTTGACGTGCACCACTGCTGACCGCTCACCTATACTGCAGCAGTCCTTCAGCGGTATAGGGACTGACGTACAGTCTGCTAATCACTAACACACAACCTGCTTGTTCCACAAAAGTTCTTATAAGGACTGGTAACTTGGTATAGGGTGCTACGGTACATAGGCTTGAGTGCGGTACAGTCTGCTGTTCTGTAAGGACCGCTATCGGTCCACAATAGATAGGGTTGACGTGCACCACTGCTGACCGCTGCCCTATACTGCAGCAGTCCTTCAGCGGTATAGGGACTGACGTACAGTCTGCTAAACACTAATACACAACCTGCTTGGTCCACAAAAGTTCTTATAAGGACTGGTAACTTGGTATAGGGTGCTACGGTACATAGGCTTGAGTGCGGTACAGTCTGCTGTTCTGTAAGGACCGCTATAGGTCCACAATAGATAGGGTTGACGTGCACCACTGCTGACCGCTCACCTATACTGCAGCAGTCCTTCAGCGGTATAGGGACTGACGTACAGTCTGCTAATCACTAACACACAACCTGCTTGTTCCACAAAAGTTCTTATAAGGACTGGTAACTTGGTATAGGGTGCTACGGTACATAGGCTTGAGTGCGGTACAGTCTGCTGTTCTGTAAGGACCGCTATCGGTCCACAATAGATAGGGTTGACGTGCACCACTGCTGACCGCTGCCCTATACTGCAGCAGTCCTTCATCGGTATAGGGACTAAGAGTTTTGTCACAGGGTCATTTAAAAAATGACAGGCAGAGGAAGAGGCAGGCCCTTCCGCAGGGGTGGTAGGGGTAGGGCAGGAGCAACAGGCTTGAGCCAAAGTGGGAAGTTGCAGAAGGTGCGTTCAATTACTTTAAAGGATGCACCAGACTTGGTTGAGTGGCTCGCTCAGCCTTACTCTTCTGCACCCTCCTCATCCTCTCGATCTGCACCCTCTTCTTCACTCTCTGCTATGTGCACCCCCAAAGACACTACCACCAACAACACGACCACCACCACCACCACCACATACCTTCCGCTTGAGTCACTGGAATTATTTTCCGATCCATATCAAGAGGACATTTCTGATGCGCAGCCACTCTTGGTATTGGATCAGGAAGAGGAGGTAGCAACAAGCGCTACTCAGCAGTCTGACGCCAGTACCCAGATCAGCCCAAGGAGGAGGTTGGTCCCCGGTGTTGCTGCCTACTCCGAGATCTCTACTTATAGCGGTGGGGAAGGTGACGTTGATGATGACGTGTCTAGTGATGTCACGTGGGTGCCCACAAGAGAGGAAGAGGAGGGGAGTTCAGAGGGAGATATGGACCAGCAGATAGGGAGGAGAAGCAGCAATGACTTACATTGCACAGCAGGGACAAAGCAGACTGCAAATGTATCAGGAGCGAGTCATCGACCATGTACGGTCACATCTGGCGCTCCCAGGACACCGGCACATGGCTCCGCAGTGTGGGCTTTTTTTAACGTGTCCGCTGCTGACAATAGCGTTGCCATCTGCAATCTTTGCAGTCAACGCGTTAGTCGCGGTAAGCCCAATACTCACCTAGGGACGACCGCCTTAAGAAGGCACATGAGCAGCCATCACCGAGCCCAGTGGGAGCAACGGAACACACAAAGCCACACTGCAGGCTCTCACCGTCCAGCCTCGTCTTCTACTTCTCCTTCTCCTCTCTCCTCACAATTGTCCTCCACTCCACCTTCCATCACGCCAAGCTCACATTTTTCTGCAAAAAGGCAGGCTTCCGTGGGCCTAATGTTTGAGCGTAAAAAAATGATGACGCCGGATAACCCTCTTGCCCAACGGTTGGCGGCTGGCTTGTCAGAACTCATAGCCCGCCAACTACTGCCATATAAACTGGTGGACTCGGAGGCCTTTCGCAAATTTGTGGCCATTGGAACACCACAATGGAAGGTCCCAGGAAGGAAGTATTTCTCAGAGAAGGGCATCCCAGAGCTATATGGCCATGTTCAGCGGCAAGTGAATGTATCTCTGGCACACAGTGTCGGTGCCAAGATACATCTGACCACAGACACGTGGTCTAGCAAACACGGGCAGGGAAGGTATATCAGTTTTACTGCCCACTGGGTGAACCTTCTGACGGCCGTCAAGCATGTAACCCGTGGCACCCGTGTAGATTTGGTTTTACCGCCACGGATTGCATGCAGGCCTGACTCTTCTTCTCCTCCTCCTACTCCATCCTCCTCCCTCTCCTCCTCAGCTGCCTCCTCCTTTTCCGCTGCTAGCGTCTCTTCCACTGCACCGCCCAAGCTCCCCAGAACCTATTCCACATGCCAGGTGAGACGTTGCCATGCCGTGCTGCGTCTGTTGTGCCTGGAAGCAAAGAGCCACACTGGCCCGGCACTCCTTTCAGCTTTGCGTTCACAGGCAGATGAGTGGCTAACACCGCTCAATTTGACAGTTGGTAAAGTGGTGTGTGACAACGGTGCCAATCTGCTTAGCGCATTGAAACAGGGCAAAATCACGCACGTGCCGTGCATGGCACACGTCTTAAACTTGGTCGTGCAGCGATTCCTTGTCAAATACCCTGGGGTCCAGGACATCTTGCGGCAGGCAAGGAAAATCTCGGCCCATTTCAGAAGATCTTACACGGCCATGGCTCGCCTTGCTGACATTCAGCGGCGACACCATCTGCCGGTCAGACGTCTTATTTGCGATTGCCCGACGCGATGGAACTCAACCTTCTATATGCTTGATAGGCTGCTCCAGCAGAAACGTGCAGTTAACGTCTACCTGTATGAACTCTGCGAAAGAAACGGTTCTGGGGAGCTGGGTTTTTTTTCACCGCGCCAGTGGCTGCTCATGCGCGACACATGCAGACTTCTGCGGCCATTTGAGGAGATCACCAAACTGGTCAGTCGCAGCCATGGCGCCATCAGTGACATGGTACCTTATGCCTTCTTTCTGGAGCGTGCATTGCGTCGTGTCATTGATCAGGCTGTGGAGGAGCAGGAGCGGGAAGATGAGGAAGTCGCAATGCTGGATGAATTCCCAGGGGGGGCTACTCTATCTGAGACAAGTCAACAACAGGAGTCTGATGAGGAGTCAGAGGAGGATGGTGCCGGGGCGGATGAGCAGGAGCAAGAAGAGCATGCTTTAAACCTTTCTGGGATCCCTGTTGTGCGAGGATGGGGAGAGGAGAATGAAGAGGACGACATTATCCTGGATGATGAGCAGGAGCCAGGCCACCACACCGCTTCCACTTTAGTGCAAATGGGGGCCTTCATGCTCCAGTGTTTTAATAGGGACCCCCGTATAAAAAGCATGAGGGTCAAGGACCAGTACTGGGTGGCAACGTACTTAGACCCCCGGTACAAACACAAAATGGCGGAAATGTTACCGCCGTCGCAGAGGGCTGTCAGAATGCAGCACTTCCAGGCCTTGCTTCGAGAAATGCTGCATTCTGCTTTTGCGTGCGCTGGCAGAGGAGCAATTCCCACTCCCAGAGAAGGATTTGCGGGTACCAATCCAACAGCGCCTGCAAGAAGAGGCCGGTTTGAAGATGTGTTGGTGACTTCGGATATGAGGTCATTCTTTCAGCCGACCCATCGACAGGTGTCATCCGGATCCAGCATCAGGGAACGCCTAGACCGTCAGGTGTCCGACTACATTGGGTTAACGGCCGATGTGGACGCTCTGAGGAGTGATGAACCCCTAGACTACTGGGTGGGCAGGCTTGACCTCTGGCCAGAGCTTGCCCAATTTGCAATCGAACTGTTGGCTTGCCCCTCATCCAGTGTCCTGTCCGAAAGGACGTTCAGCGCAGCAGGGGGGATTGTGACCGATAAGCGTACTCGCCTAGCTCACCACAGTGTTAACTACCTCACATTTCTAAAAATGAATGAGGCATGGATCTCGGAGGAATTCAACACATGTGATCAGTAGACCATGTATATGTCTATAAACAATTTTTGGAATCAAGCACACAGACCTTCTTAATTCATTTGGCTCACTTCCCTGACCCAAAAAAGCACACCGTACTATATGCCCCTACCCTCCTCTTTGAAGAGGTTGAGCGGTGTCATATTTCTACTGGGGCTGCTTATTATGAGGGGTTCCCACCATCCCTGTGCTGTGCTGACTTCCTCCTGGGTGTTCTTATTATGAGGGGCTCCCACCATCCCTGTGCTGTGCTGACTTCCTCCTGGGGGTTCTTATTATGAGGGGATCACACCATCCCTGTGCTGTGCTGACTTCCTCCTGGGGCTGCTTACGGTGCTGCTGTCAGCGCTGTATGTCACGGAGCTGCTGTCAGCGCTGTATGTCACGGAGCTGCTGTCAGCGCTGTATGTCACGGAGCTGCTGTCAGCGCTGTATGTCACGGAGCTGCTGTCAGCGCTGTATGTCACGGAGCTGCTGTCAGCGCTGTATGTCACGGAGCTGCTGTCAGCGCTGTATGTCACGGAGCTGCTGTCAGCGCTGTATGTCACGGAGCTGCTGTCAGCGCTGTATGTCACGGAGCTGCTGTCAGCGCTGTATGTCACGGAGCTGCTGTCAGCGCTGTATGTCACGGTGCTGCTGTCAGCGCTGTATGTCACGGAGCTGCTGTCAGCGCTGTATGTCACGGAGCTGCTGTCAGTGCTGTATGTCACGGAGCTGCTGTCAGCGCTGTATGTCACGGAGCTGCTGTCAGCGCTGTATGTCACGGAGCTGCTGTCAGCGCTGTATGTCACGGTGCTGCTGTCAGCGCTGTATGTCACGGAGCTGCTGTCAGCGCTGTATGTCACGGAGCTGCTGTCAGCGCTGTATGTCACGGAGCTGCTGTCAGCGCTGTATGTCACGGAGCTGCTGTCAGCGCTGTATGTCACGGAGCTGCTGTCAGCGCTGTATGTCACGGTGCTGATGTCAGTGCTCTGTATTACGGTGCTGCTGTCAGTGCTCTGTATCTCCTGCACCCTCTTGTTTGCCTACCCTGGTCCCTGACCTTCCCTCTCCTCCATTGCCTTCATTAGCTCCATAGTCCTGAATTGTCAGAACAATTTCCCAAATAAAAAAAAAATGCTTGTAGTTATCGATCCCAAATTCACCTCATACATGTATTATGCTATTGTCCAGGTGGTGGGACTACGTGCTACCCCCTAATAATTACCCCGTGGCCGCAAATTCGACCTAAAGGTTTGCGAAATTCGCCTCCCATTGAAGTCAATGGAGCCCGCGGCGAACGGTCGTTTTCGCGAACGTTTGTGTCCGTTCGCGTTTCGCGTTCGCGAAACGTCCCGTCGGAAGTTCGTCCATCACTATTTGCTATGATTAGTAGGGTCACAGGTCCCAGGGCCTGTCCTGAAAGTCTGGGGAGGGGGTGGACATGGCCTTCTGGCTTAGTTCGCCTTCACTCTTAGGGTTGGGGTCTCCCTTCGGGGGAGCCTTACCTAGTATTTGGGTGGGTCTGTTTCGGCAGACCTTCCAAAGAACGTGTTTTCCTGGTTTCGGCCAGAAAGACCAAGTTTTAAGTGTCCTTGTCCCTGTCTGGAGCCTAATGCCCCGGGGCATTCAGGACAAGGCCCTCTGATTTTAGAGGGCTTGTGTACCCGTCTGCACTTTTTTGTGTCACTCTTTATGTGTGTGCACATTTTTTATGCACCGGGTGAAGTTTTTGAGTGTGTTTTGCACTCCACAGGCTTTCAATAAAAAAAAAAAAAAAAAAATGTATGCTTACATATTTATAAGACATGTTTTTCCAAAAAATTTTAGGTGATTTTCTGGTTTTGGAACAGCAAGCTCAACATTTTACAAGTGTAAGTGCACAACTACTAATCAAGGACATCATAAGAAACAAGCTAAATTTTATGGAGCAACAAATGAAGAGCATGATTGATGTGTTGGGGAGAATTGAAACGATCTTCAAAATACAACCATTTTCTCAGTTGCTGTTGTCTTATTAAAAACTCTTTTTTTAGGAATTAGTAAAAGCCAAATTTTGAAGATGCACATAGTGTGTCAACATGTGCTATCTGCCATCAGGGGATTTCAATGTACGCATTTAGTGGGTGCAACCCCTTCCTCCCAAATGAAGTAGGTGAAAGGAAGGGTAAACAATTCCATTGATCCCCCATGGTGGCAGATACAACATGTTGACATTAGGCATGGGATCAGGAGGGAAATCCCCAATTTGTGTGCATATTCTAAATTTGACTTTTACAGGGGTGACATCACCCCATCTAATGAAGGCAATATCAAGACAATTTGGACACTAGAATGTCTGATATTGCCTTTCAGCTTTTGATGCTCTCACATTTTGAATGACAATTACTCAGTCATGCAACACTGGACCTATATGAATTTTTGTCCTTTTTTTTCACACAAATAGAGCTTTCTTTTGGTGGTATTTAATCACCTCTCAGTTTTTTATTTTTTGTGCTATAAAAGAAAAAAGACCGAAAATTCTGCGAAAAAATGAATTTTTCTTCGTTTCCGTTATAAAATTTAGCAGATTAGTAATTTTTTCTTTATAAATTTTGGCCAAAATTTATACTACATATCTTTGGTAAAAATAAGTACAAATTTGTGGATATTATTTGGTCTTTGTGAAAGTTATAGAGTCCACAAGCTATGGTGCCAATATCTGAAAATTGATCACACCTGAAGGACTGACGGCCTATTTCAATTCTTGAGACCCTAACATGCCAGAAAAGTACAAATACCCCCCAAATGACTCCTTTTTGGAAAGAAGACATTCCAATGTATTTAGTAAGAGGCATGATGAGTTTTTTGAAGTTTTCCCCACAATTCTTTGCAAAAATCAAGATTTTTTTTCCTTTTTTTTTTTTCCACAAAATTGTCATATTATCAGGTTATTTCTCACACACAGCATATGCATACCACAAATTACACCCCAAAACACATTCTGCTATTACTCCCGAGTACGGCGATACCACATGTGTGAGACTTTTACACAGCGTGGCCACATACAGAGGCCCAACATGCAGGGAGCGCCATCAGGCACCCAGGACAATTCTGACATTTCTCTCCTACATGTAAAAATCATCATTTATTTGCTAGAAAATTACAGAGAACCCCAAAACATTATATATTTTTTTTAGCACAGACCCTGGAGAATACAATGGTGGTCGTTGCAAATTTTTATCTCACACGGTATTTGCGCAGCAATTTTTCGAACGCGTTTTTTTGGGGGAAAAAACTGTTTTATGCTTAAAAAAACACAAAAAAAACAGTAAAGTTAGCCCAATTTTTGCATAAAGTGAAAGATGAAGTTATGCTGAGTAAATAGATATCGAACATGTCACTCTTCAAAATTGCACATGCCCGTGGAATGGCGCCAAACGTCGCTACTTAAAAAATCCCCATAGGCGACGCTTTAATTTTTTTTTACTGGTTACATGTTTTGAGTTGCAGAGGAGGTCTAGGGCTAGAATTATTGCTCTCGCTCTAACGTTCGCGGCGATACCTCACATGTGTGGTTTGAATACAGTTTACATATGTGGGCGGGGCTTACGTATGCATTCGCTTCTGCATGCGAGCACATGGGGACAGGGGCGCTTTAAATTTTTTTATTTTTTATTTTTTGTTCATTTTACTTTATTTATTTTAGTTTGACATTTTTTTCCCCAAAAATAAATTTTTGATCACTTTTATTCCTATTACAAGGAATGTAAACATACCTTGTAATAGGAATATGGGGTGACAGGTCCTCTTTACAGTGAAATCTGGGGGTCAATATGACCCCACATCTCACCTCTAGGCTGGGAAATAAAAAAAAAAAAAAAAAAGATTCTGGCTTTGATCGTACTGGCGAGTTGGTAGAAGCACCGGAGGGCGGTGAGGGGTGGGGGGCGTCTATGGCTGGGTATTGCAGGGTATCACCGAGTATGGCTGGGTATCTCCGAGTATGGCTGGGTATGGCAATTTATGGCAGGGTATTGCAGAGTATTGGCGGGGTATTGGCGGGTATTGCAGAGTATTGGGGGGTACTGCAGAGTAATGGAAGGGTACTGCAGAGTAATGGCCGGTACTGCAGAGTATTGGGGGGTACTGCAGAGTAATGGCAGGGTACTGCAGAGTAATGGTGGGGTATTGCAGAGTAATGGTGGGGTACTGCAGAGTAATGGTGGGGTACTGCAGAGTAATGGTGGGGTACTGAAGAGTAATGGCGGGTACTGCAGAGTAATAGCAGGGTACTGCAGAGTAATAGCAGGGTAATGCAGAGTAATGGCAGGGTACTGCAGAGTAATGGGGGGGTACTGCAGAGTAATGGCGGGTACTGCAGAATAATGGCGGGTACTGCAGAGTATTGGCGGGTACTGCAGAGTATTGGCGGGTACTGCAGAGTATTTGGGGGTACTGCAGAGTAATGGCAGGGTACTGCAGAGTAATGGCAGGGTACTGCAGAGTATTGGCAGGGAATTGAGGGGTTAAATTCGGTGAGCAGCGATGTGGGCACTGCAGATGCAGCCCACATCGCTGCTGACACCGATCTCTTTCCCCTCCGCTGTACCGATCGGTACAGAGAGGGGGAGGGAGGAAGTCATTTGACGGAGCGATCACGTGGTAAACGGCTGCGATGACCCAGCGGTCACGGATGATCTCGTGTGCGCGCCCCAGGGGGCGCGCGAGAGCAGAATTCTGGGAGGCCGTTAATTAACGGCCTCTCAGAGTTAAACAACCACCCTGAAGCCGTTAATCGGCAATGGGCGGTTGTTAAGTGGTTAAACATGCCTATTTACAACAACAAAAAAACAAAAAATATTTTCCAAAAAAAATAAATAAAATTGTCAACAAAAATGTAATAACGCACATGTGTGAATGTGCACACAGTAAAAAATGTGCTAATCAACAATGTGTGGCTTCTTCTTTCAATGCTCAATACCAGTTTTTTAAGGAAATTTGTGTTTACAGTGACAATGGGAGTTATTTACTAAAGGAAAATCCACTTGGCACTACAAGTGCACTAGGAGAACCTAGGATACAGCCAAAAACAAACACAAGCAATAAAGAAAAATAAAGATTTTATCAGATAATTTTTTTTTTATTTCTAATTTTTTTAGACATTGTCTGGCATAGCAATGGCCCCCCTACCCATAAAATAATTTACATATTTCTCCCGAATTTCAAGAGTGCTTTTGGGGGCCAAGCCAGGACGGGCAGTATCCAGGCTCGTCAGGGGATTCTCTGTAATAAGTCCGGCCTCAGGCCCAACTGAGGCGATATCATTTTGGGATTTTTTTTCTTAAATAATTGTGCAGTATGCAGCAGCACAGGATGATATGGTTGATTTTGTAGTCCCCCATATGGATTGCTGTCAGAAACAGGCAGAATCGGCTGGTCATTATCCCAAAGGTATGGTTACGTACCTGCCGGATGAGCCTGACGTGCAGTGGGAAGGCTGTCTCGTACAACCCCGGCTCAAGGGCCACGTTGTTGCAACAGTGGTCACAAGAGCCTGGCGGTGTATGGGTGCCTGGTTCGTCTTTGGTCTTGTCAGTTCAGCTGGTGCAGCAGGAAACAGGAAGCAGGCTGGTAAGCTGGGGAGACACTGAATACGTAGTCAGACAAGCCGGGTTTTTTAACAGGTGATCAGATGTAGATATAGACGACAGGCAGAGAATGGTCAGGATACAGGCAAAGTTCGGCAACAGGATATCAAGCAGTGTAGAGCAGAGCGTGGTTACAAGGCAGGCCAAGGTCAGGATAGCAGAGATCAAATCGTAGTCAAACAAGCCGGGTCAAACACAGGAAACAGATCTGATCACAGGAACAGGCAGTCACTGGAACAGGTATGAGCTGCAGACCAGACAGCAAAGACACAGTGCTGCTGAGGTGTTTAAATAAGGCAGCCTGTTACCAATCACTGAAATTAGTCTGCACTATTTTAACCTCTAGGTGGCAGATCCATGACAGGTATTCTCAACAACTCTTCTCGCGCTGGCCAGCCGGTAGTTAAAAACCCTCCTCTCCGGGGTGAGGGTCCTTTTGGGGAATGGCCTCATCAGGTGCTCGCCCAGACCGAAGGCTTAATTTGCAATTAAGACGAAGGGGAGTCCTTCCAAGTTATTGGTATCAGGTGGCAATGCCAGGCCACCAGTCTGGAGAAGCTGGTAAAACTCAGTCTGGGCAAACACTCCTCCATCCGAAATCCAGCCATTCTTCCCACATCCAAATAGAGGAACTCATATTGTGCCGACACCACCGCCATTAACACTACCCTATTAAACCCCTTATAGTTATAATAGTAAGACCCCAAATGGGGTGGTGGCACGATGTGGATGTGCTTCCCATCTATAGCCCCTCCACAGTTGGGAAAGTCTCAACGGTCGGCAAAATGGGAGGCCACAGTCTATCATTCCTGTGGCGTTGAAGGAAACTGTGGAGTCAAACAAGAAAAAAATATATAAGTACTTTTGCAGATAACATTGCAAGCAGATTACACAAAAAACATTCTTGCCCAACATCAGTATAACATTTATTTATTTTATTTATTATTATTATTATTTTATTTATTTAAAAAGACAAAAATATAAGGCCCACTTATCAGATTCCTCACCCCCTTTTATGGCCCATTGATAAAATTGTATGTGGGGGGGGGGGGGCAGGATAAAATTGTATGGGAGGGGAGGGTTTGAGGTGACTTTGGGAGCCCAAAAAGAAATCCTCCAGCACCATTGATAAAATTCTAGGGGGGGGGGGGGGGGGGGGGTAAAGCACTACAATAGAGCTGACAAAATACATTGTTAAGGGACTAGGCTATAGGTGTATATGGGTTCAGGATAGCATGCTGGGGAGGTTAGTGAAGGCAAATATGCATGTAGGCTAAAAAAAGAGCATTAAAAGCTTACAACATGCATGAGGATAAAGGAGACATTCACAGCATATTACAATCATGGTAATTAGGGAACGATGAAAGAAATACAATACATTAGCAAACATTAAATACATATAATGTGATCTTAAAGGAGAAAACTTACCCTAATATAGTCCTTCTGCAGGACCTGAATAATAGCAGAGCAGGTCTCTGGAATAATGATCCCCAGAGCCTGGGGGGAGATGCCTGTAGAGAACTTGAGGTCCTGTAGACTTCTCCCAGTTTCCAAGTACCGCAAGGTGGCAACTAGCCTCTGCTCCGGAGTGATGGCTTGCCTCATGCAGGTATACTGCCTGCTGATATAAGGGGTGAACAATGCCAACAGATGACGAAAAACACGGTCCGTCATCTGGAGAAAGTTCCTGAAATCGTCAGGATTATTCTCCTGGATCTCACGCAGCACAGGCATGTGCAAGAATTGGTCACACTGGAGTAACCAATTCTTGCTCTGGAACGTGCACCACATATGGAAGCCCCTTTAACCTCAACTAGATCTCTGTGCATAGCTACTGTTTATGACCTGATGTTCTTCCAGCCTGCCTCATGCTCCTCCTATCCCTCCGTACCCTTTATTCCATCTTCAGTGGGGCCTGGGCTGGAGATACAAGAGAGGCCAACCTTGTCATTTAAGTCTCCGTTCATGTACGTGACAATTATTATCTTTCCAGCTAATATCTTGCTCCTTTGTGTACCTGCAACTTTCCTTATATCCACTACCACTGCTTACCGTCCTCGACTACACTTCTGCTTGATACCAACCTACAACCACTTATTACTGACCTTTGGCTTGTTTACTGACTAAGCTTCTGCTTGATCCCATCTACTTTATCTGCTACTGGACCCCAGCTTGCTTACCTCCTGGTTCTACAACGTAGTAAAATCAGTGGTGGCTGGTGGTTTCTTTTTGGGGGTGTGCAAACAACTCCGACCCCGAGCCACCGTTGAAGCGGCACTAGCACAACTGCCCCTAACCCCCACTCGTGTGCGGCATGGCACTAAAGCCCCCAGCAAACCCTCCCACCCACTGTCTGCCAGTCAGTCCTTACCCTGGAGGCGGGCGGTGAGAGCAGCTATCAGGTCTTTATGGAGTGTGGAGCTGATACAGCTATCTTCCAGTGGGGTTGCCCCTGTCCTTAAGCGCAGTGGGCTCGGGAAATAAACTGCTCCGGTGTCCTCTCCTGGACCAGCTTCCATGGTGCGTCTCCTCTCTGCTCCTCCCAGTGCTGTGCATCCAATAAGATTGGCCAATTGAGAAACAGGTTTCAGACCCACTTCCTGACGGGCTGGGAGGGTTATCAGTGTTGCAACAGCAATTATTAATTTGCTGTTGCAACACACCAGGGTGGGAATCGGAGCGCATTCTCTGAGACCCGAGCCAATCCTATTTTGAAGACTATTAGAGCCTCTGGCCGCTGGAATGAATGCGTCCAGTGCCCTGAAAGGGGCCAGACGCATGAATAGGGGGTGGCTGCGGTGGCCGTGGATAGATTCATGCTATGCATGAATCTATTCATTGCATATAAGAGGTGGCATGGAGAGAGGGGGCGGAGCCTGGGAGCCCCTAATTGACAGGCCGCCACTGAGCAAAACCCATCTCCACCATCAGGAGCTCTGGTGAATACTGGCTTAGACCCCGCACTTTGGGTGAGCCCATGTCATCTGCAAGGGTGACCTGCTTGTGTACTTATCCAGCTGGTCAGTGGAAGTCTCTCTACTGCTATTGCTACTGGTCTTTGAACCTAACCCCTGACCGAGACATTACAACATCTTTGTCCCAGTCCTCAGGGCACTGTCACCCCAACCCAATTCCCAGATTTGATACTCCCATTTTCCAGTTGGTCCTGCCCAGAAAATGGGTGTCCCACCCTTAATTATGTGGGAACCACCCACTCGCTGCCTAGATCTCCTCATCTTCAGGGTATTCTGCATGCTTAGTAACTCAGATAAGGGTGATGCTGTGATCCCATGTCACAGTATCATCAGGACAGAGGACAGAGATGTGGGACTGTCCCGGAAAACCCAGGACAGTTGACCTCTACGCTGTTTCTTTGCCTTGAATAGACAAAATGTACATGATAAAATGCCTATTAAAATAAAAAAACTAAGAACAAATTCTACACCTTCATTTCATTGCGGCTTACAGATGGGTCTGCAGTCCTTGCATTAACCGTCGTATGCACTTTTGACTTCACATACGGTATATTATATATTGACTGCCTTGTCAAATGATGCCTTTGTAAGCCGCCACCATCCATAAGTAAAGAATGGGGCTCAGCCTGATCTTCTTATGCCCCAGTTATTGGGTTGAAATTGTCTTTTTATGTGGGAATGAGATGTCACTCATATCAGTTATATACCGGAATGTGAACTCTTAATGAACCCGCATTTAAAATATTCCTTTTTAAACCGTGCTGCTTCACATGTGAGCATTTGTAAAGGCTGCCAGCCAGCGTCCCAGCAGTCAGGAGAGGCATCAAAGGGAAATGGCAAGGTTTTTATGTAACAGAGGCAGGCGGATGAAACGCGTTCTGCAAATCGCAACACTCAGCAGCCCCCTCCTGGTGTTAGCAGAGCAGTTGAGCAAACTTTCCCACTTCTATTTCAGCTAGGGAAGAATATTTTCTACACTTCTCTACACTCTTCTCCCATCTATCATGATCAAGTGTACCTGTCTACCAAACACGGCTCAATGAATTGCCCCTTTATAAAGGCCAAGGGGACATGTTGCATATGGATGATGGAAGATTTTATATTCAGTATGGGAAGGGGTTCCTTTGTGCAACAATGGGAAGTGATATTAAACCCTCAATTTTTTAAATCACTTTCAGCAGTTGATTTAGTCACTTACTGAGTAGGCAGATTCTTTATCTTTGAATCCTTGCCTATATTCCAGTTTAACCACTTCATGCCCACGCTATAGCTGAAAGATGGCTACAGTTTAGAATGCCAGGAGGGTGTCCATCAGTGGCGGCCCGTCCATAGAGGTTGAACGGGCGCCACTCCCCCATCCATGCGTCCGGCCCCTGATCTACATATCAGGCCGCCGGACTATGGATCCCAATGCAGGGTGGGTGTTTTTTTGAAGAGCGTGATTAGAGCCAGAGGCTCTAATAAGCTTAAAAAAAGGGTGGGCTTGGGGCGCAGAGCACTGCGCTCGGAGTCCACGTAGTTGTGTGACCATAGCGAATTAATTTTCACTATTTTCACACTAAAGTTCCTCCCTGCCAATCAGGAGGCAGGCCTGTTTCCCGATTGGCCAAAGCGTCAGGTGATCCTATTGGATGCACCCCGCCGCTTCCCGGTGGGTGGACCATGCTGGAGGACACTACAGCTGGCCATCTAGATTGGGTAAGTGCTGGATTGCCTGCCACCCGGGGGATGGGGTTTTAGTGCCGTGCCGCCAGCTGCCCTGGCACAGTCCGCCGGGGATGGGGGTGTTGGTGCCGCGGCGATGGCCACCGGGGGGTGCCACCTATTAGTGCCCAACATTGCCACCTATCAGTGCCCATCAGTGCTGCCAATCAGTGCCCATTAGTTCCTCATCATTAGTGCCACCTATCAATGCCCATCAGTGCCGCAGATCAGTGCCACCTATCAGTGCTCTTCAGTACCACCTATCAGTGCCCATCAGTTCTACCTATCAGTGCCCATAAGTGCCACCTATCAGTGCAGCCTTATCAGTGCCTCCTGATCAGTGCCCACCAGTGCCGCCTCATCAGTGCTCATCATTGCCACCTATAAGTGCTCATCAGTGCAGCCACATCAGTGTACATCAATGAAGGAGAAAAATTACCTGTTTGAAAAATTTTATAACTATGAAAATAGTTTTTGTTTTTATTTTGTTTTAAATTTTTTTTTTTGTTTTGCAAAAAATAAAAACTCAACTGTCATTCAAAGAGTCACAGCGCTGAAAGCTGAAAATTGGCCTGGACAGAAAGGGGGCAGAAAGGGGGTATATGTGCCCAGTAAGCAAATGGTCTCGTCTCCAGTCGCTGTCGCTCTCCTCTTTGGACAGATTGATAGCAGCAGGAGCCATTGGCTCCCTCTGCTCTCATCCAAAATCTGTAACATGGGAGCGGGGGGGGGGGGGGGGAAGTCCCACTGTCTGTGCCAATGCTGTGGCACTTAGGAGTGAGCCCGCATGGATGCCCTCATGGAAAGTGAGGTTCCGCGGGAGCACCTGATAAAGAGGGGGGGGCTTGGAGCGCTGGCGGGGGAACCCTAGGAGAAGAGGATCGGGCTGCTCTGTGCAAAATTATTGTAAGTTAAGTATAGACATGTTTGTTATTTTTATTTTTTTTAAATCAAGGGTTTACAAACTCTTGATTTTTAAGCTGGTTGGGGGCAGTTATCACGTGGTTTTAAAGGCACAGACCGACAAAAAAAACATTGTCAGAAGTTGTATCCTATACCATGGGCATCCACAGAACTTTTTTCAGAGGGGGGCATCATTTTAGGTTTACTCGTGCATCGCCCCTTTTCGACAATGTCATTGTCACATTATCATGGTCAGATTCTGCAGACATAGTACAGTCCCTAGGATAAGTAATAGATAATGTTCAACAGGCCCTCTTACCAGACCCAGCGAAACTACAGCAGTGATCCCTCCGGCTGGAAGGTCGGTCCCTCTGGGTTCCCCGGGGGCGACTCTGGTCAGTGTAACATGTCTGTACCCTGGTAGTGGCTCAGTCTTTCTCTTTCTGGTGGTGCTGGGCAGTGTGGCTCTCTCTCTGGTGGTGCTGGGCAATGTGGCTCTCTCACTGGTGGCGCTGGGCAGCGTGGTTCTCTCTCTGGTGGCGCTGGGCAGTGTGGCTCTCTCTCTGGTGGTGCTGGGCAGCGTGGTTCTCTCTCTGGTGGCGCTGGGCAGTGTGGCTCTCTCTCTGGTGGTGCTGGGCAGCGTGGCTCTCTCTCTGGTGGCGCTGGGCAGTGTGGCTCTCTCTCTGGTGGTGCTGGGCAGCGTGGCTCTCTCTGGTGGTGCTGGGCAGTGTGGCTCTCTCTCTGATGGCGCTGGGCAGTATGGCTCTCTCACTGGTGGCTAGGGATGAGCTTTGTGTTCGAGTCGAACGTACGTTCGACTCGAACATTGGCTGTTCGTGCGTTCGGCGAATTCCGAACGTTTTGGCCGTTCGCGTCAAAATTCGAGTGACGCGCGCGCGGACCATAATGCACTGCGTTGGCGCAGAACATTGCTGCCCGATGATTGGCCAAGCATGCACTGTGACCCCGCATGCTTGGCCAATCGCAGCGCCGGCAGCGAGGAGAGCCATGATTGGCCACAGGCATCCTGCCTGTGGCCAATCATAGCTCAGGCTGTGTAGTGCACGCCCCACACTATATAAGGCCGCCTTTGAGGCGGCCTCGTGTAGTGTGTTACTTAGCATCTGAAGCAGTGGGTGTTCTGTGTACCTTCAACACAGTACACACCAATCGTTTTTGGCTGATTTCCTATCTTGCTGCTGTGTAGTGGTTGTTGTCTGTGCCCTGACTGCAGTATACACCACTATATTCACCTCACCTATATAGCTAGTGATCTAGCTTTAACCACTTAACAACTGCCCATTGCCGATTAACGGCTTCAGGGGGGTTGTTTAACTCTGAGAGGCCGTTAATTAACGGCCTCCCAGAATTCTGCTCTCGCGTGCCCCGAGGTGTGCGCACTCGAGAGCATCCGTGACCGCCGGGTCGCATCACGGATCACGGTAAACGGCCGCTCATAGCGGCCGTTTACCACGTGATTGCTCCGTCAAATGACGGAGTGATCACTTGGAAACAAACCGGCGTCATGTTATGACGCCTGTTCCTCCCTCCCCTCTCTGTACCGATCGGTACAGCGGAGGGGAAAGAGATCGGTGTCAGCAGCGATGTGGGCTGCATCTGCAGTGCCCACATCGCTGCTCACCGAATTTAACCCCTCAATTCCCTGCCAATACTCTGCAATACCAGTGCATACTCTGCAGTACCCTGCCATTACTCTGCAGTACCCCCCATTACTCTGCAGTAACCCCCATTACTCTGCAGTACCCCCCAATACTCTGCAGTACCCGCCATTACTCTGCAGTACCCGCCATTACTCTGCAGTACCCCCAATACTCTGCAGTACCCTCAATACTCTGCAGTACCCTGCCATTACTCTGCAGTGCAGTACCCTGCCATTACTCTGCAGTACCCCCCATTACTCTGCAGTAACCCCCATTACTCTGCAGTACCCCCAATACTCTGCAGTACCCTGCCATTACTCTGTAGTACCCCCCAATACTCTGCAGTACCCTGCTATTACTCTGTAGTACCCCGCCAATACCCCGCCAATACTCTGTAATACCCTGCCATAAATTGCCATACCCAGCCATACTCGGTGATACCCTGAAATACCCAGCCATAGACGCCCCCCACCCCTCACCGCCCTCCGGTGCTTCTACCAACTCGCCAGTACGATCAAAGCCAGAATCTTTTTTTTATTTTTTATTTCAGGCTTCCCAGCCTAGAGGTGAGATGTGGGGTCATATTGACCCCCCAGATTTCACTGTAAAGAGGACCTGTCACCCCATATTCCTATTACAAGGGATGTTTACATTTCTTGTAATAGGAATAAAAGTGATCAAAAATATATTTTTGGGGGAAAAAATGTCAAACTAAAATAAATAAAGTAAAATGAACAATAAAAAAATAAAATAAAAATTAAAGCGCCCATGTCCCCATGTGCTCGCATGTGCCACACATGTGAGGTATCGCCGAGAATGTTAGAGCGAGAGCAATAATTCTAGTCCTAGACCTCCTCTGCAACTCAAAACATGTAACCAGTAAAAAAAAAATTTAAGTGTCGTCTATGGGGATTTTTTAAGTAGCGACGTTTGGCGCCATTCCACGGGCATGTGCAATTTTGAAGAGTGACATGTTTGATATCTATTTACTCAGCATAACTTCATATTTCACTTTATGCAAACATTGGGCTAACTTTACTGTTTTTTTTGTTTGTTTTTTAAGCACAAAACTGTTTTTTCCCCCCAAAAAACGCGTTTGAAAAATTGCTGTGCAAATACCGTGTGAGATAAAAATTTGCAACCACCACCATTGTATTCTCCAGGGTCTTTGCTAAAAAAAATATATATATATAATGTTTTGGGGTTCTCTGTAATTTTCTAGCAAATACCGTATATACTCGAGTATAAGCCGAGATTTTCAGCCTCTTTTTTGAGGCTGAAAGTGCCCCCCTCGGCTTATACTCGAGTCATCGCTGTCTGCCCGCTCGATCAGCGTGTCGAGCAGACAGACAGCGGCCATTCTATTCAAAAGCCGCGCCTCCGGCTCCGCCTTCGCCTGTGATAGGCGGAACACTGAATTTCCCAGCAGCCTGTGTTCCGCCTATCACGGACATCGTATCATCCTCGTACTACGGACGAGGATGATACGACGTCTGTGATAGGCGGAACACAGGCTGCTGGGAAATTCAGTGTTCCGCCTATCACAGGCGAAGGCGGCGGCGCAGCTTTTGAATTTTACAATGGCCGCCGACGAAGAGGGCACGGGACGGAGGCAAGGCAAGGCACGGCACGGCACGGGACGGGACGGGACGGGGGCAAGGCAAGGCACGACACGGGACGGATGCAAGGCAAGGCACGGCACGGGACGGAGGCAAGGAGGCAAGGCACGGGACGGAGGCTCGGGACAAAGGTAGGCTGGACACACACACACACACACACACACACACACACACACACACACACACACACACACGGATGGATGGAGACACACACAGGGATGGATG
The DNA here is from genome assembly GCF_037356315.1 of Lithobates pipiens. NCBI lineage: Eukaryota > Metazoa > Chordata > Amphibia > Anura > Ranidae > Lithobates > Lithobates pipiens. Next base: position 499,886,505 of record NW_027507718.1, on the reverse strand, counting down.
GATGGATGGATGGAGACACACACACACAGGGATGGATGGATGGATGGATGGAGACACACACACACAGGGATGGATGGATGGATGGATGGAGACACACACACACAGGGATGGATGGATGGATGGACACACACACACACAGGGATGGATGGACGGACACACAGGGATGGACGGACACACAGGGATGGACGGACACACAGGGATGGACGGACACACACACAGGGATGGACAGGCATGTCTCACCCTCGGCTTATACACGAGTCAATAAGTTTGCCAGTTTTTTTGGGGGTAAATTGGGGGCCTCGGCTTATATTCGGGTCGGCCTATACTCGAGTATATACGGTAAATGATGATTTTTACATGTAGGAGAGAAATGTCAGAATTGTCCTGGGTGCTCCAGAACGCCTGATGACGCTCCCTGCATGTTGGGCCTCTGTATGGTGCCACGCTGTGTAAAAGTCTCACACATGTGGTATCGCCGTACTCGGGAGTAATAGCAGAATGTGTTTTGGGGTGTAATTTGTGGTATGCATATGCTGTGTGTGTGAAATAACCTGATAATATGACAATTTTGTGGAAAAAAAAAAAAAAAGGAAATAGGCCGTCAGTACTTCAGGTGTGATCAATTTTCAGATATTGGCACCATAGCTTGTGGACTCTATAACTTTCACAAAGACCAAATAATATCCACCAATTTGTACTTATTTTTACCAAAGATATGTAGTAGTATGAATTTTGGCCAAAATTTATGAAGAAAAAATGACTAATCTGCTAAATTTTATAACAGAAACAAAGAAAAATTCATTTTTTCGCAGAATTTTCGGTCTTTTTTCTTTTATAGCACAAAAAATTAAAAACTGAGAGGTGATTAAATACCACCAAAAGAAAGCTCTATTTGTGTGAAAAAAAGGACAAACATTTCCTATAGGTCCAGTGTTGCATGACTGAGTAATTGTCATTCAAAATGTGAGGGCACCGAAAGCTGAAAATTGGTCTGGTTATTAAGGGTGTTTAAGTGCCCAGTGGTGAAGTGGTTAATAATAGAGCTTGCAGTCAGTAGTGTTAGGAGATAGTGCGTGCTGTCTGCGTGCTCTGTACCCAGTACATACCGCTATAATATAGGGCAGGCCCCTACTTTCAAACATCCAACTTACAAACATCTCCTACTTGCAAACGCAAGGAGACAGCAGCAAGTGAGATGAAAAAAGATGGACGACAAAACAAATTATACAGGGGTGATAACCCTTCCCTATGTTTTCCAAAAAGCTTAAAGATAGTTTTTTTGACTGGAGCTACACTTTAAAAATGTACCGGTTGAAAATGACAAACAGATTCAACTTAACACAACAAACCTACACAGTCCCTGTCTTGTTTTCACCGCCTGTATACTGCTGTTCTGAGTATATAGGGCCTGGGGGCCACACGCATTTCCTTTTTTTAATATGGGTACGGGGTTCCCCTTAATATGCGTACAAGACCCAAATAGGCTGGTAATGGGCAGGGAGGGCTACCCATGCCATGTTTCTCAATGATTTTCAACCATATTGCAGGAACCAGATATAACATTAAAACCGCAAGCAGTTTTAAATGGTGTTATTTCCGTTTAATGTCATTTTGTGCAGGGACTGTTCTAAACATGGGAAGCACGTGGCACTTCACAGGCATACTACAGACACCCCCCAGGCACCATATTTAAAGGAATATTTCACTTTTTTTTTTTCACTTTAATCGTCATTAAAATCAGTGCTCCCGCCAAAACGGCCGTTTTTAAAACTTTTTTTTGCAGTGACCCATGTCCCCTGAGGCAGGAGGCAGGTCCCCAAACCCTTTTTAGGACACTATCTTGCATATTAGCCGTTAAAATTAGCACTTTCCAATTCGAACGTTCGAGTCCCATAGACTTCAATGGGGTTCTAACGTTCGTACCGAACGCGGGGGTCGTTCGCAAGTTCTGGTGCGAACCGAACCGGGGGGTGTTCGGCTCATCCCTACTGGTGGCGCTGGGCAGCGTGGTTATCTCTCTGGTGGCGATGGGCAGTGTGTTTCTCTCTCTGGTGGAGCTGGGCAGTGTGGCTTTCTCTCTGGCTTCCTCCCAGCACACCCCTTGTTCTTTGTCCTGTAGCATTCTCTCCCTCAGCTTTTTTCCAGGCTGCAATCTCTCAATCTCTCCCTTGATCTCACTGTAGCCTCCTCCCTGTGGAAAATGGGGCCGCCAATCTTTGGAACTGCATGTCTCATGATGCTCTCCTCTCCTAGTCTCCTTTGATTGGCCCTCAGTTATGGCCAGTAGGGAATCAGCAGGAAGCTGGGCGGGGAACCTGTTGAGAGCTACCTTGGGAACCTGTTCAGAGCTGCCATCTCTTCTCCCTGACTGAAAGGAGGGGCGAGCGGGGGAATTCTCTGCTGGACTGAGCAGGGAAAAGAGCCAAAGTCACACTACATTGATGGGGGGGCTTGACAGCACCTTGATGGTGTCACCCCACTGGCAGGTGGCACCCGGGTGAGTACTGCCCGCACCCCGATAGCGATGCAACTGTGCTGAATTTAGGATTCGATCCCTGATTCTGGGGGGGGAACACTTGACCCCCCTTGCCCCTACCTGCGGACGTCCATGTCCTATACTTTCTTTACTTAAGAGTGCTCTGCAGACAATTGAAAAACACATATGCAGGTACTTAGAACTGCCTGCTACCCAGGCAAGCAGCCAACTTACTATGATCACACCAACCCATGGGTATACTTTAACCACTTAAAGACCGAGCCTCTGAGATTTTTTGTTTACAAGTTAAAAACATTTTTTTTAATAGAAAATTACAACACGACTCCCAGAACGCAGAGAAACAGAGACCGCCGTCGAAGATCTACGTCAGTACCTCACCATGGAAGGGGAGCAGAACATGGAAGCCCAGGTATCTCCCCACCCAGAAGGAGAGACCGAGTGGACAGACAAGATCTAATGGACACCTAGATCGCAGCTCCCGCCTCCCTCAAGGTGAAACTTTTTGAACCGTTTACCCTGAAGAAGCCCCACAACCCTAATGCGACCCTTACCCTATCAATTCACAGATGTCCTATTCTACCTGCCGACATCTCATCTACTGGCCTAATTCCACCAGTTTGCGCCCTCTGAACAGTGCGTGACCTTATTCAGCGAACCTTCAACACCCTTTTTACAACTGGATGAACCAGGTTTGCTCCGAAAGGTAAGCCCCTTTTAGGGGTTCTTTTGAGTTTTTTTCTGTGTATACCCGGTTTATGGGTAAAACGCACGACAACCCGCTGCAAGAGAACTCAGTCAGCTTTTGGACTTGCAACTATGCAGATCTACAGTTACCCTTATCATACATGTCTACTCGGGGAAAGACTGAACTGGGTAATTCATAATATCTTTCCTTTCACAAGTGGACTCCCAAAACAGGGATCAAATGCTGACCCTCTTTTCACCTTTATGTTGATAAATGTCTTTTAGAGAGATAAGGTCTAAGCCTGACTTAGTTTTGTTTGTCAGGCCTTGTTCTGGACTGGTACGCTTCAGACGCCTAGCCTTTTTTCATTTATTTTTTATTTTTTTCTATGCTAATGTCCTATTGGGTTAGTGTTTTATCCACTAAAGGTATAGTTTCCTCACGAGGCCTGAAGTCTGGATTATCCATATACCAGTCCCGGCTAAAGGGTTCCTTTAATCTGGTTTATATTCCTTACCAACCTGATTTTTGAAGGTTTCTTTTCTTTTCTGGTTATATTTTTCTCACTGTACACAAAGTAAATGTTTTTGGTCGTCAATAGTGTAAGTCATTTAGTTATCAGTAAGAGGTTGCTTCAAGGGATCAAAACCACTCCTACCTTTCTAGCACTTAAGTTAACCGGGCGTGCGGAGAGTCCTTCCAGTGCACATCTTTCTTGGGACCAAGAGAGCCTTGGCCTATACATTTTCTAGTAAAATAGTTGCACCCTAATTTCTCAGGGATGCTCGTAAAACTCCAAAATGGGTGATGACAATTATTGGACGCTCATCCTTAGTATTGAATTTAATGAGGCCTGGCGGGACTCTTGGTACGCCCTTTCTCTTCTTTATATAAGGTTTAAAATAATGTTGTTAGGAATGTTCCTTACTGGCTTAATCTATCGCACAAGATTATCAAATAACGCACCTAAATAGTAAATCCCTCCCAAGGGTAAAAGGGTATCATCTGTTAGTCGCATTAAAGTACAACGCTTACAAAATGCTTTCATTGTCTCTATCTCTGAGGCCCACATTGTGAGAAGTACTTTTCCGCTTTATACAGGAGATCAATGTCTCACACACCACCTTTCTACAGCAATAGTATTAGCCGTTAATGCCCAAAAGGCGGGATACAGATATATTATCCCTCTTCTCACCTCTTGGCACCAAAACCCTGTCCTCTTTAAATTTATTTTGCCCACAAGGGCTCCCTGGGCGCCGGCCCCACTTATCATATATTAAACACCTTATTTTGTGAAACAACATTTGCCACTTGATTGTCCCCCTTTTGGCCATCGAACCCACACAAGGAGTGATCCCCCACATTGCTCCTTGACCCTACCGGCATATACATATAGGTTGGCTTAGCTGGTCTAACCCTTCCTCCGGTGTGCGTTCTCTATACCTGTTTTAGGTACTCCATTAACCCTCCATCCCCCACCCCTTTTTTTTTTTTTTTTTTCTCCCTCGATAATAATTACAAATAATTATAGCTATGCCTTCTCAGAGACCTCAATCTTCATCCCTTTCCCTTAAGCTATTATCTATCAATGCTAAAGGGCTCAACATCGCATCTAAAAGAACCAAATTCCTCTCTGAATTTCATAAACACAAAGCCAACATAGTATGTATTCAAGAGACTCACTTCAAATCCAATAACGTGCGTAAATTCTCAGATAGTCGATTCCCCACAATTTTTCACTCCACCAACCCTGAGGGGAAGACAAAAGGGGTTTCGATCCTCATTTCGAAACATACTCCTTTACAGATAAAAGACACAATGATTGACCCGGAGGGGAGATTTATCTTTCTCAAGGGCATAGTGTCATCCCATCCGGTCACGATTGCCAATATCTACGCTCCCAACATGAAACAGGTTGCCTTTTTCCGCAAAATCAAGGACCTATTAACAAATTTAGCTTCAGGCATTCTAATACTAGGTGGAGACTTTAACGTCCCCCTTAATCCTATAGCTGACACCTCAAATGGTTCCTCGAGTCTTCCTTTCAGGGCTTTGAAACAAATAAAACTCCAACTGCAGTCACTAACGCTGCATGATACCTGGAGAACTCTCAACCCTCAAACCAGAGATTATACATACTTCTCAACAATCCACCAAAAATATTCAAGAATTGATTACTTCTATATTACGCAAACAGACCTGCCACTCCTGACGAACTCGACTATAGAGCCTATGACTTTATCTGACCATCACCCAATTACACTAACCTTGACTTTCCCGGAAAATAACACTATAACTAAAACTTGGAGACTGAACACCACTGTACTGAAAGACCCAATAGATATTATCCTCTTTAGGGACACACTTAACGACTATTTTGCCCGTAATGACACTGAAGATACCTCTAGTATCATTCAATGGGAAGCACACAAAAGTGTCATTAGGGGCGAATTCATAAGGAAACTGACCCAACTCAAAAAGGAAAAACAAGCTAGAATCAACTCCTTAATAGATCATATACACGAGCTCGAACTTCAGCATAAAAAGAATGTGTCTGTCTCCACTTTCGAGAAATTGACTAGAGCTAGAGATCTACTCATGGAAGAATTGAATCTTAAAGCTAAAAGACAATACATATTACGACATAAAATATATTACGAGCAAGGTAATAAAAGTGGAAAACTTCTTGCGAGAGCGGTTCAGAGTAAGAAAGCCGCTTCCACCATACATCACATAAAAGACAATCGAGGAGTGTCATATTCTTCGAACGAGGAGATAGCCACCCAATTTGAACTCTACTACCAATCATTATATAATATTCCTTCCAATCCCAAGTTTCCCCCCAACTCAGAGGCCAGAACGAAAATAATCCAAGATTATCTGGAGAAACATAGTCCCCCGAAAATAGCAAAAAATATTGCCCAGAATCTCGAATCCCCCATTAATGGCGAAGAATTTGACAGGGCCTTGAAAGACATGAAAATAGGCAAAGCCCCTGGTCCAGATGGTCTCCCCTTACAATATTATAAAACTTTTCTTGACATTCTTAAACCCAAATTCTTGAAAACCTTCCAATCATTACATTCAGAACAAAATCCTCCCAAACAGCTCCTGGAAGCGCATATAACAGTCATCCCCAAGGAAAGAAAAGACCCATCACTTGTCACAAACTATCGCCCAATTTCTTTAATAAATGTAGATATTAAAATATACGCCAAAATCCTGGCCAATAGATTATTACCCCTACTTCCATCCTTAATTTCCCTAGATCAAGTGGGATTCATCCCCGGCAGAGAGGGTTGGGACAACATCATTAAGGCTCTGAACATACATAATTGGCTGACTTCTAAAAAGAAACAGGGCTTCTTTCTATCTCTTGATGCAGAAAAGGCATTCGACAGAGTGGCCTGGGACTTCATTGATGCAGTCCTTAAAAATATTGGCATAATGCCTCGGATGAGAGCTTACATCGCTGCATTGTACTCAAATCCAACTGCACGTGTACGCACTAATGGCCACCTGTCGAATGCCTTTAACCTAAAAAATGGGACGAGACAGGGCTGTCCCTTATCTCCGCTGCTCTTTGTCCTCCCCTTAGAACCGCTCCTAAATAAAATCAGATCCAACCCAAATATCAAAGGCATTGATGTAAAAGATCATTCTTATAAAATTGCCGCCTTCGCGGATGATATGTTACTTTTTCTAACACAACCCCTCATCTCTATGCCCAATTTAATTAAAGATCTTGAAACATTCCAACTACTATCCAATCTAAAAATTAACCACGCCAAATCTGTAGCACTAAATATATCATTACCCCCAAAGACGTAGAATTATGTAAACAAAACTTCCCATTCACCTGGTCTCCTAATCAAATTACCTACCTTGGGATAGAAATGCCCTCAAACCTAAAAGACTTATTCAAACTTAATTTTCTACCCTTATTAAGAAACACACAAGAAGACCTTAAAAGATGGAACTCCCTCAACATATCGTGGTTTGGAAGGGCCTCTCTATTAAAAATGACCATCCTACCCAGATTCCTCTATGCTATGCAAACAATCCCCATCAGATTACCATCTTCCTTCTTTGCCTCCTTCCGCAAAGCTTGTACCACCTTTATTTGGAGGGGTAAACCTCCCAGAATCAAGTATGCTAGACTAATTCTCCCAAAAAACAAAGGAGGAATCGCGCTCCCTGATCTGAAAAAATACCATCAAGCAACTGTACTCACGCGAATTGTAGATTGGAACTTACACCAACCTATCAAGGATTGGGTGTCATTAGAACAGGCCCAATTTTCCTACTCAATCAATCACCTCCCATGGATAGACCCCAAATACCACCCAAAAGAGATCAAATCTCACCCCCTCATTGGTCCCACGTTAGCAATCTTCCATGACACATACAAGAAAAGTGACCCCACCCCCTGGATTAGTCCCCTAACGCCTCTCAGGAACAACCCCGATTTTCCCCCAGGAAACAAACCAAACTCTTTCTTAGTTAGCTGGCCCCACAAAGCAGTACTAATTAAACACTTCCTCCATAATGGGAAACTTATATCCCTCGAGGAAATCAATAAGGACAATGACCCTGGACTGATCTCCCACTGGACATACCTTCAAATCAGACATTATCTCTCCAAAGTGGCATTGGCAACCCTTAGGTCCAAATCTCCTACAACCCTTGAGATCCTATGTTCAGAAACGCGCCCACAAAGACACATTATCTAATCTCTCTACAACTCACTATTCGAAGAGGGCTTAGAGTTCTCCTACCCATCTTGTCTAGCATGGGAAAGCGACCTCAATCTATCTTTCACCAATGAAAACTGGGAAACTATTTTCATGTATGCTCATAAAGGCTCACTTAACGTTGCTACACAGGAGTGTGGGTTTAAGATTTTAACTAGATGGTATAGAACACCCAGCACCCTTCATAAATTCTACCCCCAGATCTCCAACAAATGTTGGAGGTGCAGTGGTGAGGTGGGCTCGATATATCACATCTGGTGGTCATGCCCACTCATTCAACCATTCTGGAAAATGGTCCATGAAACCATCACATCCATAACATCATAAACGCTAAACTTCGATCCGGCCCACTTCCTATTGCATCACAACACAATCCCCCCAAAAAAATACTTGAAATCCCTAACCATGATCATGACAAATGCGGCGAGACATTGTATCCCTTGTCATTGGAGGTCATCCTCACTCCCAACGAAAAAAGAATGGTTCAGAAGGATTAATTCTATTGAAACCATTGAGGAACTTATAAGCATTTCACAAGAAAGAATGTTAAACTTTACCTCAACCTGGTCGAAATGGCTAGCATTCAAAGATACTCAGGACTATAAGTCATCCATATAGTAACGATTGATGTCGAACTTTTGATATTTATGTCACTTCTTAGAGGATCTAAGAGCGCAGGCCCGCTGCTTATGAAACCTCCTTGCCTACTCTTCCCTTTTGCTACTATATTAAACTAATCTCTCACCCCTTCCCTGGACCCCCCCCCCCTTCACCCCCTTTTTTTTTTTCTTTCCACCCCTCCTTCCCCCCTCCTTTTTATGAGTAACCCTGTCTTATTTTTATATTTGCTCAGATTCCTATTTTGTCCACATCGATAAGATTAACTATATATTAAGCATTAAGAATCTACAGACTGTATTCATTTATACCCTGTTAATTCTAGTAACATCCTCTGTATCCCTGCAAACACCTGTGATACCGTGTAAAAATGTTACCGACACCGTGCGATTTATTGTTGATTGTAATACTCTGCTATTCTTCAATAAAAACTTTTGTGAAATAAAAAAAAAAAAAGAAAATTACTTAGAACCCCCAAACATTATAATCTTTTTTATAACACCCTAGAGAATAAAATGTCTGTTGTTGCAATACTTGCAATACTTGCAATACTGTCACACTGTACTGGAGCAGGGGTCTTACAAGCGCACTTTTTTGGAAAAAATACACTTTTTTGAATTAAAAAATAAGGCAACAGTAAAGTTAGCCCATTTTTTTATATATTGGAAAGATAATGTTATGCCGAGTAAATTGATACCCAACATGTCATGCTTCACTCGTGGAATGGCGATAAACTTTTACCCTTAAAAATCTCCATAGGCACCCGGGTGCTGGAGGGCTGGCTGACTCCTCACTTCCGCTGCAGTGGGCGGAACAAATTAAGTATCTGGGTATCATTATTTCTCCCAGGGTACAGGACTTTTGTAAACTTAATCTTCTTCCCATCCTACAAACTACACAGAATAGGCTTAAAGTGTGGGCCAGCCTTCCCCTTACGCTGATAGGTCGAATTAATTTAATTAAAATGAAATTGCTTCCCCCTCTCCTCTACGTAATGCGCCATTCTCCAACGTGGATACCCAAAATTATTTTTCAGAGACTAAACTCTCACATCTCCAGCTTTTTGTGGGGCTCCACGCCTCCCCGATTCCGCTTATCCATACTACAGAGACCTTGGACGCAGGGGGGTCTGGCGTGCCCTAATTTTTATCTCTATTTCATAGCGGCGATGCTCACGCATGTCCACGGCTGGCTCACCTCGGATGCCACCAATGCAGCAGTTGCCTTGGAGGCCTCCATTGTGGGATCATTTGAAGCACTGCGGAACGTTTTATTTCGGGGCCCTAGAGCTCCGCATCCTCTCACCGCCTCGATGAGGACGGTGCTGAGGGCGTGGTCTGGGGTGGTTGGCCACCGACTGACTGGGCCCCGGGTGCTTTCTCCTAATACTCCATTGTGGCTAAATCCCTCCCTACCTGAATTCTACTCTATTCCGGATCCGATTGTGTGGGCGTTGAGGGGCGTTCGGTATCTACACCACATCTGTGAGAATGGTGCATTACTGACATTTGACCAGCTTAAATCTAGGTTTAATTTGCCCAATGTGTACTTCTTTCGGTTCCTGCAGCTTCGCCATGCGTATGGGGCTCAGTTTGGTAGTTCGCCCCTAACCTTGTATCAATCTAATATAGAGTCACTTCTGCGACAGGAGACGCTGCTTAAACCATTATCCACGATTTACAAGGCTTTGCAACCCTCGGTCCATAGCGGATTAGAAAAACTCCGGGAATTTTGGGTGGCGGAGCTGCCGGGACTAGATAGTGAGGACTGGGAGGACATTTGGGACGCCCCCTTTAGACATTTAATCTCCTCTAGAGATCGGCTGATTCAATTTAAAATACTGCATACGTTTTATTACACCCCATATAGACTTCATAGGATTTACCCGGACTCTTCACCACAGTGCTGGCGCTGTGGAGAGGATTCGGCGGGGTACATTCATGTGATTTGGGCTTGCCCTGTGGTGCAACATTACTGGACACGAGTGCTCTCTTTTATTACTGAGCTGACAACGATCCCTATACCTCAGACGATGGAGATATGTCTGCTTGGGTTGGTGGACGTTTTGGTTCCCTCGCGGGCAGTCCGCACATTACTGGGGCTGCTGCTCTTCTATGCAAGGAAACTTGTTGTGCTCCGGTGGAGGGCCCCCATAACGGCCCTCACCCTGAGTGCATGGAAGTCATTGGTTAACCTGGCAGTACCATTGTACAAGGAAGCATATGTCATCCGGGGATGCCCTCAGAAGTTCCAGAAGGTTTGGAATATTTGGTTAGAGTCTGAGACAACGGTTGTGGAACAAGAAGACCCTGTTAGGTTGTCAACCCAGTCTATTTAGTAGACAACTCCTTTGGTGAGCTTTATCTGGAGTAGGGTTTGTACCGCCCAGGTGTCCAGTTGACGCCCACTTATGGACCTTTGTTTGTAGACTACCTGTAGTGCATCACTGAACTTAGGTTGATTACTAACACTTACATTACTCCTGTCACTTTTAGCAGCAAGCTACGGGGTTTGGTTGTTGTATGTTCTTTGGGTTAGGCTGTTAGTTTTTTGATGTTGTGCCTTACCTGTTGTGTTGTATTGTTCGAGCCGGGGAATGCCCCAAGGCTATGTTCTGTAACCTTCTCTTTTAAAACAAATAAAAAGAATTTATTAAAAAAAAAAAAAAAATCTCCATAGGCGACATTTAAAAAATTCTACTGGTTGCATGTTTTGAGTTATAGAGGAGGTCTAGGGCTAGAATTATTGCTCTCGCTCTACCAATCACGGCAATATCTCACATGTGTGGTTTGAACACCGTTTTCATATACGGGCGCTACTCACGTATGCGTTCACTTCTGCATGCAAGCTCGGCAGGACAAGGCTCGTTTAAAAAAAATTTTTTTCTTATTTATTTTACTTTTTAGCATTTATTTTAACACTATTTTTTAAGAAAAAAATAAATAAATAATTGTGTCACTTTTATTCCTATTACAAGGAAAGTAAACATCCCTTGTAATATATAAAAAAAGCATGACAGGTCCTCTTAAATATGAGATCTGGGGTGTGTGTGTGTGTCCAAGACATTTAGTGTTTTTTTGCTCAAAATTTTTTATTGCCAGGGTAAGAGGCTGCATTTGATTTGATGGGCGCAAGTGGCTGCATATGATGGGCGCAAGTGGCTGCATATGATGGGCGCAAGTGGCTGCATATGATGGGCACAAGTGGCTGCATTTGATGGGCACAAGTGGCTGTATATGATCGCCACAAGTGGCTGTATACGATGGGCGCAAGTGGCTGCATATGATGGGTGCAAGTGGCTGCATATGATGGACACAAGTGGCTGTATATGATGGGCACAAGTGGCTGCATTTGATGGGCACAAGTGGCTGCATATGATGGGCACAAGTGGCTGCATATGATGGCCACAATGGCTGCATTTAATGGGCACAGTGGCTGCATTTGATGGGCACAATGGCTGCATTTGATGGGCACAGTGGCTGCATTTGATGGGCACAATGGTTGCAATTGATGGGGAGGGGGGTTCAGTAGTTTTCAGTTTTTTTGAGCCCCCCCCCCCCCCAAAAAAAAAATTGAGCACCAGCCTCCACTGATATATACTGACAGTAATGCCGCGTACACACGACCAGACTTTTCAACATCAAAAGTCAGACGGAACGATTCCGGCAGACCATTCGATCGTGTGTGGGCTGCAGTGGACTTTTGATTTGCAAAAGTCTGACAGACTTTAGAAATGGAACATGTTTCAAATTTTTCCGCCAGAACTCCGCCGGACCCAGTTCCTACCGAGAAATCCGCTCGTGTGTATGCTAGTCCGACGGACAAAAACCGACGCGAGGGCAGCTATTGGCTACTGGCTATGAACTTCCTTATTCTAGTCCAGTCGTACGTCATCACGTTCAAATCCGTCTGACTTTGGTGTGATTGTGTGTGGCCAAGTCCGTTAATTTGGAAAGTCCGTCAGAACTCTGTCAGAACTCCGTCAGAGCTCTGTCGAAAGTCTGTCGGACCTTGTCCCTCGAAAAGTCCGGTCGTGTGTACGTGGCATTATTCTTTCTTTCTGTGTATTAGGCTCGGTGTTTAGTTGCAGTCTGTGCTGTATAAATTTTTTACCAACTTCTGTTCCCTAAATGTATTTTCTGTCTTTTCCTATGTTTATCTCCTCCATGCCAATCAAACATTGACAAGACAAGCGTAAATGGATTTAAAATTGCTGGAAAATATGATTAATGTTCCAGTATTCAGTACAGAACATTTTCCAATGTCGTACTTACATGAAGTTTGTTTGACAGAGGGAACTTTGCAGTGTACTGTTATACACCATCTGATAATTACTTTGGCCTTCTTTTATTTTCAAAGAGGAAATGCATTTCATCATCAGCGGTATTGTCTCCAGGATATCTCACAGAGATGATAAACAAAGGCACACAAGCAATGCACATGGCTTAGAATGTCACTGACACCAATGCTAAGGGTTATGGTTACTGCCACTGGCACCAATGCTGGGCATTATTGCTACTGTCACTGGCACCAATGCTGGGGGTTATTGTTGCTGCCACTAGCACCGATGTTGGGGGTCATTATTGCTGCCATTGGCACTAATACTGGGGGATATTACTGCTGTCACGGATGCCAGTGATGGGGGTTATTATTGCTGCCACTGGCACCAATGCTGGGCATTATTACGGCTGCCACTGGTACCAATGCTGGGGGGTTATTGTTGCTGCCACTAGCACCAATGTTGAGGGTCATTATTGCTGCCACTGGCACCAATGCTGGGGGTTATGGTTGCTGTCACTGGCACCAATGCTGGGCTATATTACTGCTGTCACTGACACCAATGCTGGGGGTTATGGTTGCTGTCACTGGCACCAATGCTGGGCTATATTACTGCTGTCACTGACACCAATGCTAGGGGTTATGGTTGCTGCCACTGGCACCAATGCTGGGCTATATTACTGCTGCCACTGGCACCAATGCTGGGGGTTATTACTGTCGTCACTGAGGTTATTACTGGTGTCACTGACACCAATGCTGGGGGTTATGATTGCTGTCACTGGCACCAATGCTGGGGGTTATGGTTGCTGCCACTGGCACCAATGCTGGGGGTTATTACTGCCGTCACTGAGGTTATTACTGGTGTCACTGACACCAATGCTGGGGGTTATGGTTGCTGTCAATGGCACCAATGCTGGGTTATATTACTGGTGTCACTGACACCAATGCTGAGGGTTATTATTGCTGCTACTAGCACCAATGTTGACTGATTATTATTGCTGTCACTAGCACCAATGCTGAGGGTTATTATTGCTGCCACTAGCACCAATGTTGACTGATTATTATTGCTGCCACTGGCACCAATGCTGACTGGTTATTATTGCTGCCACTGGCACCAATGCTGACTGGTTATTATTGCTGCCACTGGCACCAATGCTGGCTGGTTATTATTGCTGCCACTGGCACCAATGCTGACTGGTTATTATTGCTACCACTGGCACCAATGCTTGGGGGTATTATTGCTGCCACTGGCAAGAATGTTGACTGGTTATTATTGCTGCCACTGGCACTAATGCTTGGGGGTATTATTGTTGCCACTGGCACCAATGCTGAGGGTTATTATTGCTACTACTGACATGAATAAAGCATCTTTTTTTACTCTCCTTTCCTCTTCGTTTACTTCTAGGCCCCATTTTGTCTAAAATATAGAAAAGCATTGGTACTGTGCAATGCAGTAAAATCTGATTGGCTCACAAGCTGATCTCTGACGTGTAGGGGATTTTGGGTGAAAATATAAAGACAGATTTCAGGAAGTTCTACTAGCAATTTTAAAATGCAAAAAAAAAAAAGATCGAAGGAGGTCGTTCTAAATCAAGTAATTTTAATTGTTTTGATTTGTAGTCCACGTTCTGTGAAAGTGTTAACTGACATCTTTCTGTAAATGGCAGAATATTCTTAGTATACAAAGGATGTCTCCTGATCTACACTGGCACATGGACTTTATCCTTGTTACAGATTATGTAATGCCTCAGCTTCTGTCTGCTCAGTGCTTCTGACATGTCCTGTCGGTTGTCATGACGACGAAATATGGCCCTGAATCCACTAGAATGCAAAGAAAGTAATTGGGATGGATGCAATGTGTTGTTACAAGGGCAGGGATATCACCCTTCCAGCAAATTCTGAGAAACATTACATAACAGCATCGCTTAAAAACACCTCTTCCCTTCCACTACAGATGAAATGGAAAACGCGCGCTTCCAGCACGCTTTGTGCATTGTAGAGCCCTTCACTCGGGCCAATCGAAATAGCTGTGAACTGAATGAAAGACCTTTCCCTATTGAAATGTTTTCACACTCCCCATGTTCTGAAGAGGGGAAATCTGTTTATGAACAGATTCCAACTGGTGGACGGTACCTTTATTCTCCAAATGCTTCTCCTTTCTGGGCCAAAACCAAGCATCCATACAGCATGTGTCTACAGCAGTGGTCTCGAACTGGTGGCCCTCCTGCTGTTGCAGAACTACAAGTCCCATCATGCCTCTGCCTGTGGGAGTCATGCTTGTAACAGTCAGCCTTGCAATGCCTCGTGTGAATTGTAGTTCTGAAACAGCTGGAGGGCCGCCAGTTTAAGACCCCTGGTCTACAGCAATGGTCCCAAGAAAATATCAAACAGAAGGTGGTAAAGGAATCACAATTCCAGGGGTCTCAAACTGGAGGCCCTCCAGCTGTTGCAAAACTACAAGTCCCATCATGCCTCTGCCTGTGGGAGTCATACTTGTAACTGTCAGCCGTGCAATGCCTCATGGGACTTGTAGTTTTGCAACAGCTGGAGGGCTGCCAGTTTGAGACCCCCTGCTTTAATGGTTCACAGATTAAAAATAACGAATGTGTTTTGGGGCCAGTAACAACCCATTCATTAGGGTTTGTAGCTGAAGTTCAGGTATGGCAATTTTTATCTAGTTACAACTGATCTGCTCAGCTTAGACTAATATACACTATATTACCAAAAGTTAGAGTGATAAGTGATAGGAGGAGTTAGAGAAGTAGAATCCTCAAATTAATATAAAAAAATGATATATATATCAAAAAATATATATATTATAAACTACTAATCAAAGCAATTAAAGTGCATCATGCTAAATAAATATCAATTCATAATAACGGTGATACATTCATAGATACATTTTTCAAAGTCCATTAGTAATCTCTTGTGCTGTGAATCTTATCCGTAACACTGTCACCAAGGCAAATCTTGTGAATATCATGGAAAAGTGAGTGACTCGCCGACTCACCAAATGGACATTACCTCTTCAATTAAATAGAAACGTTGCAACAGGCTGTTTTGTATATATCTGTGGGTTTTTATGATCTGCCACTGGAGCTGTAACTGGAAACCTTTACAATTTTCCTTTCCACCAAAGGTATACCATTAAGAAAATAAACATGACGTTGTAAAACGAAACGTACGTCGGGGTAAATCCCAGTCACGTCACTTCCGGTCATCGACTTCCGGTTTCCTACACCACGTCAGTGGAACACACGCTAGACACCGAGCGGATGGCTGGGCGGCTGCGGAGTTCACTACATGGTGTTTTTGTTTTTTTTGCTGTTATTTCTAGTGCCGAGACAAGGCACTATAAAATGTGAGCAGCCAGTGTGGCATTGTTTTTATAATATTGCTTTTATTAAACATTATTACGCTATTGTCCCTTTTTATGTTTATTTTCTGTCAGAAACCATGAAATCAGGCCAAGACAGAAGTACAGTTAAATCACACTTGTTTAATAATAAAAGTAAAAAGAACAAACATAGTCAAAACATAGCCAAAGTTTGGTAACTGGAATGGATAGTCAGACAAGCCAGAAGTCAGGGATCAATGTAGTGGAACAGCAAGCAGGATCTGAAGCCAGAAAGGATGTCAGCAAAGCAAGTCTTGAACAGGATCACAGGAGAATAGTTGACTAAGGCGAAGGCAGAGATTCTCTGGACTGGACGGCTTAAGTAGGCAGGACTGACGAGCAGGATATCATCAACAGCTGAGTAACTGTGGAGAGTTAGGAGCTGGCAATTAGCCAACCGCTGAGCAGCCAGCTCAGAGAAGGAATGGCTGAGCCCAGCCTGACATTTTCTTAATGGTATACCTTTTTAATCATAGTTTTTTAAAAGTCTGTGATCCAATTATTTATTAGGTGAAGATTTGTATATCAATTGGGTTTAGAACATGTATTAACTAGATAGAGTTTGCCTCTATGTGATATGCTATCCATTTATACTTTGTTTCTTTTCATTTGTTCTTCTAAAAAGTAAGCCCGAAGCTGGGAAGGAACAGAGTCAGCGCAGGGGGAACATGACAGGGTGGTAAGACCAGCCAACTAGAAGGGGTTAATTAGGTGTGGTCAAGGGTTTGGCAGGAGGTCAAGGTCATTGGACCAATTTTGGTGCAGAGGTGGGCTTATTATGTTTAATATAAAATGATGGTAGGGGAGGGGTTATTCACAGAAGGAGGTAGCTGTCAGAGAGCATCCCACCCTCCCGCCCTTCATCAATTTAGGTTTGAGTTGGTGTTAGTCGTGGGCATTTTGGGGTCCTTGGCGGTGGTAACAGGTGGTGTTTTGGACAAGTGGTGGGGAACCATCTAAGGTGTGGTGTCCTCGAGTGGGAACGGGTCACTGGATAGTGACTGGGTTTATAAGGACCCTGGGGTGACTGAGGTCAGCTGGGTTTAGGCTTCGAGCCGGCATCAGTAGCGGCTGGGGTGGCAGCTCGGCTAGGTGGGGCCTCGGACACACAATTACAAGAGGATATTTGGTACCGTCAAGGACCTCAAAATATATACATACAGGATATAGAGGGCAGGTAAAGTGTAGGTGGGGTTTACATTGGATCAGTAATTGTTGTGAATTGTTGTTTAATAAAGTTTTATGTTAATAAAAGGCCATGTTTGGCCATTTTACCCCACCAATGGTGTTGTGTGTTTTTATTCAAGGGGAATACAAGGTATTAGCAAGTGGTGTCAGATTAAGAAGAAAAAGTTGGGCGGATCTGACCTACATTGTCATGGATTATTCTATCAGTATGAAAATATCTTGGAGAAGGGATCCTTTGAGAGAGGTACGAAAAACAACATATAAAGATATATGTGGTTGATAGAATTTTACGTGCTGGTACCTCCCGTGGGCCCTCATCTCAGATGTTTTTCATTCATGGTTTGATTGTGTGGGGAGCGTGTGTTTCTGACATATTTCTTTATTTATTATTTATAAAAAAATTATATATATATATATATATATATATATATATATATATATATATATATATATATATATATATATATATATATATAGTAGGGTTGCACCGATACTGTTTTTTACCAGCAAGTACCAATACTTTCAGCCAAGTACTCACCGATACCTTTGCGGTGCGATTTGAGCCAATATAAAATGAATAGGCTCAAATCACAGTGCAAATTGAACAGGAATGCAGTTTGATTCCTGTCCGAATCACATGTGGTTTCCCGCAACATTCCTTTTTAGGGTTGCACCAATACCAGTACTAAGCATTTTTTCATGAGTATCGTACTTGTGCAAATGCTCCGATACTTGAAACCTTTTGTGATTCGCCACTGCGTCGGTTTAACTGACAATTGCGCAGTTGTACGACGTTGTAACCAAACAAAATTGACCTTTTTTCCCTTTCCTTTTTTTCCCCACAAATAGAGCTTTCTTTTGGTGGTATTTGATCACCTCTGAGCTTTAAATTTTTTGGAGCTATAAACAAAAAAGCAGCAACAATTTTGAAAAAAAAAAACGCAATATATTTAACTTTTTGTTATAATAAATATCCCCAAAAAATATATAAAAAAACATATTTTTCCTCAGTTTAGGCCGATATGTATTCTTCGACATATTTTTAGTAAAGAAAAAAAATCACAATAAGCGTTTATTGATTGGTTTGAGCAAAAGTTATAGCGTCAACAAAATAGGGGATAGATTTATGGGATTTTTATTAATAATTTTTTTTTACTAGTAATGGCGACGATCAGCGAATTTTTATCATGACTGCGACATTATGGTGGACACATCGGACAATTTTGACACATTTTTGGAGCCATTGGCATTAATACAGCGATCAATTCTATAAAATTGATTACTGTAAAAATGTCACTGGCAGTGAAGGGGTTAACCACTAGGGGAGGGGAGGGGTTAAGTGTGTCCTGGGGCGTGTTTTTTACTGTCTGGGGGATGGGCTAGCAGTGACACGACACTGATCACTGCTCCCAATGACAGGGAGCAGACGATCGGTGTCCTGTCATTAGGCCGAATGGGGAGATGCTGTGTTTATATCGGCTTCTCCCCGTTCTTCAGCTCCGTGACATGATTGCGGGTATCCCAGCAGGCACAGTCACTGAGCTTGTGGGTACATTGCTTTGCCCAGCTGTGCCATTCTGCTGACATATAAATACAGGAGCTGGTCGGTGTGTGGTTAAGGTGCAGACTGCCGAGTCCTTAAAAACCATTGGCTCATTCAGCTGTCAGTGGGGGTCGCCTGTTGACAACTGAAGTTTAAATGAAGTTCCAGCAACTGCAGCTGTCAAATAAAGCTAAAAAAACTAAAAAACAAAAGCAGCCGGGGAAAGTTTATCAACAACATTGCTCAGCCACTGAAACAAAAAGATAATGCTAATGAGGTCAGCTGGTCAACTCCTTCCTGTGTCATAACCTGTAGTCTGTCCAGGAAGTAAGACATTACAAATGGATACATCTGGAAACATGGATGAGGACAAGTAAAGTAAGTGTATGTAGAATTAATGGAAAGCATTAATATTTTTTTTAAAACGTGAACAAAAGTGAACTTATCCTTTAAGGAATTACTTTTATATTACTAAGAGAAACTTGCAAAGAAATCAATAATAACCCAACAGAGGTTGTAACCCTTCCTCATTCTGCCAAACACAATAAAATTGTAAAATTGTGGAGCTGGTGTTCCACTTACAAATGACAATATATTAAAAGCTTCAGTTCATCGCACAAATCATGGAAATATCCAGGGATCGCTCTGTACAACCTGAGACCATGCGCAACTCTGATACCTACAATGTTCTGGTTGAAGACAAAATGGTGTCCCTGTGTGTCTTAAATCTTTCCATTTGCAACAGTGGAGGTTTTGTTTTGTCAAACATATATCCAGGTGGAGGGAATGTATAGATTCGTCCCGAAAGGGTCTCCACAGACACAGCTACTTAGCATGGAGCGCCTTCCTGGGGGTTGATAGGAACTGTGAAAGAAGAAGAGCGTGCTGAAAGCACAGAGCTGCCCCAGAAATGTCATCTTTTGTCTAGTAAGTCTCGACCTCTTTGTCCTTCATAAGTTTTCTTTTTCTCCAGTTCCAACATGCAGGAGATCGCATCAGTAATAAAAAAGGTTCTATCTTATTATATGCAGAATACTACTACTAGAAGTGCTCTTGTTTTTTATTAGCTCCGATTTTTCATACATTTCGCTTTTTTAGTACAATGATAGAGCGATATCTGTAGGGTTTGTTTTCTGCATCTGTAAAATGTGACCTGCAAGAAACAATGGAAAATAATTGATGCATACATATTAGGAACATTATGTTCTCATTACTTCAATGGAAAAAAGTGTTATTCTACCTTTTTATGTGTTTTAAGGTTTTACCAATATACTGGAAAAACTTTCTATTGGTAATTCCGATCGTGTGAATGCAATTCCGACACGCCAAAAATCACGCATGCTCAGATTCAACTACGAGACGGAAGCTATTGACTACTGGCTATTGAACTCCCTTTTTCTAGTCCTGTCGTACGCGTTGTACGTCGCCGCAATATAAACGATCAGAATTTGGTGTGACCGTGTGTAGGCAAGACAGCTTAAGCCGAATTCCGTCGTAATTCCGTCGGGAAAACCATCAGAGCTTTTTCCGACAAGGATTCCGATCATGTGTACTCGGTATAAGTGTAGGCCTCCAGACTGACATCCACCAATCAAAGCATTTTAATATTTTCACAACTATTCCCAAAAGCCAGCCCTTCACACCAGTCATGATCTGCCTGCATTGTATAGAGAAGCATATAGACCCACAGATGGTATTACTGGTGTAAAATAAGGAATGTATTGAAAACAGAAATGTTATATTTAAAAATGCCATTGGCATGTGGATGGGGGGGGGGGGGGGGAGAAGCCAGAGAAGGCCAAATAAAAGTACATTAAACTTCAGCTTCATCAAACAATTGAGGGGAATACTGCATGTGATATTTGTTTTATCTGCATTAATATTGGTTGACAGTTGAACGATATCCTTTACATTATTAACTAGTGAAAGAATGTCCTCTATTACTTGGTCAGTGCCAAAGTGCCCCCTTAAATTGTTAGTCAGTGGAAAAACTCCCCCTTACGTTGGTGGTCAGTGGACAAGTGCTCCCCCCTTACACTGATGTTAGCAGATAAGGGCCTCTTACATTTATGTTCAGTGGGCCAAAGAACCATTGGTGGACAGTTAGAAATGTTCTTCATATTAATGATCAGTGAAGAAGGCCCCCCTTTATATTGTTTGTCAGGGAAAAGTGCCCCCTTACATTGGTGGTCAGTGGAAAAGTGCCCCTTTGTTGGTCAGTGGAGAAGGGCTCATTACATTGGTGTCTAGCAGAGACGTGCCTCTTACATTTATGGGGAGTAGGCCAAGGGATCTCTAAAGCCCCATACACACTATCAGTTTTTCTGCTGAGTTTTTCCTTCAGATTTACCAAAACCATATAATATGAAGTCAAACCTTAGGAGTTTTAATTTGTATGCAATCAGGCAGGCCCTTGCACTACATGGTTTTGGTAAACCTGAAGGAAAAACTCAACAGAAAAACTGATAGTGTGTATGGGGCTTTACATTGGTGGCTAGCAGAGATGTGCCTCTTCCATTTATGGGCAGTAGGCCAAGGGATCTCTTACATTGGTGGACAGTTGAAAATGTCCTTCAAATTAATGATCAGTGAAGAAGGCCCCCATTTATATTGGTTGTCAGGGAAAGTGCCCCTTTACATTGGTGGTCAGTGGAAAAGTGCTCCTTTAATTGATGGTCAGTGGAGAATGGCCCCTTAGGCCGCGTACACACGCGCGGACTGTTCGCCCAACTTTGTCCGCTGAACAGTGTTTGGGCGGACAGTCCGCTCGTGTGTGGGCTTTCAGCGGACAGTTTCAGCGGACAGTTGGACGGACAAGGTTTTTCGGAAATTCTGTAAAACTGTCCGCTGAAACCTTGTTTCAGCGAACAGTCCGCTCGTGTGTAGGCTTGTTCGTCAAACAAAGTTGCGCGCATGCTCAGAAAGGATTTTCACGCCGAAAGCTATAATGCAGTGTATAGGACGTCGTATTTTTCGTCCCGTCGTACGTGCCGTTCACGTCATCGCGCACGGTTTCAGCAAACTGTTCGTCCGTCGTGTGTGGCCATGTCCGTCCATGCTAAGTTTGAGCGGACTGTTTGCCGAAACTGTTGGACGGACAAAGTTGGGCGAACAGTCCGCGCGTGTGTACGCGGCCTTACATTGGTGATTAGTAGAGAAGCGTCTCTTACATTTATGGTCAGTGCACCAAGGGTGGAAAGTTAAAGAATGTCCTTCATATTATTGATCAGTGAAGAAGGCTTCCTTGTATATTGATGGTCAGGGAAAAGTGCCCCCTTACATTGGTGATCAGTGGAAAAGTGCCCCTTAGATTGATAGTCAGTGAAGAAGAGCCCCCCTTACATTGGCGGTAAAAGAGAAGTGCCTCTTAAGCCGCGTACACACGGGCGGACTGTATGGCCTACTTAGTCCGTCATACAATCAGACGGACAGTCCGTCCTACTTTCAAATGAACGGACTTGACCACACACGGATGCACAAACAGTCCGTCGAAAGCTTGCGCGATGACGTGTACAGCACGTACGACGGGACTAGAAATAGGAAGTCCAATACACAGCAATGCAACCTTTCGCCATGTAAATCCTTTCTGAGCATGCGCCATTCTTAGTCCGTCGAACTAGCCTACTGACGAGCGGATTGTCCACTGAAACCAAAGTATGACGGACAGAATTTCGAAAATTCCGAAATACTTAGTACGCCAGACTGCACGCTGAAAAAGTCAGCTGAAGCCCACACACGAGCGGACTGTCCGCTGAAATGTGTTTCGACGGACTAAGTAGGCCATACAGTCCGCCCGTGTGTACGCGGCTTTACATTTATGGCCAGTGGGACCTCTCACATTGGTGGACAGTTTAAATGTACTTCACAGTATTGATCGGTAAAAAAAAGGCCCTCCTTTATATGGTTGTCAGTGGAAAAGTGCCCCTTTACATTGGTGTCCTGTGAAGAAATGCCCCTGACATTGATGGACAGTAGAAAATGTCCCCCTTACATAGATGGTCAGTGGAAAAGGGCCCTCTTATATTGGTCGACAGTGGAGAAATGCCCCTTACATTCATAGCCAGTGGAGACGTGCTCTTTACATTGATGGTCAATGAAGAAGGGCCCCCTTACGTTGTCAGTTAGCAGAAAAGGGGCACTTAAATTTATAAGCAGCGGGCCAAGGAAACCCCACATTGGTGGACAGTTGAAAAGTGACCTTTACATTATTGATTAGTAAAGAAGGCCCTTCACTGAATTTGGACGTTAGTGGAAAAACCCCCCTATACTGAAGGACAGTGGAGATGGGCCTCCCTTACATTGGCAGTCAGCAGAGAAGGGCCCTTACGCTGGTGTTAGTAAGACAAGTGAGCTCAAATTTATGGACAGTAGGTGGAAAAAATGTTCCTTACAATAGTGCTTTCATTAGAGGTTAGTCCAGGAACCCCCTAGCAACCTCTGGAGGAACCCTGGTTGAAAAAGGCAGCTTTAAACCCTAGTTATGTCCACCTGGACACCTCCAGATAGTCTTGTCACTTGTCACTGAGTGTCTGCCTCTATTCCGGCTCCTATGTCAGTGCTGCAGCTGAGAGCCCTGAGCAGGGGAATGTGTGTTTGTTGGCTCACAGCTGAAAATAGAAGCTGTCATCTTGCTATATCCCCCCTCCTCCTCTTCCTCCTCCGTGCTGCAGACGTGCATCGCTGATGAGCATTGCTATGGTGACCAGCAGCATCCACAGCTCAGGTGCTAAAAGACGCAGCCGCTGACACCTTGCTGTGAATCTCAGCCCCGACCCATGCTGCTTCGGGCAAGGTGAAAGCACAACCACTGCCTGCAGCTGCCAGCTAAACCAAACTCAACACTTTTCACTTCTCACATATTTGTAATAATAAAACCGGAATGTAGAGAAAGTTCCTAAGAGGCAAAGAATAGCTTGTGCTTAAAGGGACACTCCAGTCAGAAAATAATGTTTTTTTTAAGCAATTATTGTGACCATTTCCTTAGCTCTTTCTGTGGAGATGGTTCTTGTTCTGTCTGTTTTCCTAATGCTATGCGCCCCTATTGCCTGAAGTCTCAGATTCCTGGAAATAGTTCTCTTGGAAGTATCCAATTTTGCATCCCAACACATTTCTGAACTTCCACCCAGCAAAGAGGTTCAAGGCAATATCTTCCCCTGATGATATCGGTACGTGACAGGTTCGCCCAGCTTAGATTTTTGCATCGAGCCTACTCAGGGTTTTTTTCTCAGTGAAAAGGTGCAGGTACTTCCCCCTTTTAAAGTTACCACTTGTCTCCGCCCCCTACCCACCTCTGAGCACTGTCCCTTGGTTCCACTCCCCTACCTACTGCCCAATACTGCCCCTTTTAGAGAATACAGAACCAAGTATAATTGTATGGTGTTAAAGAGGAAGTAACGGCACTTTATATATTTTTTTTTTTAAAATGCAACCTGCAAGGCAAAGGCATAATGAGCAGCTTACCTGAGAATGAAGCCCCTGAAGTGGTCCTCCTTCTTCATCTTCACTGCTGCCATGTATCCCTGGGGGACTTCCGGGTCTCGCTGCTCCGGCGCGGTGATTCGCCGGAGCTGCGATGACGTCACTCCCGTGCATGCGCATGGGAGCCAACATGAGCGGCATATCGCCGTGATCTGCGGCCTGCTCAGTGCGCCTGCGCGCCGCTGTCTACGGCCCATGCGCCGTAGACAGCGGTGCCTGTCTTTTTGTAAATATCTCCTACACCGTGTAGGTTTAGGAGATATTTCTTGGACCTACAGGTAAGCCTTAATCTAGGCTTACCTGTAGGGCAAAGTGGTTTGTAAGGGTTTACAACCACTTTAAGGTATGTATATGGAATTTGTTAATGATAACAAAGAAAGGCAGTAAACTGGATCCCCAGCAACACTAGGGCCCCCACAACAATATACCCCAAGCAACAGTAGATGAACCCCAGCAACAAAAGACCCTACCAGAAACAATAGATCTCCCAGCAGCCAGCATCCATAGACCCTCCAGCACACCCTAGCACCCCTTGCCATTACATACATTCAGTGCTGGAGGTGCCAGAACTGCATTCCCCACGTTCCTGCTGAAAAAAAAGCCCTGAGCCTACTACTCCCCTGCTCATTTGGTAAGAATTTACACCACCAGAACAGCAGCCTGCTCTAAGTGTGGCTCGGACAATGCTACTTTCATATGGTATGGTCCTGCCTCCGATTGTAGGACTTCTGGAAAGGTGTGGTAAAGCACATCAACCTCATTGGCAAATTAGGGGTCACGTGTAACCCTATTCCTCTATTGTTAGGAATCTGTGACACCTTAGAAGCCCCTCAATCAAAAAAAAACTGTTTATCTTCTATGTAGCCTTCTATGCTAGAAAGGAAATCCTCCTTCAGTGGAACCAACCACAACCACCAACTACACAGTTTTGGAAGTCTTTAGTGAATGCAGCTCTATCGCTCTATAAATTGACGTGTTTGGGACACAATTTCCCGAAAGAATTTGACAAGATTTGGGGCGCATGGGTCAAGGTGAGGCAGTCAACTCTTGAGTAGGGCCCGGAATTTCCCAGCAGCTGGTTTCTTATCTGAGGTTTAAAAATGATTGTTTCTCAGTCTCCCCACTGTTTATCCCCAATTTATAACCTCTTTGATATACCCTTATCTCCTCTAACCCCCTTTTTTTTCTTTGCCTTGTCCATTTCATCATCAGTTGGCCCCCCTTTTTTTTTCTTTGTCCCCTGGCTTGTGACATTTTTTTCCTCTATTGTCATTGAATCCCATATCTTGACTAATCTTCCAGCTCTGGGATATAGTTTAACTGGCAAAGCTTTGGGATATTGGATTATACTATGATTGCTGTATTTTTAGTCATCTGAAATGAATGCTATTCTTTTGGTTTGGAAACTTAAATAATCTTTATGTTAAAAAAAAAACGAGGTTCAAGGTCCCTGGTCATAGTTTTAAACTTTCGAAAAAAAGGGCCAGTTTATTGCCCATTAGACTTTAGGGGGGCCAGGCCGTGGTCAGTGGGAGTGACAATTTCCCTGGCATCTTTGGAAGTAAACATCAGCCCATTTGGTATTAGAGGGAGGAATAGTGCCTCATGGTTGGTAACACTGCATGGGCACCTTTTGTCTCATTCACAAAGTTTGGCTTTGGAGGGGGGGGGGAGGTATGTTTTCTTTCCATTGTATCCCTGTCTCCCTCTCCCTTTCCCTCCCCCTTTGCTCTGCTTTCTTTACCCCTTTCCCTTCACATTTTTTCACAAGTAACCCATTTTTATTATGTCTTTTATTCAGGCTTTATTCATTCACTTTTTCATATACGACCCTTATGGTCTTCATCGTCACAACCAAAGTAAGTACCCCTAGTAATATGTAATAGAACATTAGTCGCATGATATCAGCTTGAGTATCCCGAGAGATATGTTACAACCTACCTTTATGGCCCTTTGCGCATTTGTACTACATATAACATTATAGCAAGCTTTCACAATTCCACAGGAGAAATATAGATGCAATAGTCCCTTGTTCCTCATATACATAACACATTCTAAACAGAGCAAACAAGCAGGATAAAACTCTGGATAGCCGCACACTGGAAAAAGACTTGAAATCCCATCTTTAATTGAAACAACGTGGGTCACATCAAAACAAAATCAAAAAATCCACAGCAAAAGAATTAACAGGGTACAGGAAAATACTGACGCGTTTCGCACCGTAATCAGTGCTTTTTTGATTTTGTTTTGATGTGACCCACGTTGTTTCAATTAAAGATGGGATTTCAAGTCTTTTTCCAGTGTGCGGCTATCCAGAGTTTTGTCCTGCTTGTTTGCTCATGGTGTGTATAATGGTCAGCACCTGGGGCTCATCAATAGGAGACAGAGCTTCAGTCCTCGAGGATTACTTTGGAGCGGTGGTTCATCCTTTCTACATTCTAAGCAGACCGTCTGTATAATTTTTTATTAGTGTGTATACTCTATCCGCACAAATTTCCATCTGTAATGTATTTATTTTTATTTCATTGTGGTTTTTATTTCATTGTGGTTTTTATCCTTATATTACTTTTATTGTACAATTGTATAGAAAAATTCTATAGTTGTGGATCCTTATTGCATGATCTCAGTCAGTAACTGTTTAAATATGAACTAGCCCTATTCCCATAGTGATTGCAGCATATAGATAGCCGCAGGACTTTAAGAGAAAGCAGCCGTGACTGCACCCTTAAAAGCCCTCATCCATAATAGCACTGGTTAGGCCTGAAGATGGATCACATGCTCCTTAAACGCATCACATTTCTTTGCATTGTGTCCCAGTAGTGATGTCATCACCAGCTGCTTGTGTGTTCCGGGACTCCAGGAAGCGTCAGAACCCACCGGCGTGATCCTCCCGAGTGTTACACCGCAGAGGCCACTCTGATGTCTAGTTCAACTGACGCTACTGCATTCCAGTGATCAATGCCTTTGATGTTTTTATCCTTGTGAGTACCAGTATCCTTACCTGTATTAAATTACCATACATACTACACTTAGATTGACGCTTGTGTTTCCTCCTTAGTTGTTTCCAGAGCTACTACTTGCTTTCTACTGAGCTGCCTTCCAAGTATCACCTATTGTCAGAAACCATGAAATCAGACACAGAAGTACAGTTAAATTACACTTGTTTAACCACTTAAGCCCCAGACCAATTTGCAGCCAAAGGACCAGGCCCCTTTTTGCGATTCGGCACTGCGTCGCTTTAACTGACAATTTGGGCGGACGTGCGACATGGCTCCCAAACAAAATTGGCATCCTTTTTTTCCCACAAATAGAGCTTTCTTTTGGTGGTATTTGATCACCTCTGCGGTTTTTATTTTTTGCGCTATAAACAAAAATAGAGCGACAATTTTGAAAAAAAATGCAATATTTTTTACTTTTTGCTATAATAAATATCCCCCAAAAATATATAAAAAAAACACTTTTTCCCTCAGTTTAGGCCAATACTTATTCTTCTACATATTTTTGGTTAAAAAAAAAAATCGCAATAAGCGTTTATTGATTGGTTTGCGCAAAAGTTATAGCGTTTACAAAATAGGGGATAGTTTACTAGCATTTTTATTAATATTTTTATTTTTTTTACTAGTAATGGCGGCGATCAGCGATTTTTATTGTGACTGCGACATTATGGCGGACACATCGGACATTTTTGACACATTTTTGGGACCATTGTCATTTATACAGCAATCAGTGCTATTTAAATGCACTGATTCCTGTGTAAATGACACCGGCAGTCAAGGAGTTAACCACTAGGGGCAGTGTAGGGGTTATGTGTGACGTTATGTGTTTTTTTTATTGTAGGGGGCGTGGCCTGGCATGTGACATCACTGATCGTCTTTCCCTATAACAGGGAACAGACGATCGGTGATAGCCACAGTAGGAAGCACGGGGAGAGGTTTGTTTACACAGACCTCTCCTCGTTCTTCAGCTCTGTGACCCGATCGCAGGACACCAGCGGCGATCGGGTCCACTGGTCCCGCGGCCACGGTCACGGAGCTCAGGACCGGGTTGGGAGCGCACCGCCGGTTGGCGCGCTCCTGACTCAAGGCTGGCCACTTAAAGAGCCACGTACAGATACATGATTGTGCCCAGCCGTGCCATTCTGCCGACGTATATGTGCAGGAGGCAGTCCTTAAGCAGTTAATAATAAAAATAAAAAGAACAAACATAGTCAAAACATAGCCAGAGTTCAGGGACCTGAAAGAATAGTCAGACAAGCCAAACGTCAGGGAGCCGGAGATGAGTGTAATAAAACAGGAAGCAGGATCTGGAGCCAGAAGGGATGTCAGCCAAGCAAGTCTTTTAACAGGAATACAGGAGAGCGTCTCCGTGATGTTGACCAAGGTGAAGGCAGACTTGTGGTCTTGGGTCTTCCCTCCGCTATTGTCCTTGTATAGTGGGATGGTCCTTCTTCATGTGCCCATGTCACTGTGTCTGAGGACATGGGCACTTCCCACTGTGCCCATCAGTAGGATACTCATAGGTGCTGAAGACTTAGACTGTGCCATGGTCGTAGAACAAGGAGGTGGCAACAAGATTGACCCAGACTGCAGACTGGACCACCACTTTCAAGAACTGCAAAATAAACCTGCTGGGTAAAAAATAGTTTTGTGTGTAATGTGGTCCTGGATCTTCCTCCCTGCATAATAGATGACATGGGCATTTCCCACTCTGTTCATCAGTGGGATCCTTATAGGTCACGAAAAAAAAGGGGGCAACAAGACCAGTTGGTGGCAGACCAGGACTGCAGCACTGGATTACCAGTTTCCACTAGAAGATAAGGTGCCACACAGGGGCGGCCCGTCCATTAGGACGCACAGGTGCCGCCCCCTGTATCCATGTCACCCCCTATATGAGTAATTGATAGATTCCTGCATAGCATGAATCTATTCATGGCCGCCGCCATCACCCCCTATTCATGCATCCAGTCTCTTACAGGACACCAGGCGCATGAATTAAAGTGGCGGGGGGTGTTTTCTTTAAAGAACCTGATTAGAGCCATAGCATCAGCATCAAAATAGGGTGGACTAGCCCACCCAGGTGTGTTAGAAAAGCAAATGAATATTCGCTTTTCAACAGTAAATCGCCTCTCTGCCAATCTGGAAACGCTGGTCTTATACCCGTTTCCCGATTGGCCAAAATATCAGGCGATCCTATTGGATAACTAGGAGGGGGATGCACAGTGGAAGCTGCCAGGATCCATACCACAGGAGGAGGAAGTGGCAGTGAGACGGTTTACACTGATGTCCCGAAGGGGGTGGGGTTGCCGCCGCCTCCAAATGGAGGTTGGGTAATTCTATATAAAGGGCTTTTTTTTTTTTACAAAAAAAATAAATTAATATAAATGGTGAATGGATGGTAGTGGGGTAGGAGGGAGGGAGGGAGGGACTGTTTGGTCTGTTAAAGGAAGTTGACAAACAACAGACTGGCAAGCCAGATAACAAGGTGAAAATAAAGGGGGGGGGGGGGGGAGAGAGAAAATGAATGCAGCCACCACATCTAAAAACTGGTAAGCTGCAATTTAATTATTTTTTATTTTTTGGTTAAATACCACTTTAATTCTAAACTGCTACAAGCAAACAAATACATAATGACTGTGTTCAAATAGTTTTTTTCTTCTTTGTAAGTTTTATTTAAACTTTATTGACTGACAACAAATCATATGGAAATATGCAAGTGCAAAATATGTTATTTAAATGAATCTGTGCCCAGAACATGCACACTAAGGTCTTTACATATTCTGAACAAGCAGCAAAAGCATTTTAAAACCAGCCTGCATTCACCTCTGTATCTATAAACATTATGAAGATGTAGTTCACTGCACAGGCACTGTGTTTTTTACTCTTTCACATGAGGAGCCGTTTCAACTGTTCTCTGAAAAGCGATCCACAACAGAGACTCAGCAGCAGTTTCTAGGTATTAACAGAACTATCCTGCCGCCTTCTGAATGATATGTTTTTCCAGCTAATATGAATTTTGAAACAGGAAGTTACAACTGCTAAGCAAGAGTTTGGCACATGGTTGCAGTGTGGCCCCATTGACTCCTATAGGCGAATGTGGCTAAAAGCAAGGCGCTCTGTGAATGAAGGTGCAAAAGAATGTCATGTTCTCCCTTCCTTCAATCACAGAACGCCTTCATTGAAAAGAATGCATCATTTTTTATGAATGGAGGAGGTGCTGAGTGTAACCAGTGTGCTGCAGCCAGAAATAGTCTCAGGCCGCGTACACACGGGCGGACTGTTCGCCCAACTTTGTCCGTCAAACAGTTTCGGCAAACAGTCCGCTCAAAATTAGCATGGACGGACATGGCCACACACGACGAACGAACAGTTTGCTGAAACCGTGCGCGATGACGTGAACGGCACGTACGACGGGACGAAAAATACGACGTCCTATACACTGCATTATAACTTTCGGCGTGTAAATCCTTTCTGAGCATGCGCGGAACTTAGTTTGACGAACAAGCCTACACACGGGCGGACTGTTAGCTCAAACAAGGTTTCAGCGGACAGTTTTACGGAATTTCCGAAAAACCTTGTTCGTCAAACTGTCCGCTGAAACTGTCCGCTGAAAGCCCACACACGAGCGGACTGTCCGCCCAAACACTGTTCAGCGGACAAAGTTGGGCGAACAGTCCACGCGTGTGTACGCGGCCTCAGTGCTGGACATTTGGCAGCGACAGCAGAGTACTACCTGAGTAAATCAATCTTACAAATGCAACAGCAACCAGAGATGGGACACATGTCATCGGAGCCAATCTCGTTTTACTGTACAAGTGTTTAAAAAATAATTTTAGGCCAGTTATAAAGTGTATATAAACCAAAACTCTATCAGGTATATCAGATGGCAGCCCAACGGTCAAACGAAGGGCAGGCCTAGCAGACGAACAACACTGCTACTAATTGAGAAGCATTGGCACCAACAGGAAGTGCTGCGGTTGGTAAAACCTCCAGGTAGCAAACGATGGCAAACATACTGGAGAATTGGTTTAGGGTTTACATACACACTTAAAGCAGGGATGTCAAACTAAATTTCAGCATGGGCCGCATCAGCAGTATGGTTGCCCTCAAAGCGTTGGTTGTATCTGGGGTGCGCTATGTACAGAGTATAGAATTCTGAAGTATGCTACGTACATAGTTCAGGGTTCAGGGGTGCGCTGTGTAGAGAATTCAGGGTTTAGGGGTACATTATGTGTAGAGTGCAGACTACAGGGGTGCACTATGTACAGAATGCATGGTATAGGGGTGCACTATGTACAGAGTGCAGAGTTTAGGGGTGTGCTCTGTACAAAGTGCAGGGTTCAGGGGTGCACCATATACAGAGTGCAGAGTAGAGGTGTGTGCTATGTACAGAATGCAGGGTTTAGGGGTGAGCTATGTACAGAGTGCAGGGTTCAGGGGTGCACTGTGTACAGAATATAAGGTTTAGGGGTGCGCTATGTACAGAGTAGTTCGGCGGTTGGCTGTGTACAAAGTGCAGGGTTCAGGGGTGTGCTAGGTACAGACTGCAAAGTCCAGGGGTGAGCTATGTACAGATTGCAAGGTGCAGGAGTGCGTTATGTACAGAGTGCAGAGTTCGGGGGTGTGCTATGTACAGAATGCAGGGCTAAGGGGTGCGCTATACAGAGTGCAGAGTTTAGGGATAGTAAGGTTTAGCAGTGCACTATGTACAGAGTAGTTGGGGGTTGGCTGTGTACAAAGTGCAGGGTTCAGGGGTGAGCTATGTAGAGAGTGCAGGGTTCAGGGGTGCATTATGTACAGAGTTCAGGGGTGTGATATGTACAGAATTCGCTATGTTGGGGTGCACTATGTACAGAGTGTAGAGTTTATGCTGTGTACAAAGTGCAGGGTTCAGGGGTGTGCTATGTACAGAGTGCAAAGTTCAGGGGTGAGCTATGTACAGAGTGCAGGGTTCAGGGGTGTGTTATGTACAGAATGCGCTATGTAGGGGTGCGCTATGTACATAGTGTAGAGTTTAGGGGTGCATTGTGTACAGATGCAGGGTTCAGGGGTGCGCTATGTACAGAATGTACAGAGTTCAGGGGTACGCTATATACAGAATGCAATTTTTCACAACTTCCCAAATTAAAGGACAGATGGACATATTCATGTAGAAAGTAAAACATTTTTTAAAAAAAAGAGTAAAATTAGCTGGATAGGAAAAATTATCCATTTAACTGGCAGTTTATTTGTCCAGAGTGTTCAGATGTCCAAACTAATCTAATATAATCTGCTAATTGCTCAATTTGTCTCACGAGTGTATGGCAAAATGTAGGACGACTTTCATCATGTCGAAACCAGAATGTGATGACACGCTTGCTAATTCAGCCGGATGTGCTGCATCTACACTTGTAAACAATGACATAAAGATGAGTGCGTACACGAGGGATCGCTGCGTGCTTCACGCGCTCGGCTCCACGGGCTCCTCAAACGCTATCACTTGAACACAGTTGTTTTATCTCTGGCATAGAGGTGTCTGATGAAGCGGCCTGACAGGAGGTCCCCTCGGGGATCTGGAAAGAGAAATGCTTTGCTGGTAAATGGACTTTGATCTAGAGGGACAGGGAATGACTGAGAAATAACACAATGGACAACTCCGGAAAGAATAACAGTGGTCAATAAACTGTTTATTTCTTTCTTATTCATTAAGGGTCACAGGATCCAGAAACAATTGGGTTATACTGCTGTCTACAGGAGGATTTGGACACTGAAGAACATAAAAACAGTGACTAGCTTCATATGACCCTGCTATTCCCAGCATGCCTCTGATTTTTGCTGGTATCCTAGGAAGATGGCCATCTTTTCTCTACTAACGTTCTCTCAAACGTTTTTACTTGTTTTCAGATAATTTTTTTCTTCAATCTACTCTTCATCTACACAGGGCCGTCGATAAGGCAGCACAGCTAGCCCTCCTGTACTGGGCATGGGCCCAATCAGTTCAATAGGGGGGCCCAGGCACCTGCTAAGCAGGAGGGCCGGTTGTACTGTGTTATTGCAGACACCAATCCTCTTCTGCCTCCCCCTGCAGAGCTGCCAACTTTTTCCTCCGGCTGCACTGCACGGGAGTGGTTTTGGCACATGCACCCCTTCAAACTTCTGTCCGGCCTCCTGTGTGCCCCTTTTCCATGCAGCGCATCCGGCTTCCCTCCTCTCCTCACCTGCCGGAAGCTGCTGCAGGCACACAGAGCAAATTTATTGGCCTATTTCTTTCCTGAATGATCAGTAACAATTAGGGGTGCAACGGATCAAAAAACTCACGGATCGGATCGTTCCTCGGATCAGAGTCACGGATCGGATCATTTTTTGGATCAGCAAATAATTTAATTTGCAAAAACCTGTGAAAATTCCACCACCATATAGTCCCCAATGTAATATCCACAATCTCCCCCACTGTAATATTGGCTGAGCATGGCTGGGTACGGCTGAGTATGGCTGGGTATGGCTGAGCATGGCTGGGTACGGCTGGGTACGGCTGAGCATGGCAGAGTATTGCAGAGCATGGCTGGGTATCGCAGAGCATGGCTGGGTATCGCAGAGCATGGCTGGGTATCGCAGAGCATGGCTGGGTATCGCAGAGTATGGCAGGGTATGGCAGAGTATGGGTATGGGCTGGCAGAGTATGGCAGAGTATGGGCTGGCAAGGTATGGCAGAGTATGGGCTGCCAGGGTATGGCAGAGTATTGGCAGGCAGGGTATGGCAGAGTATTGGCAGGCAGGGTATTGCTGGGTACTGCAGGGTATGGAGGGATGGCTGCTTCCATCCGATCTCTCCCCTCCACTGTACAGATTAGTACAGAGAGAGGAACCGGCGTCATGACATGGCGCCGGTTTATTTACAAGTGATCGCTCTGTCGCAGCAATCACAGTGTAAACAGCCTGGGTCTAGAAAGATGGCCGCCTCTTCGGAGCTAGGCCGAAGCCGCAGCCTTTCCTAAGGCCGAGACCGCAGAGCGCTCTGCGGATCGCGGCATGTGACCTGTTCGGATCACGGATCGGTGACTATCCGTTGCACCCCTAGTAGCAATCACTCCTGTGTCCATTCATCATTGAGGCATAGTAAAATGTGTTTACTATGCTTCAGTTTTTAAATGATCAAGAAACTTCAGAGTGCTTCCAATTCATTTATCTCTGCAACTGAGGCTGCAAAGAAAAGGCGTGATACATCTATATCCTCAGTCACTTCTGGCCGGGAGGGGCCCTGTCAGGTAGGCTGTATTGGGCCCTGTGATTTCTAACAGCAGCCCTGCATTTACATGTTGCTTGAGATGGTCTCTTATGGAGCTATCATGGGGAACAGCTTTAAAGGTTGTGCCCACTAGACTTCAGGTCTCTACTAGAATAGATGGTTGCGAGGGCTGCTCGGAATATGACCTTTGGGCATAGGGCTCTGCTTGCGGTACTTCCCAGACCTTGCAAACAGGGTTGGATAGCTGTAGAGCGTTTTTCAGGTCCAGAGCTGTGGCACAGCCTCAGGTGTGACCCAGTCTCTGCAGAATCCTTAATGAGTAGGCTGTGGGGGCTGAGCACTAGGACCTACTTTGCATCTTAGAATGTCTGTTGGGCATAATTTGTTATTCCTTTTTTTGCTGTTGATTTCCACAGAAAGTATTAAAAGGAATTGACTGTTGTGTCACTAGGTGGAGTGTCTTGCATGCTCGGCATGAGATAGCACCCTCCCGCCACTGCTCCTTATTGCAAGTTTCATGTTGGCTAGTCATGGCTGCCCCCTATAGTGACCTGGTCACCTTCAGCCATTTGAACCTCTCCTGTTGTAAATGCTCAACGTTTTACCTTGTACTAGAGCTAAGTAGTCCCTACCCTGTATCTGGTGCATCCAGCTCATGATCCATATTAGTTCTGAGGTGGTCTGCAGTGCTCCCTGTTAAGGGCCTGAAACCAACAACTTGCAATGTTGTCTCCTACTTGATTTCTCAAATTCTTGGAGTCCTCCTTTGCTCTGTTGGGTGTAGCCCCCTCAGTTTTAATCCAGGAGGATTTCACCACAGTTATGCATGATTTTATTGGCCAAATTGCAATTTTAATTGTAGATTATGACCACAGAGGGCATAAATGCGCCTCCATGTCTTCCCCTGCAGATTCATTGTCGGACCTTCTTGTAGTCTTAGCAGCCTCTGAGCCTTTGACTGTAGAAGATTTTTCTGATGAAGAGTCTCATACATGCTTACAGGATGAGATTATCCCTGAGGAGCCGTAGGCTACCCAAGAGGCTCCAAAACTACTGAAGCTTTTCCAATTAACAAGCTATTCCAAGAAGTCCTCTATGCTGACTGGGAACTAATACCTTCAGATCTCTTGAAGATCGCCACAATGGACACCATGTCTGTGCAGGGGACTTGGATGTTGGAAGAGTCCCAACTCCCAATTAACATTCTGGAGCTTCAAGTAATTTAATTATCTCTACAACATTGAGCATCTCAACTGGAAGGTCTTCTGATCAGGACAGAGTTGGACAATCCCATGGTAGTTGCGTACATCAAACATCAGGGAGGAACCAGAAGTCTTGATGCAGCAATAGAAGTAAAAAGGTTATTGTCCTGGGCAGAACTTTGCATTCCTGTCTTATCCACCCTTCACATTGCAGGCGTGGAAGATTGGTTGGCATAATACCTGGACCTGAAAGAATGCTCCCTACACCTGGAAGTGTTTCAAAATCTGTGTCACAGGTGGAGGACAATTGATGTGGACCTCCTGCCCTTTCCGGTTCAACAACAAACTAGATAGGTTTATTAGCAGAAAGATCCTCCAGTGGAACCAGTGGATGCTCTGGTGGCTCTGCGGGGTTAGTAAAATCTGATAAATGCCTTACCCGTCTGCTCTGCAAAGTTGAGATGGAGGGCATCACTGATAAGGATCAATGATCCTTGTTTCTCTAGAGTGGCTCAGGCAGGTATGGTACTCTGACCTGATCTTACTCCTGGCAGACGCTCTGTGGGCTAGGTCAACTGCATCTTCTGTCCCAAGGACCAGTTTATTACCCTGCTTCACAGTCTCTAGCTTTAACAACATGACTATTGAAGCCGTGGCCTTAAGGGACAGGGTCCTCTCCAACGCAGTGATCCTTACAGTGTTAAAAGCTAGGAAGTCCATTTCTGCTAAGGTGTTCCATTGCACATGGAAGGCTTACATCACAGATCCCGACTTTTTTGCAATCAGGCTTGAATCATCAAGGTCCGCTCTAAGCACTTGTGATATTCCCACTTGTGCCTCCCGTTCTTTGACTAGGACCTTTGTACTGGGTGTCTCCCACCTATTAGGTGTCTTTCCACCTCAACAAGGACATTGTGCCTCTGCCTGGGTCTAGTATACCAGATGGAGATTTCCCTTCATTGTCTGGATGTTATTCTAGTTGTGTGTATTTATCTCACATTGACTACTTACTAATGTAAAGACTGACTCTCCCACTCTCACTTCCCTGATGTGGTGTAGTCAGCTACTCATTCCACCAATTTGCGGTGGCTCAGACAAATCATTTTTCAAGCTTATGGTCTTAAAGTGATACCAAACACACAATGTTGAATTTACATGATCCCTTCTCTTCCTGTATATGGATGATGGCACTATAATTATTTACATTAAAAAAACCTCTATGTATATTTTTACTAATTCATATACAGCTGTCACATGGCCCAGCTCTTTCCCAGCCTGTCTGAAGGGAAACATAAGCAGGAGGAGCTTCTAGTCCTCTGCTGCTGGTCACATGTTCAAAAAAAAAAAAAAAAAAAAAAAAAAACAGCCTTCGGCATAGAGAGTAAAAACAAATAATTAATATCAATAAACTGTTATAAATTGTGATACAAATATATATTTGATATAAAATCTTAATTATTTTTTGGCAATAACATGGTGTGGGTGGATTTCTACTAGTCACAGGCTGTGTCATCTCCCTCCATTGTCTTAGCCCTTGTACACACGGTCGGAGATTCCGACAACCAAATCCGTCGGAGTAATTCCGAAGGATTAATTCCGGAAGAGGTCCGGAAGTGATGTTGCATACACACGGTCGGAAAATCCGATTGTACATAACGTGAGGACGTTATTTCGTTACAACAGGACTACATTCAGGCTAGTAGCCAATAGCTTTGGTCTAGGAATTTGATCTGAGCATGCGTGGCACTTTGTCCATCGGAGTAGGCTACACATGATCGGAGTATGTCCGATCGGAGCATTTTGTCGGAAAATTTTACCGGCAAGTTGGAAAAGTTGGTCCGTCGGATATTCCGACGTAAACAGTCCGAAGGAGACCACACACAGTCGGAATATCCGACAAAACGGTCCGATAGGACACATTCCGTCGGAATCTCCGGCCGTGTGTACAAGGGCTTAGACTAACAGGGGGGTGAGCCTTCAATCTACATGTATTATCCTGCCCCCCATGGTGTTTAGCTGTTTAGTGGGCATGGAGGAGGGAAGGAGTGAGCGTAATACGCCCACGTTTGACTTTATAGTCACATGGGCTGTTTAGATGTGATAGGGAGGAAATGCTCAGCATATAAACTCACTGGAAACTGAGCATGTGCAGAGCTGCCAACACTGCTCTGCAAAATCCCCAACTGTAGTGGGGACATGGACTGAAGGAGGCGATAGAGAGCATCAGGATCAACCAGATATTTTGCAGAAAATGAATCTCATAGTGACTGACTGAGTATGAACAGCATGCAATACACCATTTATTGATAGTTTTTTTTATGATTTGGGTTTAATGACACTTTAAGCATCTAGTTACACCCTTTCCTGTAAAGTCACACTACACAGAAATGCTGCTTAGGCTATATGGCACCGGGCAACTTTTTCCAGAACTTGCAAGACTGCCTCCTGGTCTTCTGTTCACATGTTCTCTAAAGCCGACCATAAACAGTTTGAATCCCAATCGGTTCAGTAGGAACCAACCGAGATTTGAACCGTTAATGGGCAGGCTGAATGTACCCAGTTGTACGATCGATCAACTTGGGTACAACCAACCTGCCAGATTTGCTTGCGACTTGTTAAGTCGCAGAATCATTTTAGTATAAAAAAACAAAAACGTATGGGTGACTGTACATATTTAGGTCTTAAAGTGGAACTTCACCCAAAAGGTGAAGTTCGGCTTCTTTCCATCCTCTGGTTTTGACAGATGCCAGCTCCCACTTCCGGTCAGATCGCCAGACCAGAAGTTCAGCTCCCCCCTCCCCCAGCCTTCTGGGACAAATCACAGATCCCAGAATTCTTCAGGACCATTCACAAAGCGCAGCGCAGTAGGAAACTGGCTTTAAAGCCAGGGGGCTTCACTGCCAGGTTCCCTTACTTAAGATGCCAGCACCTGTACCCAAAGCGGATTGAAGAATCGGCTCTTGCGAGGACATCGCTGGATCCCTGGACAGGTAAGTGCCCTTATATTAAAAGTCAGCAGCTATAGTATTTTAAGCTGCTGACTTTTAATTTTTTTTTTTGGGGGGGGACTGGAGCTCCTCTTTAAACCTCACAAACCAACAAACCTGCCCTGAAATTCCACAGTGCCTGGCTACATAAAGGGGGAATGCAGTGCTACCCAGAAGAACTAGAATGTTGTGGCTGCAATCATTTTTTATTTATTTTTTTAACAATCAGGAGTGCTTTATTGAAAAAGTCTATACAGTAAAATAAAATATACAATTATCACATGTAACAGATATTGTGCATTGCATTTGTCTAAACACATCTTATCTCACTTTGGTAATGTCCTTTCAGTATTACGTTCAAGAAGATAGCCACAAACAATATTCAGTCCAGTTTAAGAGAGGGTGGGGGGGAGGGGGGGAAGGAAGGAGAAGGGGGGGGGCACGAAGTAAATCCATCACTATAAAGCCTCATA
Organism: Lithobates pipiens; assembly: GCF_037356315.1. NCBI lineage: Eukaryota > Metazoa > Chordata > Amphibia > Anura > Ranidae > Lithobates > Lithobates pipiens. Next base: position 499,847,184 of record NW_027507718.1, on the reverse strand, counting down.
CACACGATAGGACTTTGTACAAACTTTCCCTTGGATTTTTGTACAAAGGGCGTCGGTCCTGAACTTGTATTGCATACACACCACAGGACTTTTTCAGCCAACTTTCACCAAATCACGTGGTTTTTCTGCTCTTTACCGCCACCTTTGGTCAACTTCTGTATTGTTGTCTGATCTTTTGCATTGGTTCTGAGCATGCCTGTTTGTACTTTGTACAAAAGTCCTATGGTTTTCTGTACACACGATCAGACTTTGCTCCATCGGACTTTTGTTGCCAGAAAGTTTGTCCGTTCGCACAGCCAACAAAAGTCCGATGAAAACCAAAAAAAGTTTGTCCGATGGAGCGTACACACGGTCGGATGTTGCTCCAAAACAGCTCATTTGCATGTTTGTTGTCAAAAAGTCTGATCGTGTGTATGGGCCTTAAGTTCAACAAAGCAATGGACATGCAAGGCGGCTAAAGCAGATGCACTATGCAGTCCAGGGCAACCACACCTTATCAAACTTCCCAGCTAATATACGTTAGTTTATAAAGAGGCAGGGCAGCATTAACTTTCTTTTCCCACAATGACAGAGTGGGGGTAGGGAAGGGTAGAGGAAGACCATTGACAAAGGATCTCTTTTTTTGCACAGAAATGAAGGAACGAGATTAGAAGTTTGCTGTGGTGCAGTCTCTGCTCATCCTCATGGATTCCTAAGAGGGCCAGCTCAGGTGTCATAGGGACAGACAATTCCAATCAGACATTAAGTTGTTCAAATATCTTTGACCAAAAGGTCGATAGTGCGGGGCAGTCCCAGAACATGTGTAGATAAGTACCCAGCTGTCCGACTTCGGGGGTAGTGTGGGTCCCTATCAGGATATATCCACGAGAGTCTCACCGGGGTGAAGTAAACTTTATGTAGAAAGTTTATTTGTATCAGTTTGTCCCCCGCTGAGACTCAGGTTAGGGCCTTGTTCCAAACAGTCCACCCAATCCTCTTTATCCAAGGCAGGAATATCCAACTTCCATACATCCCACAACCTATCCAATTTGGAAGAGTCCTTGAGTAGCAGGGTGCTGTATAGAGCAGAGGGAGGCTTCTCCAAATCACTACATGACAAGAGGTCCTCCACCGGGTCTAGTTATAGAAATGGGGGCACAGGGAGCTGGGCCCTGGCCGCGTGGCAGAAATACATCCAACCAGGAAGTCTCTTAGTGTCTTAATGTAAGGTGACCAGATTTTTTAAATGAAATCCGGGGACATACTTGTTATTTTACTAGTAATGGCAGCAATCAGCAACTCATAGCAGGAGTGCAATATCCGCTCAGTGTACACGCCATTAGTGACACTTTTGACACTTTGCGGGAACCAGTGACAGTAATACAGTGATCAGTGCTAAAAATATGTACTGTCACTGTACTAATAACACTGGCTGGGAAGGGGATAACCTCTAGGGCAATCAATGGGTTAAATGTGTGCCTAAAAAGTGTTTTCTCACTGTGGGGGAGGTGCTTTTACTAAGGGAAGACATGGATCCCTGTACCCGTTTGCAGGAACACAGGATCAATGTCTTCCACACTGACAGAATGGCAAACTGCCTTGTTTACATAGGCAGACCACTAGGTGAGTCTGCTGGATCTGCTGATTGGCTCTGACCAGCACATCATCATTAGAAAGGGACACAGATAATGGAAAAAATACACCCCCCTAAGCTAGTAGGATTTTTTTTTATTCTGCACTGACTGTCTGTGAAAATTGCCCCAGCTCCTGTTGAAGGCAAATCCAGGGACAAAACCGGGGACAGAATTGGTCCAGGGACAGTGTCCTCAATCCGGGGACTGTCCCCTGAAACCGGAGACATCTGGTCATCCTATCTTAATGCCAAATCTCACCCACACTTGAGGATCTGGTATTGTCCTGAAATGGGGCAAATTAGGATTCCCCCAGAGAGACTGGACAGGTGACCAGCGCTCGGGCAAGAAAAAACCTACGTCCGGCTGCAATCCAAACTTGTATCGTCGCCTTTGTTGGAGCAGGTAGTTCCGCATAGGTCTTTACCCCTCTGTATGCTAAGTTTTGTAATGCCTGCAAAGATCCTAACCAAGCCGTCTCCACACACACCGCAGCATTGAAACGTCTCCCCTCGAACCACCAGGAGACCCCAACTAGCATCGCAGCCCAGTAGTAGACCCACAGTTTTGGGAGAGCGAGCCCTCCCAACTGTGTAGGTAAATATATTGTAGATTTCGCTAGTTGGGGAATAGAACCATTCCATATAAAAGGAAATAATGCAGCTGTCCACATCCCGAAAGAACGATGCCGGAATCCAAATCAGACTATTTCAAAATAGATAGTTGAACTTAGGCAGCATCACCATCTTTAGGATGTTAACACGACCCAGTAAGTTTAGTGGAAGTAAGGCCCAGAACCAGAACCTGGTTGGGACTTCCAATAAAGATCGAAAGAACGATGCCGGAATCCAAATCAGACTATTTCGAAATAGATAGTTAAACTTAGGCAGCATCACCAACTTTAAGATGTTAACACGAGCCAGTACGTTTAGTGGAAATCCAGACCAGGACCAGCACCTCTCCTTGAGGAGACGAAGCACGGGGAATATGTTAAGACTATAATACTGGGCAGCAGCCCTGGCCACCCTAACACCAAGGTATTTGAAGTCAGAGACCCATTTCAGAGGTGTAGGGTTAGCCACGTTAGGGGCCTGATTGTCCAGGGAAAAGAGGACAGATTTTGACCAATTTATGTGGTTCCCCGACAGGGTTCCAAATTTGTCAAAAAACTCTAGGGCAGCCACCAGAGAGGGCCCAGCATCATTCAGGTAGAGTTGGGCATCATCTGCATATAAAGATATTTTCTCTTTAAGTCTGCCTATTTTCAGCCCCCGAACCGTGGTTGCAATCTTTACTTTTATGTGACTGCCATCTGTAGACAAGATATGGAATACTAACTGCACAAAAACAGATTTTGCTATAATCGCAGCATGTAAAGGTGATGCATTGTTCTAATGCCTGGTCATATGGTCACTTAGGACAGTTGCAGCTACAAATTTCAGCAGTCAGGTCCTAAGAGAAAAAACTCTTGGTCCCTGGTCAAAGAACCTGAAGGAATGTCAGCCTTGGCAATGGAAATTTCCTTTGCATCCATGGTGGACTAGTAGAATAAAATGGAGAATATGGTTGGTTGATGGGCCAAGCCCAGATCTTCATTCAGACACAACTACAAATAAAACCCGTTGTTTTTAGATCAACACAAGATCAAAGTTTTATCAGAACATTTCTAGCTGTGCCATGGCATGCAGAGGGATTGTTATTGATGATTACATCTGTGACAAAACCCTTACACTACAATACTTTATACCTGGTTATAGCTGGATTGAAATGTGTCCGTTCCCTGCTGAACCGGCTGATTTTCAATCCATGTGTGGCCGACCCCATTCAACAGAAGCCAATCTGTAGATTTACTTCCGTTGAACGGACAAGCTGGAAAACTTTTGGCAGCAATCGCAGATGCTGATCCATGTATTGTAACAGGGGAGAGTGCCGCTGTCAGAATACATGTGTTTGGATCTTGTCAAGACTTATGCCGCGTACACATGATTGCACATTCCGACAGCAAAATCCAGGAGATTTTTTTTCCGACGGATGTTGGCTCAAACTTGTCTTGCATAAACATGGTCACACAAAGTTGTCAGAATTTCAGAACGTCAAGAATGCGGTGATGTGCAACACGTACGACGAGCCGAGAAAAATCAAGTTCAATAGCCAATGCGGCTCTTCTGCTTGATTCCGAGCATGCTTGAAACTTTTGTGTGTCGGAATTGTGTACAAATGATTGGAATTTACGCGAACGGATTTTGGTGTCGGAAAATTTGAGAACAAGATCTCAAATTTTGTGCAATGGAAATTTCCGATGGAAACTGTCGGAATTTCAGACAACAAGCTCCGATCGCACATTTTCCATCGAAAAGTTTGACCATGTGTACGCGGCATTAGACTCCATGCACATGTTAAAAAAAAAAAAAAAAAAAAAAGCAGCCCTTAAAGGAGTTTAGCGATTTGCCTGCAGAAGCAACTAATGTTGTGTTTGTGACCTTCACCTGAAGACATGAAGATCCATTCCTAAAGCTTTAACATAAGGATAAGGATTTATTATCAGCTATATGTGTTCTGTAGGATTTTGAAAGGGTGTTTATGACCCCCTTTGATACGTTTAAGCCCACTACAATCTGCAACCAGTGGAACCCAGAACAGCCCAAAGCATTCACAAGCTGCTCTGCTGATTACAGTGGAGCCAAAAGAAACCAAATGTATCTGGGATGGATGGTTGGAAAGACGTACACCATCTGCACTACATGTTCCTGGGGCACGGTATAGCTGATATTTCCCATTTCACTTTTGACCTTCCATTTAAATTTATTTGCCAAGCAATAGTTGCCTTGGCCAATTGTTAGGAGGTCAATTTATTTCGCCCTCAATCTGGAATTGCTGCACTTCTCTCTTCTGTCATTAGATGGCCGAGTATATGGTGACATTAGATAAGGCAAGGGCATTGCAAGGACAGATTAGGAATGAATGGGGTGTCTCAGCCAATGTACAGGGATTTTCTTGGGTCCCTTGGCCTGCTGGGAGAGCCTATTTATTTGGGTGAACGTGTGTTGTATTGCCCCGGACTGCTAGGCCAGAAACCTAAGGCCTATCCCAGGGACATCTGGCTGCTAGGCTGTCTGAGTGCCTATACAGAAGCAGGAAAGCAGTGTAGGGTTGGGACTGAAGGCTTGTAACGGTAACGATTCTGCTGACCTGGGAACCAGTCGTGGTCGGAGGTAGAGGGGAAGCTGTCGCCACTAAGAGGCCATCCACCTTCCTACTGGAGACCATTGTGAGTAAGCTGAGGCCAGTACCAGAGCAGACTTCTCGCCAGCCAGGGACAGTGAAGAAGTGGGAAAACTTCAGCAAGTGTCAAGTCAGGGACCCAGCCGGACAGCAGAGGTGACGCTTGTGGAGTGCAAAGCCAGGGACCTAATGTGTCAGCAGGGGGTGAAGCTTGAAGAGTATCTGTGAGTGCCAAGCCAGGGACTCAGCAGGGAAGCGGGGGTGACGTTTGAGCAGGGCCGTCTTTAAGGCAGGGCAAAAGGGGCAGCTGCCCTGGGCCCTGTCATTGTTGTGGGGCCCAAAGCACCTGCCTCATACTTGCCAACTATCCCAGTTTACATTCCCTTGTCCCTTGAAGTTTTAGTCCTGTGCTGTGTCCTGATATCTCAGTGTGAAGTGCTGCTGCTAATGCTGGACAGCTCTGCCCTATTGTGTACAGATGACTCACCTGCAGACCCTGTGTTTACATGTAAATAAGCGGCCTTCGTATGTAAATTGCTGTGACATGCATATGTAAATAACTGAGGCCAAAGGAACTAATATGTAAATAAAGGCAGTATTCATATGTATATCATGCCCACTGCAGTGAAGAGATGATGTGCTGTAACCTATAGCAACCAGTGAGCAGTATTACTGTACAGTAATCTCTAGCAGCCAATCAAAAAGCAGAAATCATGTGCTGTAATCTCTAGCAACTAATCAGTGAGCCTTAAGGAGTGCTGTAACCTCTAGCAACCAGTCAGTAAGCAGTAATGATATGCTGTAACCTCTGGCAACCAATCGCAATCGCTGCCTGATCTGATACAGTAAACTGATTTTAAGTCTAGCTGCTAATTATTTTATGTCTCAGAGAAGGTGGAGAGTGAAATTGCATGGGGGGGTGGGGGGCCCTAAGAAAATTTTTGCCCAGGGCCCAATCAATATTAAAGACGGCCCTGCGGAAGATACTGTGTGCTACAGTGAAAGAGCTAATGGATGGAGCTGGTTGGGTGAAGACAGACATTGAGTGAGTGTAGCGTTAAGAGAACCGTTCCTGTTGCAGATAGTTGAATACCTTTACCATTAGTAACAGCTACAAGATTGTTGCCATAGGAGAAAGCGGTCCTACCTGTACAGAAGCGGTGTCGGGCTGGAGGCATTCACCTGTATAGCTGTCTACATATAGAAGTCTTGGAGTCTGCTAATTATGCTTACATCTACCTAAGGGTGTACTGGCCCTAGCCCTCTCTCCCAGAGTTCTGTTTAAGAGACAATAAATCTCTTTGCATTCAAAAAGTGTCTGGCGCCCACCTGTTCAACTTGCATTACAGCCACCATGCCTTGTAACCCACTCTACCCTGAAGCATGTCAGCTGTCCCTAACTCTGGAGGTAACTATTAGTCCAAAAGAGGCCCGGGACTTTGCAACACATAATAGAGGGTCCACCCGTTGCGGTAAAGGCACATCCTAAGTATATGTTGGTGACGTCACATGGTGAAGGATCTCTCTAGGTTGTCTACTCACAAGCACTTGGTCCAAAACTTTATTGTCTTGTACCTTCTATCATTCATTTTTGTTATTTGGACTGTATTTAACCACTTAAGCCGGGACCATTTGACTGCCCAAAGACCAGAGCACTTTTTGCGATTCGGCACTGCGTCACTTTAACTGACAATTGCACGGTTGGGCAACGTGGCTCCCAAACAAAATTGACGTCCTTTTCTTCCCCACAAATAGAGCTTTCTTTTGGTAGTATTTGATCACCTCTGCGTTTTTTTTGCTGCGATATAAACAAAAAAATAGCGACAATTTTCAGCGCCTACTTATATGCACAGCCATTTCTACAGGAACATGTGCGTTGGGAATAGTGCGTTCCAAACACAATAGTGACGCTAATTTCTAGTTAACACAAGTGTAGAAATGACGTCAAAGTGGTTGTAAAGGCTGAAGGTTTAAAAAAAAAAAATTCTGTGTGCAGCATCCCCCCCTCCCAGCAACCCCTAATACCCGAGCCCCATCTTGATCCAGTTATGTGCACGAGAGCAGCGGCTCTCCTGGGTGTCTCCATCCTCATGGGCTGAGACACAGCAATCACAGGCAGTGAGGAGGGAGTGGGGGCGGGGCTGAGCCATGCTCTCTGTGCCCCAAGGCTGCATAGAGTGGGGGGCTCAGGAGCGAGCACGCACCAGTGCCCCCATAGCAAGTGGCTTGCTACGGGGCAGAGGAAGAGAAAAGGAGTATCGGGCTACTCTGTGCAAAACCATTACACGGAGCAGGTAAGTACGACATGTTTATTGATTTTTTTTTTTTTTTTTGCAAGTGAGCCTTTATTATCCCTTTTAAAGCTGAACTCCAGGCAGATATAAAAACACAAATGTATGCAGCTACTGTATGTAATCATTATTGGATGAAGGCAGCATAAGTAACTACATTTGACCGCGTAGCAGTCTTTTGCAGTGCTTGCACAAGGGCTGAAGTTTAACCACTTGACCACTGGGCACTTAAACACCCTTAATAACCAGACCAATTTTCAGCTTTTGGTGCTCTCACATTTTGAATGACAATTACTCAGTCATGCAACACTGGACCTATATGAAATTTTTGTCCTTTTTTCACACAAATAGAGCTTTCTTTTGGTGGTATTTAATCACCTCTCGGTTTTTTATTTTTTGTGCTATAAAAGAAAAAAGACCGAAAATTCTGCGAAAAAATGAATTTTTCTTCGTTTCTGTTATAAAATTTAGCAGATTAGTAATTTTTTCTTCATAAATTTTGGCCAAAATTTATACCACTACATATCTTTGGTAAAAAATAAATACAAATTGGTGGATATTATTTGGTCTTTGTGAAAGTTATAGAGTCCACAAGCTGTGGTGCCAATATCTGAAAATTGATCACACCTGAAGTACTGACGGCCTATTTCAATTCTTGAGACCCTAACATGCCAGAAAAGTACAAATACCCCCCAAATGACCCCTTTTTGGAAAGAAGACATTCCAATGTATTTAGTAAGAGGCATGATAAGTTTTTTGAAGTTGTCATTTTTTCCCAGAATTCTTTGCAAAATCAAGATTTTTTTTCCTTTTTTTTTTTTTCCCACAAAATTGTCATATTATCAGGTTATTTCTCACACACAGCATATGCATACCACAAATTACACCCCAAACCACATTCTGCTATTACTCCCGAGTATGGGGATACCACATGTGTGAGACTTTTACACAGCGTGGCCACATACAGAGGCCCAACTTGCAGGGAGCGCCATCAGGCGTTCTGGAGCACCCAGGACAATTCTGACATTTCTCTCCTACATGTAAAAATCATAATTTATTTGCTAGAAAATTACAGAGAACCCCAAAACATTATATATTTTTTTTTAGCAAAGACCCTGGAGAATACAATGGTGGTAGTTGCAAATTTTTATCTCACACGGTATTTGCGCAGCAATTTTTCAAACGCGTTTTTTTGGGGGAAAAAACTGTTTTGTGCTTAAAAAAATACAAAAAAAACAGTAAAGTTAGTCCAATTTTTGCATAAAGTGAAATATGAAGTTATGCTGAGTAAATAGATACCTAACATGTCACTCTTCAAAATTGCACATGCCCGTGGAATGGCGCCAAACGTCGCTACTTAAAAAATCCCCATAGGCGACGCTTTAAATTTTTTTTACTGGTTACATGTTTTGAGTTGCAGAGGAGGTCTAGGACTAGAATTATTGCTCTCGCTCTAACGTTCGCGGCGATACCTCACATGTGTGGTTTTAACACCGTTTTCATATGTGGGCGGGGCTTACGCATGCGTTCGCTTCTGCATGCAAGCACATGGGGACAGGGGCGCTTTAAATTTTTTTTTTTTTTTTTATTGTTCATTTTACTTTATTTATTTTAGTTTGACATTTTTTTCCCCAAAAATACATTTTTGATCACTTTTATTCCTATTACAAGGAATGTAAACATCCCTTGTAATAGGAATATGGGGTGACAGGTCCTCTTTACAGTGAGATCTGGGGGTCAATATGACCCCACATCTCACCTCTAGGCTGGGAAGCCTGAAATAAAAAATAAATAAATAAAAAAAAAAGATTCTGGCTTTGATCGTACTGGCGAGTTGGTAGAAGCACCGGAGGGCGGTGAGGGGTGGGGGGCGTCTATGGCTGGGTATTTCAGGGTATCACCGAGTATGGCTGGGTATCTCCGAGTATGGCTGGGTATGGCAATTTATGGCAGGGTATTGCAGAGTATTGGGGGGTACTGCAGAGTAATGGCAGGGTACTGCAGAGTATTGGGGGGTACTGCAGAGTAATGGCAGGGTACTGCAGAGTAATGGCAGGGTACTGCAGAGTAATGGCAGGGTACTGCAGAGTATTGGGGGGTACTCCAGAGTATTGGGGGGTACTGCAGAGTAATGGCAGGGTACTGCACTGCAGAGTAATGGCGGGGTACTGCAGAGTAATGGCGGGGTACTGCAGAGTAATGGCGGGGTACTGCAGAGTAATGGCGGGTACTGCAGAGTAATGGCAGGGTACTGCAGAGTAATGGCAGGGTACTGCAGAGTAATGGCAGGGTACTGCAGAGTATTGGGGGGTACTACAGAGTAATGGCAGGGTACTGCAGAGTATTGGGGGGTACTGCAGAGTAATGGCACGGTACTGCAGAGTAATGGCAGGGTACTGCACTGCAGAGTAATGGTGGGGTACTGCAGAGTAATGGCGGGGTACTGCAGAGTAATGGCAGGGTACTGCAGAGTAATGGCAGGGTACTGCAGAGTATTGGGGGGTACTACAGAGTAATGGCAGGGTACTCCAGAGTATTGGGGGGTACTCCAGAGTATTGGGGGGTACTCCAGAGTAATGGCAGGGTACTGCAGAGTAATGGCAGGGTACTGCACTGCAGAGTAATGGCGGGGTACTGCAGAGTAATGGCGGGGTACTGCAGAGTAATGGCGGGGTACTGCAGAGTATTGGCGGGGTACTGCAGAGTATTGGCGGGTACTGCAGAGTATTGGGGGGTATTGCAGAGTATTGGGGGGTACTACAGAGTAATGGCGGGGTACTGCAGAGTAATGGCGGGGTACTGCAGAGTAATGGCGGGGTACTGCAGAGTAATGGCGGGGTACTGCAGAGTAATGGTGGGGTACTGCAGAGTATTGGCGGGTACTGCAGAGTATTGGGGGTACTACAGAGTAATGGCAGGGTACTGCAGAGTATTGGGGGGTACTCCAGAGTATTGTGGGGTACTGCAGAGTAATGGCAGGGTACTGCACTGCAGAGTAATGGCGGGGTACTGCAGAGTAATGGCGGGTACTGCAGAGTATTGGGGGGGTACTGCAGAGTAATGGCAGGGTACTGCAGAGTAATGGCAGGGTACTGCAGAGTAATGGGGGGTACTGCAGAGTAATGGGGGGTACTGCAGAGTATGCACTGGTATTGCAGAGTATGCACTGGTATTGCAGAGTATTGGCAGGGAATTGAGGGGTTAAATTCGGTGAGCAGCAATGTGGGCACTGCAGATGCAGCCCACATCGCTGCTGACACCGATCTCTTTCCCCTCCGCTGTACCGATCGGTACAGAGAGGGGAGGGAGGAACCGGCGTCATAATATGACGCCGGTTTGTTTACAAGTGATCACTCCGTCATTTGACGGAGCGATCACGTGGTAAACGGCCGCGACGAGCGGCCGTTTACTGTGATCCGTGATGCGCCGGGTCCTGTGGACCCGGCGGTCACGGATGCTCTCGAGTGCGCGCCCCAGGGGGCGCGCGAGAGCAGAATTCTGGGAGGCCGTTAATTAACGGCCTCTCAGAGTTAAACAACCGCCCTGAAGCCGTTAATCGGCAATGGGCGGTTGTTAAGTGGTTAAAGGAAGCAGCAGCACAAGGAGCCAATCAGTGAATCATGCTTATAGGGGAAGAAAACAGATGAGCTTATAATTGTGCTGCGTCATCTTTAACTGTCCAATCACAGGCTGGGGTAGGTCCAGGATGACATGGGCTCAGAGGAAATGGGTTGAATGATGCTGGCCATAAGACTGAGAGCATGTGTATTACTTGTTGGTGGCCCCTTTAAGCTTCTTGGAAGGATGGTTCAACCCAATGCACACTTGGCATCAGACTTGGAGTTGCGGGGAGAAGAGGGGAGGCAAAGAGGGCTTGGATAGGCTGCCACCACAGCCAGGGGTGACTGAACCCGCTCCTAGCAATGGGGCTACAAATAAAATGTAAGTGATACTAAACACACAGTTTATTTTACATTGTCCCTTCTATTTCTGTCCTTTCAGCCCATTCTTGTCCTCGCTGGCTCCACCCCCATTTCGCTAGCACCCCCT
>NW_027507718.1:499031416-499218916 GCF_037356315.1 Lithobates pipiens | reverse complement strand
CGCCATTTTCAAATAGACGATCGGGACACTGGCAGAGGAGCCGAGCAGGGGTGAGAACTGAGGAGGGGAGAGGAGAGTAAAACTGTGGGGAGTGAGAGCGGAGGACATCGCTGGGAGCCCGAAGGCGGTGGAGGGTGAAGCTGTGGCAAGCAGGGGAGGGACAGAGACTGATGTGTTCTGTAAACTATCATATTACTTCTCCACATCATCAGTGCTGTGCCCTCCTCCTGTGCCCATTTCACCTCTCCACAGGTCAGGGAAGCACTCTGCTGCCCTGACCTGTGGAGAGGTGAAAGGGGCACAGGAGGAGGACACAGCACACTGATAATGTGGAGAAGTAATGATGGTGGACAGAGGAGGAGGCTACTGTGAGGAGGACACTATTATGTCCGCAACCTCTGTCCCCTTCCTGCAGTATGTCCGTAGCCTCTGTCCACCACCTGCAGTATGTCCGCAACCTCTGTCCACCTCCTGCAGTATGTCCGCAACCTCTGTCCACCTCCTGCAGTATGTCCGCAACCTCTGTCCACCTCCTGCAGTATGTCCGCAACCTCTGTCCACCTCCTGCAGTATGTCCGCAACCTCTGTCCACCTCCTGCAGTATGTCCGCAACCTCTGTCCACCTCATGCAGTATGTCCGCAACCTCTGTCCACCTCATGCAGTATGTCCGCAACCTCTGTCCACCTCCTGCAGTATGTCCGCAGCCTCTGTCCACCTCCGGTATCATGTCTGAAGCCTTTGTCCACCTCCTGTATCATGTCCGCAGCATCTGACCATCTCCTGTATCATGTCCACAGCCTCTGTCTACCTCCGGTATCATGTCTGAAGCATTTGTCCACCTCCTGTATCATGTCCGCAGCATCTGACCATCTCTTGGGATCCCCCTCTGCCCCCTTCCCAGGGATCCCCCTCTCTGCCCCCATCCCAGGGATCCCTCTCTGCCTCCATCCTAGGGGTCCAGGAGTTTACACACGTTGCAGCCTCAGCAGAAATTATACACCCTGTCACGCTTGGCATGGGGCTTGCTCTGCAAAGGTTGTGCAACGTTATCCAGTACAGTGGCTAAAGCAGGCTATAAGGAGGTGTTGTATAACATAACCTGCTTTAACCCCTTGGATCCCACACTAGTATGATGCTACTGCGTGCATTACACATTGTTGCTGGGTGTTTGCAGAGTGGCCCTATTCACTTGATTGGGTCAAGATCACCCACCAAAAGCAACAGGGGGTATAATTCCTGCCGCAGCATATGTACATCCTCAGCTGCTGCCTCTGCAGCTAAAGGGGGTAGAGACCAATGTATGTAATGTGGGCAGTGTGGCTGGGACACGGGGGGCCCCATGATCTCCTATTGCCCGGGGGCCCCATGAGTTGTCAGTCCGCCCCTGCACATGGTTTGGACTTGATGGACTTGTGTCTTTTTTCAACCTCACCTACTATGTAACTATGTATGTAAAAAGAAAACCAAAAAATATACAGTACCTCCATGATCTTTTTTTCTGCCATCACTTTTCTATATTTCTAAAACTTCTAAATTCCTCAATGTGCACAGACCCCAAAACATGAAAAATGGGGCAGCACAGTGGTTAGCACTTCCATCTGGCAGTACTAGGGTTTTCAGTCTGAGTCACAACCACGAGTCTACCTGCCTGGAGTTTGCATGTTCTGACTGTGCCTATGGGGGGGAGGGGGCACATGTGTGGGCTTGTGCTGCTCCGAGCCAGGCTGTGTGTGTCTATAGATGCACACAGTGCAACTCAGCCCCATCGCTTCCTCCTCACAAGATTTGATTGACAGCAGCAAGAGCCAATGGCTCCCTTTGCTGCATCTGTGTCTTGTGATAAGAGGGGTAGAGACCAGCATTCCTGCAGATGGATAAGTATACAAATAGGTGCAGGGTCGATACAACTACTTGGACATTTTTTACCTTAATGCAGTGAATACATTAAAGGAAAACATGTCTTGCCCTCAGATGCCACTTTATCCATGTGTGTACCGCCCACCTTACATATACGGCGTCAAGGTAGCTGCTCTGTGCCAGATCACGTACCTGGTATGTGTTATGACACATCTGGGTCTGGGGCATGTGCGTGCACCAACAATGACTCGCCCAGCAGCGGGTACCATGGACTTGATGTCTGTCGGCACCCTCTAATTACACCATAGACAGGCAAAATGACAGTCTGCCTATGTAAACAAGGCAGATTGCCGTTCTGTCAGAAGGAAAGGTATTGATCTTGCAAAGCAGGAACACAGATCTTTACCTTCCCCTAGTCAAATCATCTCCCCCACAGTGAGTAAGCACAACCTAGGCACACAGTTAACCATTTGATTGCCCCTGATGTTGACACCTTCCCAGCCAGAGTCATCAGTACCACAGTGCTGCAAGGCAAAACCACTAAGCCACTGTGCTGCCCACTTACAGTATAAAATTGTTAACTTTAGGCTGGTTTCCCACCTTTGTGCTGCCATAATGTACAACCCAAAATAATAATCCACTGTGACCCAGAACCATCCAAGCTTTGGGTGCCACTGCAGTGATCCCGTAATGCTCTGGTGACTCACATTGGGTTGCAGCTCAACTCCACCCAGGACATGGGGTTTGCACATTACATTCCCCCACAGGGCTTAGTCCTAGGGGTCACCACAGGGCTTAGTCATATGATGACCCCTAGGACTAAGTCCTGTTGGCAGGGTGAAACACATCAAAGGCATGTCCTGGGAGAAGTTGAGCTGAAACCGCTTTAATCTTTTCTTTCCTGAGCTGTTTCTTCAGAGTGCGGCATTCTATTTTCACTACTTCACATACGTGTATACGTGTGTATATATTGCCGGGATGGGATCTCCCAGCGCCTGCACCTACATTCAATGTGAGTCACCAGAGCATTATGGGATGATTGCGAGGACCGGCACCCAAAGCTTCTATGTTTCTTTGTCAAAGTGCATTATTATGGGTTGTACATAAATGCAACAAAAAGGTGTGAAGCCAGCTTAAAGTTAGCATGTTTATAAGTTGGCAGCACAGTGGCTTAGTGGTTAGCACTTCTGCCTTGCAGCACTGTGGCCGAGGGTCCTTCATAGTGCGGCATTCTATCTTTCCTTCTTCATAATAATGCATCACATGTTGGTGCATTGTGGTGTGTAAGATTGGGGTGATTAAATACAACCAGTCCAAAACTGTATTTTAGGGCATGGCAGCCCACTTTTATTTAAAACCAAGTCAAAGTTCATACAGATAGCTCTTCTCAAGCAGGGGGTTCTCACCACCATTGCAAAGACATAACATTCAGCCTCTTGGCTCTCATAGTTGTCAATAGTCCTGAAAATCCCGGGACATTCCCGATTTTTGAAGCCTTGTCACGTTTTTAATTTGTCCCGAATTTTGCCGCTTGTCCCGGGCATCTGAAATTTTGGGCAATCAAGTGTTAATTATTTTGCCGTTTTTAGAACAGCCTGGTCCTCCCTCTACCCCAGAGTGTCCCCCCCCCCCCCTTGCCTCATTTTGTCCTCCTTGTCTTCTATTGGACAAGGAGGACACATGCTCTTTCTCATGTCGATCATTTGCCAATACTGCAAGCGGAGGCGTGGCTAGTTAGTCCACATGGATGGAAGGAAGAAGAGGTGTGTGCTGCTGTGTCACTGCTGTGCCTGCGCCTGCTGCATCAGAGCCAGAGATAGGAGGAGGTTGCCTCTGTGTTGACACTCACTGCCTCCTCAGCCTGAGAGGGACCGAGGAGGACGAGGACTAACGTCAGAACCACTGTAGCTAGCCAGGCAGAGACTGAGACCAAAAAAAAAAAACATCAAGACCATGATCACTGTCGCTTCCTATCACACTCACCCCCCAAAATGGGGATGGTGGGTAGAAAAAGAAGGGGTCCACCTTCAGCCATTTGTCCCATAAAGGCCACCCAGTGCTGCTTCGTATTACTGCCCCCCACCTTTCCCTCTGCATCCCTCACACACTACGCGCACTGCTGTTTTCTCTTTTTACTATGACACACCTACAAATGCATGCCCCACCCCCTAATTATAATACAGCTCCGCCTACAACCAAAAAAGTGTCCCGCAATTTTTTTTTTTTGCAACGTTGGCAACTATCGGCTCTCTTATGGCAGCTATACAGCTCCAAGGACCTCTGCAGGGTCATCCTGACCATCAAACACCTTTTGGTCTTCCTGACCATCAAACACATCCCAGGGTTATGTACAGACACTATACTTAAGCTCTGCGTCTTTTGCTTGCAGCTCCCTAGCTGTGCTTGTCCCTCCTGGACTCTCTCTATAGCTTCCTGGCTGCTCCCATCCCACATGGACTTCCTTTCAGGCTTGGGCCTTCATCTGCTCCAACCTGAAGACCTTTATGCATGACAGCATCTCACACAGCTCCCCTCAGAAACACTGACCTCCCTCAGGAGGGTGGGGCCCTGAGCCTTAACTGTGGCTCTATGATTAAGCCAGCACACACCTGGGCAATCAGTGTGCTTGCTTCTCCCAAAATCTGGTGTAAACCACCAATTTACTGAGTAGCAAGGGGTCAGACCATTCTGTACTCTGCCAAAAGTGGTTTAGGTCCAGTTTTTTGGCAGCTTGCACAAATGTTGGGGCCTGAATTGTTAGTGTAATATACATCCAGTAGCACCCGTAGATGTCTCTTGATAGAGATCTAATGGGTGAGGCAAAGTAAAGGTGTCTGCATGCAGTGTTCTATGACCTCACCAGACCGTCCGATATCAAACTCAAGGGATGGTGTGGAGATCCTGTTGCAGGTTCTTGCAGATGCTGTGCTAAGGGATAATGCTTAGCTGCACTCTCTTTAAGGCTGTAGCTCAACTGGATGCCAAAGACGATAATCTGTCTGTCACCAGGCCGATCAGACACTGCTGAACAACCGGGGTGTCCACAACCACTCTCTGAACATGCTCTCTCCCGCTCCTTGCTGCCTATCAGCTCTGCTCCCTAGACTGACCTTCTAGATCGCTACTGCCAGGTGAATGCCTTGGTCCAAAGAGGCCGACTTCTCCCCAGTACAGGCTATTTATCCCTTCTCCCAGCATCCTGTTCTCTCTCTCCAGCCAACTGGAACTTGTAGTCTGCAAGGGTCAGGATTTAAAAGAAACTGTGCTTTCCGGACTACCTGTCCCAAGATCCATTGCTCCTTTGTTACTAAGCCTTGCTTGCTCTGCATTAAGGATGTTTCATAGTTTCATAGTTAGTAAGGTTGAATAAAGACACCAGTCCATCCAGTTAAACCTGAGTGAGTGTCTACAATTGTCCCTATCCCTGTACATTACACACTCACATTGGTCCCTACCCTCAAGGAGCCCACAATCCAAGATCCCCATTCATATACTAGGGCCAATTTTGGACAGAAGCCAATTAACCTACCTGCATGTCTTTGGTTTGTGGGAGGAAACCGGAGTACCCGGAGGAAACCCACGCAGGCACAGGGAGAACATGCAAACTCCAGGCAGGTAGTGTCATGGTTGGGATTTGAACCAGTGACCCTTCTTACTGCTAGGTGAGAGTGCTAACCACTACACCACTGTGCCGCCCACATAGCAAAGTCCTGGCTGAGCAGTAGTGGAAACAACGTCACTGTGACAGATGTTGTAAAATGTCCCCTGACAGCTCCTGGATACAAGAATAAATAAAATGGACCAAAAAAAGAGCATAGTTGTATTTTAACAAAGAAAAACATCAACAGCATCTTCTGGCTTTTAACGCTAAGATGAAATGTTCATTATTTTCATTATTTTCAATTTTATAAAACATAAATAGATTGTATTAGAATGTTTAGCATAAGATAACTGTTTAATGCATTACTTACAGTACTATACCGTTTTAAGGCTTCTCATAAATGCCTTGCCAGGCTGTATTTGTTCTTTTCTATATTAGCTGAACGCAATGAGCAGAAACTGATCAATTATTTATTTACACATCATGGCGGTAGATAGTTCCTATATTTCGTACCATTGTTTTTCCCCACAGTTAAAATATTATTTTATCTTCATGCTGAAATTGTTCTCTTGGAGCACAGATAATAAAACATATTTTATTATATCCGTGTGTTGTTGAGATTATCTTTCCCCAATTCTTTATGCATATTTCTCCATGATGGCCGCTGCATACAGAGTCTTCAAACCACTAAAAACAACTTTTATTACCTAGTTGGAATCACTACTGTGAAGTGGAGATAATATTTCATTGCATATCTATCTATCTATCTATCTATCTATCTATCTATCTATCTATCTATCTATCTATCTATCTATCTATCTATCTATCTACAGTGCCTTGAAAAAGTATTCACACCCCTTAAATTTTCCACATTTTGTCATGTTACAACCAAAAACGTAAATGTATTTTATTGGGATTTTATGTGATAGACCAACACAAAGTACACATAATTGTGAAGTGGAAGGAAAATGATAAATAGTTTTCAACATTTTTTACAAATAAATATGTTAATACTTTGTAGAATCACCTTTCCCTACAATTACAGCTGAAAGTCTTTTTGGGGATGGCTCTACCAGCTTTGCACATCTAGAGAGTGACATTTTTTCCCATTCTTCTTTGAAAAATATCTCAAGCTCTGTCAGATTGGATTGAGATCGTCTGTAAACAGAAATTGTCAAGCCTTGCCACAGATTCTCAATTGGATTTAGGTCTGGACTTTGACTGGGCCATTCTAACACGTGAATATTCTTTGATCGAAACCATTCCATTGTAGCTCTGGCTGTATGTTTAAAGTTGTTGTCCTGCTGGAAGGTGAACCTCCACCCCAATCTCAAGTCTTTTGCAGACTCTAACAGGTTTTCCTCTAAGATTGCCCTGTATTTGGCTCCATCCCCCTTTCTATTAACTCTGACCAGCTTCCCTGTCCCTGCTGAAGAAAAGCATCCCCACAACATGATGCTGCCACCACCATGTTTCACAGTGGGGATGGTGTGTTCAGGGTGATGTGCAGTGTTACGTTTTTTGCCACACATAGCATTTTGCTTTTAGGCCAAAAATGTTCAATTTTTGTCTCATCTGACCAGAGCACCTTCTTCAACAAGTTTTCTGTGTCCCCCACATGGCTTCTCACACACTATAAACAAGACTTCTTATGGATTTCCTTCAACAATGGCTTTCTTTTTGCCACTCTTCCATGAAGGTCAGATTTGTGGAGTGCACGACTAATGTCAACACACACGACTAATGTTCAACAGCAAAGTTCCGACGGAACGAATCCGTCTGACAATTCGATCGTGTGGGGGCTTCATCGGACCTTTTCTGTCGAAAAATCTGATGGACTTTAGAAATAAACATGTTTCAAATCTTTCCTCTGGAACTCTGCCGGAACCAGTTCCTATTAAGAAAACCGCTCATCTGTATGCAGGTCCAACGGACTAACAACGACACAAGGGCAGCTATTGGCTACTGGCTATTGAACTTCCTTTTTCTAGTCCCGTAATACGTCATCGCGTTAAACGATCAGACTTTGGTGTGATCATGTGTAGGCAAGTCAGTTTCAGCAGGAAATTCCATCAGAACTCCATCAAAAAGTCAGTTGAAAAGTCTGTCAGAGTTCATTCCGACGGAAAGTCCGGTCGTGTGTACGCGGCATAATAGTTGTCCTGTGGACAGATTCTCCCACCTGAGCTGTGGATCTCTGCAACTCCTACAGAGTTACTATGTGCCTCTTGTCTGCTTCTCTGATGAATGCTCTCCTTGCCCGGCCTGTTAGTTTAGGTGGACGGCCATGTCTTGGTAGGTTTGCAGTTGTGCCATACTTTCCATTTTCGGATGATGGATTGAACAGTGCTCTGTAAAATGTTCAAAGCTTTTTTTTATAACCTAACTTTAAACTGCTTTAAACTTCTCCACAACTTTATTTCTGACCTGTCTGGTGTGTTCCTTGACCCTCATGATGCTGTTTGTTCACTAAGGTTCTCTAAGAAACCTCTGAGGGCTTCACAGAACAGCTGTATTTATACTGAGATTAAATCACACACAGGTGGACTGTATTTACTAATTAGGTGACTTTTGAAGGCAATTAGTTCCACTAGATTAGTTAGGAGTATTTTAGTAAAGGGGACTGAATAAAAATGCACGCCAAACTTTTCAGAAATGTATTTGTAAACAATTTTGAAAAACATTTATCATTTTCCTTCTACTTCACAATTATGTGCCACTTTGTGTTGGTCTATCACATAAAACTCCAATGAAATACATTTATATTTTTGGCTGTAACATAAAATGTGGAAAAGGGGTATGAACACTTTCTCAAGGCACTGTATCTATCTATCCAGATAATGCAGATTCTGTGCCATGAAGCATGTGTGTGCGTTTCCATATGTTTTCTGCACGTTCTTCCCTGCACACAAGACATGCACAAGTCTTTTTCAAAATCACACCACCCCGAAACGCATGATACTGCAGCACCTTGCATTTGGGCACACATAAAGATGCATGCATAAGCAGATGTGTGGAGCTTTTATTAGAAATGAATTACACAGTATTATTAACACAATAAAATGGACCATTGGGGATTAATGATACCAATGTGCATCTGATAAATGGCAGTGTATTTCTGTGCTTGTTGGGAGACCGCAGAATTTTGCACGCATTTCCAAAGTGAATGTAGCTAAACACAAAGAAGCAAATAGGATTATTATTATTACCGGGCCTTTTTTTTCCCTCAGGGAATAGGTGCAGGTACTCCCTCCTTTTGAATCACCCCGTATCTCTGCCCCTACCCACCTCTGAGCACCGTCCCTTGGTTCCACTGTCTACCTACCTTCCAGTACCACCCCTTTTAGAGAATACAGAACCAAATGTTTTGTATGGAATTTGATACTGATAACAAGAAAAGCAAAAAATTGATCCTCTGCAGCCAAAAACAATAGACACCCTTACAATCAATAATAGACCCCCAGCAACCATAGATCTGCACATTGATCAGCAAAAATAGAGCAGCCACAAAAAAATACCCTCACCCCAGCAACAATAGACCTCCACTAGCAACACTAGCTCTCCCAACAGCCAGCAACAATAGACCCCTCCCTCAACAGTAGATCCCCCAACAACAATTACCTCTCCCCGCTACAATAGATCCTCCACAGCAACACTAGAAGCAACACTAGAACCCCACAACAATAGATCCTCCCAACAACCATAGATCCCACCAGCAGCCAACATCAGTAGACTCTCCTGTGGAATATAGTACCCCTTGCCATTACATACATTCTGTGATGAAAGTGCTAGAACGTTCCCGCTGAAAAAGAAAACCCTATTACTTATAATAATAACATTAAAATAAGTGTGAACCCACACAGAACCCATAAGACGTTCATGATTAAGCCTTGTAGGTGGGGTGAAATGCATTGGGGGTTTGGCCTGGATGGAGTCTGGGCTGGGGCTGCTCTTACCATTGGGTTTTGTTGGATGTGCACCTGGAATGATCCTTCTTGTTTACATTAAAACAAGTGTATTAAGGATGTACAGAGGTGCTTGTTATGCTGTATTACAGTGATAGTGAACCTTGGCACCCCAGATGTTTTGGAATTACATTTCCCATGATGCTCATTCACTCTGCAGTGTAGTGGAGCATCATGAGAAATGGAGTTCCAAAACACCTGGGGTGTCAAGGTTCACCATCACTGCTGTATTGTGTTTGTCATGTATTTGAACCATTTACCAAATATTTGACATCATTTTACCATGCATTCACTCTAATGGAGAAATAAAAGCAAAGCATAAACTTATCTCAAAGTATGGCGCAGCATATGTAAAAAAACTGTGTGCACCAGCACTGTGAGTGTATATTTATGAAAAACTGACAGCTGTTTGCCTTAACTACATGTAAATTAATTCCTTGCGAATGGGGCAAAATTGAATGTTCTCTGACTATATTCTCTGGAATTTGAATGTGTGAATATAGAAGATACTGTAGTATGGCCAATAGATGGCGATGACTATGAATACATTTTTTTTCCTCAGCTCCATCTAGTGGCCATAATGGTGCATTTTACCCATTCACCCCTACGAATTGCAGAGACTATAGCCAGAGAACATTTGATTTTACTACATTCACACAGAGAAAACTTGCATGCAGTTTCAATGGATGGATAGCTATGGGAATTTTTCATAAAATTATAAGATTATAAGAAAAATTAACTAAATTTAAGGAAGCTGGTTTACCTACAAGAGGATTTGCATTTCTGTCCACCCAGTTCCGTGATTTACACAGAGCAGTACAGATTTGGCAGAGCAGTAGACCTGATTTTGCTTTTCTGTTGCATTTCATTTAGAGTTCCCCTCCTGACCCCCAGCATGTGACTGGACATGGAATAGAAAATCAGCAAACTGATGGGCTCATCGCTATATCTCTTCTCTCTCCTCCAATAAGCAGGCTTCTTGTATTACAACTCAACTGATTGACTCCTTGTCCTACATCTTCCTACATCCTACATCTTCTTCTCTTACTCTGAGCTCTACTGTACAAGGACTACAAGAGGCTGATATCAGATAAAATGTAGGGACTACTCGCAAAAATAAAATAAAATGCAATAGTGTATAAATGAATGCAGAGCTGCATCTAATTATTGCAGGTATATAAATATACATATATATATATATATATATATATATATATATATATATATATATATATATATATATATATATATATATATATATATATATATACACACACACACATATGTACATATATATATATATATATATATACACACACACACACACACACACACACACACACACACATATATATATATATATATATATATATATATATATATATATATATATATATATATATATATATATATATATATATAGATAGAGCACCATCAATTTACACAGCACCAGTTCGGCTCCAGAGCATTTTTTTTATTCTTTGCATACATGTAAAAATCATAATTTTATATATTTTTTGAAAGCTGAAGGCCCTGTACAATAGAATGGTGATAGTTGCAAATTTTTGTCTCACCTGATATTTGTGCAACTGTTTGCAAATTTTTAGGTAAAAAATATAATATAATAAATTTTAATGCAAAACCACACCATATAACACCCATTTTTTGATTAAAATATAAAGAATGAGGTTGCATCAAGTAAATAAATACCAAACATTCCATGTCTTAAAATTTAGTGCGCCCCCAATATCGCCAAAAACAATGGTGGCCATAAATCACCATAAAAGCCTTTACAGATCATCAGTTTAGTATTAGCTTGGAGCTCTTGTGCTAGAATTATTGTTCTCATTCTGGCGTTCATGGTGTTAAGTCACTTGTGTGGCGTGACAGCGATTTACATGCGCATGCACACCTTGGGCATTATTTTGGAAACTTACTTAAAAATATCAAAATATATTCCAAATAACCTTTGACTTAAGCTTTAAAGAACACAATGAAGTATGATAAGAGTTATATCTCATAACATTAATGTCAGACTTTTGTCTCTAGTTAAAATATATGGTTTTGAGAATGTTTGGATAAGACCATTAACTTAACTTTGCACATACCTTGAAAGTTAAGTCATGGTTACGAGAAACACGTTGGCTATTCATAAACATTATGCAATCAATAAAATTCAAAATGCAATATAATAAAACATACTATAAACTATAATACAAAAACAAAGTGCAATGTAGTCCATAATATCCACACAAATAATCAGTGCAGTGCAGTATCCAAATAGCAGCAGTGTTCATAAAAGTGCAAAAAGTGCAAATGGTTCATAAACCACACAAACGATCAGTGCAGTATAAATTCCAAGATGCTGTGATCCTATGGTAAATCCATGCAGTGGAAAATAAAGCTGCTCCAAAAAACTGTGACAGTCCACCAATAATTCAGTGCTTAGGCTTGTGCACCACCTATTTCCCCCAGCCTCTCACCTCCAATGAAGACCATTAATGGCCAAATCCAACTTAATGTGTGTGTCCCACTAGCTACTTTCTCCTCTCCTCGTAATATCAGCCCATCAATGTATTAGGTCCACCATCCATGCATCGGATAATAAAAAACACAAGAGGGGGGCTCCCATGTGTAGAACGTAATATAAAACACTTTATTCAAATAATATCCACACTTACAGTTAGGTAGAAACACTTGCGAAATGGTAAACACAGGAACTTCCGGTCTCGGCCGCGACCGGAAGTGACGATCGTGACACCTGGCTCCTCCCTGACGCATTGACGGAGATGGCCTCTGCGCTCCAGGCCATCTCCAGGCCAGCGCAGAGGCCATCTCCGTCAACGCATCAGGGAGGAGCCAGGTGTCACGATCGTCACTTCCGGTCGTGGGAGTAGCGCTGAATATTTCTTTATATATATTTAATTTTGGTGTTGAGATCATTTCTATGCTGGCTGCTTCCCCTTATTGATTTTTCTTATTAGCATAAGTGGAGCGCACTAGTATTTTTATTTTATTTTTTATATGAGTTTTAGATTTTATCTTTAGGGTTGTGCGCACTAGCACTTTATTTTGTAGTATTCATAAACATTACCACAACAAAATTCCTATATATATGTCTCACACATAGTACTCCAAACATGCTATACTCAATTTAATATATGTATAATAATACTTTTTTTGAAGTATATCCAACAACTTATAATATATATATATATATATATATATATATATATATATATATATATATATATATATATATATATATATATATATATATATATATATATATATATATATATATATATATATATATTTATAAAAATACATAAACCAAAGACATATGTAAAATTATTAGATTAACTAAGCATATAATCTCTCCAATATAATGGAATAATATTATAACAGAAATGATTGCTAATACAATTATTTGTTATGTGTAAGGCAGTTTTTTTATAAGCCCTATTTTCTTTTCTCAGTCCTGAGAGAAAAAAATATATACTTCTTATAGTTCATTGTTCCCCTGAAACATGAGTCATCAATCTCCTTATAACATAAACACTGGCCTAATGGCTAGTTTATTATCTCGTCTAGCTGTCAGGAATTCAGAAATGTATGATGGGTGAAACTAAGATAGAGCTCTACATGTTTCTAAAAATAAATCTTTGCCTACAAGCGTGAACTTACATTCACCTTCTAAAAATTTTTTAACAAGATGGCTCCCAATATGCTCATGAAACATATCAAAAATAATATAATTACACCTTATATATGAATTATTTTCACCTAAATAGTTCTGACACTACATTAGTGTGGTGATCAGTGGGCAGAATGCTCCTTACATTGGTGGTCAGTGGGAAGAATGCTACTTACTTTGGTGATCAGTTAAAACAATGTTTCTTACATTGGTGGTCAGTCTGAAGAATGCTCCTTACATTGGTGAACAGTGGGAAGAATGTTCCTTATATTGGTGATCAGTGGGAAGAATGTTCCCTACATTGGTGGTCAGTGGGAAGAATGCTCCTTACATTTGTGGTCAGTGGAACATTGCAAAGCGCTTTGACGGCAATACTTTTCACCCTTTCCTTGGCCGCTAGGGGTGTTACAAGTGCTGTTATAACAGCGATAAAGCGACATTAAAACTAAAGACGCTTTACTGCTAATGCCCCAGTGTGAAAGTAGCCTACATATGTGGTCAGTGGGAAGAATGCCCATTACATTGGTGGTCAGTGGGAAGAATGCTTCTTACATATTTGGTTAGTTGGAAGAATGTTCCTTACATTGGTAGTCAGTGGAAGAATCCCCTCCTTACAGATTGCTAAAAAAGTCATTGGTGTCAGTAGGAATTATTTGAGGCAGAAATTGCTCATTGCTCAAGGAGCCACTAGCAACTTCTAAAGGAACCCAAGGATTCCACAGAACCCTGTTTGAGAATGTCTGAGCTACCAAGTACTCAAAGACCATAGTTCCTGGCAGCCCAACTAAGACAGTGAGGTCATACAGAGACCATGGTTTTGTCACTTGGTCACGAGATCATAGCTTTTGATCTATACACCCTTGGCCAATTAAGGTCAGAGCCTGATTAATCTATCACTGGATAGATTCTAAAGAAGTTAGAATACCATAGAAGAGCCATGCAAACATGAGAGCATGGAAATCCATGTAGACAGTGCACTAAATTCAGAACCCGGCTTTACAAGGCTCACATAGTTAGCTCTATCGAACTGACATATGAAAGTGTCTTAAGAAGAACATTTCTACATGGCCATGTTTTTCTACAATCAATTTTTTATAAAGCTGTTCCATGTGTTGCTTGAAAGATCTACATATTTGATAAATACTGAAGATAGATAGATAGATAGATAGATAGATAGATAGATAGATAGATAGATAGATAGATAGATAGATAGATAGATAGATAGATAGATAAGAAATATATATTTTTTCTGCTGAAACTGTGATAACATGTTAGACAAGGTTTGTCTGAGCCAAACACCCAGAGATTTCCCCTACATGATGAGTGAGAAAGAAATGCCATCTCTTTGCCATTAACTTCCATTGCTGTCAACAAGAGAAAACATGTCCAATTTGTTTTTCCTCTAAAATAATATAAATTGTAGGAAAAGGTCCTACAGCTGCTGTAACTTGTTGCGAACAATTTGTTGCACCTATTGGGAACTAAAGAAAATCTCAAGGCACATTTTTATTTAGAAAAGTTAGAAAACAATAGTTTGAAGTATCTATATTTCACATTAACTGATGAATCTTTCATGGTGACAGCTGAATTTGCAATCCGTCAAAACTGGAAACCCAGTTAGAAACGCCTCAACCTAAACCTTGAATGGCATGGAAATATTAATCTTATGCTATATAGGACGGGATCACTGTCAGTACTGTTATCTAAGCATTTGTAGTAAGTAATGGTTAAAGCCCTGTGAAGTTTTCTTTATGACACTGTCCCACTAGGGAGAGTTCCTTTCGTTCCTGTTGGCAAAACCCAGAAGGAAAGTAGAATAATTCTCTACAAGGGAGGGGTGATCCCTCTTAGCCCTTGTACACACGGTCAGAGAATCAGTCAAAATGTGTCCTATTGGACCGTGTTGTTGGATATTCCGACTGTGTGTGGTATGCATCGGACTGATTCCGTCGGAATATCAGTCAGACCCAATTTTCCAACTTGTTGGAAATATTTCCCGACCAACTGGGCCGATTGGACATACTCCGATCATGTGTAGAGAATTTTGATCTGACCAAGTGCCACGCATGCTCAGATAAAATCCCTACATCAAAGCTATTGGCTACTAGCCTGAATGTAGTCCCATCATAAGGAAATTACATCATCACGTTCTGAAAGATCGGATTTTTCAACAACTTTGTCCGACCGTGTGTATGCAACAGTTTCGGACAAGATCCGACGGACAAAATCCGACGGATTTGGTTGTCGAAATCTCCGACCGTGTGTACAGGGGCTTAGACAGTTACCACCAGAACTGCGTGACCCCATCTGAAGATTTTCCTTTTATTCCTGTTGTGGTGACAACTGTATAGGTTTGGATTTCCCATAATTAAGAGAGTTATAGACTCAAGAGAGAAAGATATAATTTTGCCCCTGTACAAATCATTAGTAAGACCTCATCTGGAATATGCAGTTCAGTTTTGGGCACCAGTTCACAAAAAGGATACTGGGAAACTGGAGAAAGTGCAGAGAAGGGCAACCAAACTGATAAGAGGCATGGAGGAGCTCTGCTATGAGGGAAGATTAGAGGAACTGAATTTATTCTCTCTTGAGAAGAGGAGATTAAGGGGGAATATGTTCGATATGTACAAATACATAAGTGCCTCATACAGTGAACTTGGTGTTGAGTTTTTCACTTTAAAGTGATTGTAAAGGCTCTTTAAAAAAAAAAAAATAACAAACAAGTCATACTTACCTCCACTGTGCAGTTTGTTTTTGCAGGGGCTCCTCCTTGTATCAGATAACTCCCTAGGATAAGCACTCTCCCAAGGGGTTACCTTGCAGGCGTGCTCCCGTATCCAACATTCGGCGGCATCCATAGACACGAATGCCGGACTCGGCCCCACCCCCCCGGTGCCCACGTCATTGGATTTCATTGACAGCAGTGGGAGCCAATAGCTGCACTGCTATCAATCTAGCCAATCAAGAGATGGGACCCTGTGCAGAGAGGGACAGCGCATCTCCGCCAAGGCAAATACGGGGCTCAGGTAAGTAAAACGGGGGGACTGGGTGGGCCGGTCACTGCCAGAAGTCTAACACGAGGGTTTACAACCCCTGTAAGGTCATCACAGAAGAGAAGGGGGCACTCTTTAAGTCTGGAGGAAAGGAGATTTCATCTTCAAATACAGAAAGGTTTGTTCACCAGAAGAGCTCTGAAAATGTGGAATAGACTCCCCCCAGAGGGGGTTCTGCCCAGCTCAGTAGATTACTTTAAAAAAGGACCTGAATTCTTTCCCAAATGTACATAATATATACCAGTAATATAAATGGATACTAAAAAGTGATCCAGGGAATAACCAATTGCCTCTCGGGGGATCAGGCAGGGATTTTTTTGCCCTGCTGGAGCAGATTGGATTATGATTTATTGGGGTTTTTTGGATCAACTTTGAGTAGAGGATTGTGTACATAGACTTGTATAATTTCCCCCCTTTTATTGGTTAAACTAGATGGATTTGTGTCTTTTTTCAACCAGACTAACTATGTAACTATCTAATGATTAGCAGGACAGATGAGAGATAAAGTGGACCTTCTCCCCAAATTAACTTTAATTTTGCTCTGCCTTATACCCCTCACTCTCACATTTGGATATTCATTCTTTTATTATTATTTTTTTATTTATTTAAATTGGTTGTAAATCCTTAGATACGGTGCCTTGAAAAAGTAATTTTTGGCCTAAAAGCAAAACGCTATGTGTGGCGGAAAACTAACACTGCACATCATCCTGAACACACCACCCCCACCGTGAAACATGGTGGTGACAGCATCATGTTGTGGGAATGCTTTTCTTCAGAGGGGACAGGGAAGCTAGTCAGAGTTGATGGGAAGATGGATGGAACCAAATACAGGGTAATCTTAGAAGAAAACCCGTTAGAGTCTACAAAAGACTTAAGAGTAGGGCAGAGGTTCACCTTCCAGCAGGACAACCACCCTAAACATACAGCCAGAGCTACAGTGGAATGGTTTAGATCAAAGCATATTCATGTGTTAGAATGACCCAGTCAAAGTCCAGACCTAAATCCAAATATGAATCTGTGGCAAGACTTTAAAATTGCTGTCCACAGATGCTCTCCATCTAATCTGACAGAGCTTGTGCTATTTTGCAAAGAAAATTGGGCAAAAATGTCACTCTCTAGATGTGCAAAGCTGGTAGAGACATTCCCAAAAAGATTTGCAGCTGTAATTGCAGAAAAAGGTGATTCTACAAAGTATTGACTTGGGGGGCTGAATACAAATGCACGCTACACTTTTCACATTTATTTGTAAAAAATGTTGAAAAACCATTTAACATTTTCCTTCCACTTCAGAATTATGTGCCACTTTGTGTTGGTCTATCACATAAAATACCAATAAAATACATTTACATTTTTGGTTGTAACGTGGCAAAATGTGGAATATTTCAAGGGGTATGAATATGTTTCAAGGCACTATATACCTAGTGAATTGAATAGCCTCAGGTAATACATTCGAAGGCTGGCCATTGGCTAGCCTGAGTTTGTAGAAGGAGTCTGGGGCTTATAATCCCCCCTCCGGCCTTACACTCTCGTCAGCCAGCATTCATGGTTTCCCTCCTACCCCGTACCCCCATATATTTCTCATTTCATTCTCAGGGTATGCCCTCTTTTAAGCATACTGTCCTACGTGACCATGGCACACCTCTGGTTGCCATAGCTAGGGTAAAGCGTCATTCCCAGTATCCAGACTCTGACTACAAACAGTGATTAAACAAATCCTCCTACATAAGTTGTATCTTTTTATCTGAAGTCCCCTCTCCTCTTCAGCCTTTTCAAACACAGCTCAAAAGGCTATTTCTTAACTCCAGCAGGCAGGAAGGCAGGACTTGATGTCACACTCTGCACAATATAGTAAGGAGAGCTGAGTGTAATCTAAAACCTGAATGGAGGGAAAGGACACACCCGTTCTACAGAGTTTCTTGGGGAATCATGCACAGTAGAGGCTGTCAATCACCTTCTGTGTGCTGCCAAGAACTCACATTTCCCAAAAAAATAAAGGACCTTAGTCTGCAGTACACAACAGCAAACAAACAGTTCCCACAAGCTCTCCAGGTGACATTGTACATTAGAAGACACAACAAGGAACTCCAAGGACCCGAGTTGGTTTGGTTTTGCATTGATATTGTCCCCACAGTGTCCCCACCAAACTCCTCACCCACACCCCATATCGAGCCAAGCTGTCTTTTTTTATGACACCTTTGTGCCTTAGAGCAACAAGCACTTTTTAATCATAAGTAAGATAAATAGCATGCTGATTAGAACTTAACGAGGCATGGCATCTTATCCCTGCACAAAATACAAGTACAGGACCTGTAAAATCATCCCCACAGTGATGCCATAAAAACTTATTAGTAGTAAATACTTCACTTCAGCCAACAGACTGGAACGTAAACTGACATAAAGGCGAGAGAACCAGTAAATTAGCTGACATTTTCTAAAGCTTAAAAGTTTATTCCAACATTCTTTAGTTAACACATTAAATGCATTATTAAGTGTAATTCATCTTCAAGGAGCTCAACCAAGAACGTTGAAATAACGTTACAATGTATTCAATTAAACCTCCAAGTTATAATGACCATCATTTAATGGTGTAAATCCTTAGCCAAGCTGAACTGGTGAATGTCTCCTTAAAATACATTAAAATGTATGCTCAATTCCATTTGGGTATGGAGTTAGGGATGGGCTTTATGTTCGGGTCGAACAGGAGTTAGACTCGAACATTGGCTGTTCGCCTGTTCGCCAAATAGCGAACAATTTGGGGTGCTCGCGCCAAATTCGAAAGCTGCGGAAGACCCTTTAAAAGTCTATGGGAGAAATCAAAAGTGCTAATTGTAAAGGTTAATATGCAAGTTATTGACATAAAGAGTGTCTGGGGACCTGGTTCCTGCCCCAGGGAACATGTATCAATGCAACAAAAAGTTTTAAAAACGGCGAGCAGTGGAGCTGCTTGGGAGCTTTTGGGAGCTTTCGGGAGCAGTGATTTTAATAATGCTTAAATTGAAACAATAAAAGTGTAATATTCCTTTCAATTTCGCACGGAGGGGGGGGGGGGTGTCAATAACATGCCTATAAAGTATCCCATGTTTCCCATGTTTAGGACAGTCTGACAGTAAAATGACATTTCTAAAGGAAAAAAGTAATTTAAAACTACTCGCAGCTATAATGAATTGTTGGTCCGCAATACACATAAAAGTTAATTGGTAAAAACAGCATGGAATTCCCCCACAGGGGAACCCCCGAACCAATTTTTTTTTTAAATGTCGTGGGGGTCCCCCCAAAAATCCGTACCAGACCCTTATCCGAGCACGCAACCTGGCAGGCCGCAGGAAAAGAGGGGGCGAGAGAGCGCCCCCCCGAACGGTACCAGGCCACATGCCCTCAACATTGGGAGGGTGCTTTGGAGCACCTAGTCCCCATGTTGATGGTGAGAAGGGCCACCGGGCAAGGGTTGTGGGGGTCTGCGGGGGGCTTATCGGAATCTGGAAGCCCCCTTTAACAAGGGGACCCCCAGAATCCGCCCCCCCCGTGTGAATTGGTAATGGGCTACAAATGTACCCCTAACACCTCAAAAAAAAAGTGTCAAAAATGTTAAGACAATAGACTGTTTTTGACAATTCCTTTATTAATATCTTCTTCTTTCCCTGCTTCTTCTTCTACCTTCTTCTGGTCTTTCTTCGGTGTTCTTCTTCTTCTTACATCTTGTTCTTCCTCCGCTTCTTCCTCTATCTTCCTCCGCTTCTTCCTCCGGTCTTTTTGTCCGGCATCTTCCTCTGGCTTCTTCTCCGCTTATCCTCCAGACAATCCGCCTCAATGAGAGTCTCCCGCTGTGTGACGCTTCTGTTCAGGTGACAGCTCTTAAATAACGGGCTTCCCTATGGCTTTCCCCATTGTGTGAGAAAGGGGCGGGGTCACCCGTTTACGTAAATTCCGATAAGTCCCTCACCCGCAGACCCCAACAACCAGCGGGCAAGGGTTGTGGGGATGAGGCCCTTCTCCCCATCAACATGGGGACAAGGTGCTTTGGGGCGCCCCCCTCCTGAACCGTACCAGGCCAAAGCACCCTCCCAATGTTGAGGGCATGTGGCCTGGTACGGTTTTAGTGCGGCCTGCCAGGTTGCGTGCTCGGATAAGGGTCTGGTATGGATTTTTGGGGGGACCCCACACATTTTTTTTTATTTTTGGATCGGGGGTTCCCCTGTGGGGGAATTCCATGCCGTTTTTATCAATGAACTGTTATGTGTATTGCCGGGACCGACAATTCATTATACCTGTGAGTAATTGCAAATTACTTTTTTCCTTTAGAAATTTCATTTTGCAGTCAGACTGTTCTAAACACGGGAAACATGCACCACTTTACAGGCATACTATAGACACCACCCAGGTACAAAATTTAAAGGAATATTACACTTTTATTGTTTCACTTTAAGCATTATTAAAATCACTGCTCCCAAAAAAACTTCCCTTTTTAAAAAAAAATTTGCATTGATACATGTCCCCTGGGGCAGGACCCAGGTCCCCAAACACTTTTTAAGACAATATCATGCATATAAGCCTTTTAAATTAGCACTTTTGATTTTTCATGTTCGTGTCCCATAGACTTTAACGGTGTTCGCGTGTCCAAATAATTTTTTTTTTTTGCCTGTTGGCGTGTTCTGGTGCAAACCGAAGGGGGGGGGGGATTGTTCGGCCCATCCCTAGTATGAAGTATGCAGGCAAATAAAATGTTGACCTGCCTTTGATAATTTTAATTTTCCATTTTGTGGTATAGTTAGTTTTAATTATGAAAATTCTGCTGAACTGTTCTGTAATGAAGACATTTCACCTTGCGTCCATAGGGCTTCCTCTGTAGGCAGGTGCAGTTTATTTTCTTCACTGCAGGTGGCACTGCAGTAGCTGCAGAGGAAGTCAGGAAGAACCTGGTTCCTCTATGGTTTCCTGGGCCACTGGGGAAGTGATCTGGTTGGCAGCCATCTAGGGTCAGCCAAAACCTATTTAAGGCCCTAGCCCCCAGGTTTGGAGTGCTTTATCTGAGTGAACAGTGCAGGGAAAAGAACCCGGTCTGGTAGGGACAGTTCTAGTGGTAAGTAAAGGCTCCTGATGAGGAG
Organism: Lithobates pipiens; assembly: GCF_037356315.1. Lineage (NCBI taxonomy): Eukaryota > Metazoa > Chordata > Amphibia > Anura > Ranidae > Lithobates > Lithobates pipiens. Next base: position 499,197,640 of record NW_027507718.1, on the reverse strand, counting down.
GGAGCGCATAGGGTTGCATCTCTTCTTGTCATCTTCTTGATTAGGCACAAAACAGGCTGGCTACATTCTGCCTCTCTCTACAGACACTGTCATTCTGGCTAGGACCCACTCTGTTCACGTTGCTGCAACCATAAGTGCACCTGGGCAGCCTTCCCACTGAGATTGTTGTGAGCTTTGCTGCATTGCTTCAATACATGTTTACTCAGCAGTCACAACAATAACCCTGAGAATGCTTTCATCTGCTTCCAGAATTAAATCATCTTTATTAAGACCAGGATCAGCATCTACTTCCCAGACTAAGATGTTAGGTCAGAGATGGCTCCAGTCCTGGTGTCTGTGCAGTTCTTGGCTGTGTTCAAAAATGTCTGACACAGATCAGCCCTTGTCAGGACCTGTTTCACCTGCTGGTGGAGTTTCGTCAGATAAGGCGACCCGTCAGATTTTGTAATGGAAATGACGTTATCAGAGTAACAAAGTTATCAATGACAGAACTACCAGGGTCACAAAGGTCACAGTTGCGCCCAGGCCCTGGTATTCTGCCACCATGAGGGGGGCCAAGACTGCAGAAAAGTAACCTGCTGTGGCAGTAAGGGGCCCAGGGATCAGTGGGGACTCCCCCGCTAATCACTCACTAGAATTGCTGAGCACAGGGTCTGCACAACGATCGCCCCAGAGAAGCTCCAGAACTTTTTTTTCAGTTTAGCATGGTGCATTCCCACACTTTTTGGTGCATTTTCTGCACTTGGGGAGACTTTAACATGTAATGAAAACACAAGCATGATGCACATTTGCAGACTTTCTGAAACGCATGGCAAAGTGCACATATTCTGTGCACTTTACCATGTGTTTGGAAACACACAGATGTGAAAGAAACCTCATTGTTCTTGTGTAAACACATCAATTTCACTTTCAGGCCCCATTCACACCTAGAATAGTAGGAGTGCATGTTTTTTTGTCTCTTTTTTTTCAGTGGTACACATAGGGCAGACTGTTGAGTCCAATGGGCTGCGGTACACGTGGCAAAGTAGCTCATGGGACATTTTGGTGTGGTGCGAGTTGCACATTTTTTTACTGCACATTTTGCTGTGTTTGTCACCCATGTGGCAAAGTGTGTGTTTGCAGTGCCATGAACAAGTAAAGTGTTTGTAATCCCTTACACACCACTTTTCACTACAGGTAAGCCTATAATAAGGCTTACCTGTAGGTGCTGTGGATATCTCCTAAACCTGCACGGTTTAGGACATATCCACTGTATCAGCATGTGCCAATGTCATGCGAACTGAAGAAATGGCAAGTTTGTTCCGTTTATGCAGCTGATGTGCCGTGACTGATGGCTCCTGCGCGCATGCTGTGTGACGTCATCGTGGCCCTGCTAACCCAAGAACCCGGAAGTAACATTCCAGAGACATGTCGCCCATCACATCAGTGTATGGGGACAGCTGCACCAGCTTCGTTTTAAGATAAGTATTTCATAATCAGCTAGTATGCAATTATGCCTTTTTCTTGCAGTCAGGGGTGTCCCATGGGCTGCATGCAGCCCCAGGGAGTTAGGAATGCGGCCTGAGCCCATCTGGAGGGACCATGGGGAAGCTAGGCAAATCCACACAGGGGATCCTGTACAAACTTAGTCGATGGGTGAAGGATGAGCTGATAAACACCTTCCTGTGTCTTACTGGTTTCTCCATCCCAAATCTACATACCAGCAAGTAATGAAGCTTTCTAAGAAAAACAGCAAGGGCTAAGGTAAGGCCTTGTTCTCAAATCAAAAAAAGCTTTTAGTTTTCTGCAAACAAGGTACATAAATGGTATATTGGTACATAGGGGAGATGGATATTAGAAAAAAAAGGTGAACTTAGCCTTTAACCTGGAGGACTGAGGACATCTAGTAGGCAAGAAAAGGTACTGCAGGGGGCAGTTCTGGACTGAAGGTGAGAATTGCAGCCTGTATTTTGTATTTTTTATCTGCTGGGGAAAATGTAAAAAACACAACAAAAAAAGCCTAGAAAAACAGTTAACAATCCCTCACACCCCCCTGTAACCAGCTCATGTAAAAATAATGTAAAAGGAAATATTTAATAAAGCAAAATCCCCTTATTACTGCCTCAGTGCTCTGAAGTTGCAGAAACTAATCTCATTTAATAAATCCAGTTATAGTAAAGCATTAACTATACTTTAACTTTTCATTAAGATCTTTTTCGCCATTGCTGTTTGCTCTGTTCATTATGCATGTCTCAGCTGCGAGACTTGATCTCTTGCACATAAATGTTTGTACATTTTTTCGGCAATGTATGAGCCTCTGAATTGGCCATTAACATTCCCGTCTCCATCTTGTTTCAATTTCTTTAATATCCATTTGTACATAATTACGGATTGCAAAAGTAGCATTTTTCTCTGCCTTTACTTTGCATTTTCTTGTTCATTTACATGATAAAAAAAAATGTATAAAGAATGTGATTACAAGCCGTCCTTCGAAGCAAATTGACTTGTTTCTCTGCAAATCTATAGATTCAATATAATTACTCACACGTTGCCAGTATCATGCAGTTTGCCTTGCGTTTATAACTCGGCCTTAAATGCTCCCCAGCTTCTTATTAATACAACTAGCATTGCTTTCTGTATATACAATGGAGCTTGACAATCCCTCTATAAAAATATTAGTAAATCACTACTTTCCTTTTTACCAAAACCTTTCACTATGTTAACCCTTTCTCTGTCAAAGCTGTTTTTTTTGTGGAGGTTTTTTCAAATGTTTAAAAAAATGATTTTAAGCCTCAAGATTGTGTAAAACCCCCCAAGCATTATATATTTTCTGAAAGCTGAGACCCTGTAGAATAAAATGTTGGTAATTCCAATTTTTTAAGCCACAGGGGAAATAGATTCCACACATGTCAAGCTTTAACTACCTCCTGCCCGCTGTATATTAAAATGACAGCAAGCGTGATCTCCTCTCGTTCTGACACAACGTTATATGACGTCGCCCCAGTGTCACCGTTCATGCGTGTCCGCGGGTGACGCAGCTCTTTACCAATGTAATTGGCTGTGTCCAATTGCAGCTCTTTCCCCTTGTGATCTGCTGTGTCCAATCGCAGCTCTTTACCCATGTGATCGGCTGTGTCCAATCACAGCTGATTACATGTAAACATCGACGTGTCATTTATCGGCTCTCCTTGCCTTACACTGACAGAGTGTGAGACAAGGAGACCTGATCAGTGGCATTTCCTCACAGAGGAGGCTGTACAAGTAATCAGGGCACTGATCATCAGTGCCCTGATGACAGTAGAGCCCCAGCAGTGCCTAGCAAGTGATGCCAGTCTGTGCCCATGAGTGACACCAATCAGTGCCCATCAGTGACACCAATCAGGGCTGCCTTTCAGTGCCCATCAGTGCCTGCTCATCAGTTTTGTCCATCAGTGCCACCCATCAATGCCCATCAGTATTAACCATCAGTGCCTATCAGTACTGCCCAATAGTGCCTATCAATGCCGCCTATCAGTACTAATCAGTGCTGCATATCAGTGCCGCCTATCAGTGCACGTAAGTGCCACCTATCAGTGCTCATCAGTGCCACCTATCAGTGCTCATCAGTGCCGCATATCAGTGCAACCTATCAGTGCCCATCAGTGAATAATATTAGTGCCTCCACATCAGTGCCACCTAATCAGTGCCCATCAGTGACACCAATCAGGGTTTACTTTCAGTGTCCATCAGTGTCTGCACATCAGTTCTGGCCATCAGTGACCATCGGTGCCATCCATCAGTATTACCCATCATTGCCTACCAATACCGCCCACCAGTGCCCATCAGAGTCACCTATCGGTGCCTATCAGTGCTAATCAGTGCCACATATCAGTGCCATAAATAATTATAACACCCAGCATTTGTTTCTTGTTTCTCTAGGGCCTTGGCTTAAGAAAAAAAAAAAAAAAAAAAAAAAAAAATATATATATATATATATATATATATATATATATATCTTTCTCTCACATCCACCGCCTACCAAGCTAAGAAAGATGAGGAATCTCAGTGGAAACGTCAGTCATGGCCATAGTTGTGTTGGCAAACACAGAAAGCATCCTGGTGGTCGCAGTAATGCCAGTGGTTTGCAGTGGTTTGCATCATCACAGTATTAACTTTGATAAATACCACCCTGGTAACTTCGGTAAGGTTGGCATGAGGCATTACCACCTGAAGAAGAATCAGCATTATTGTCCCACAATTATCTTGCACTTTGTTCATTGAGCAGACCAGGTCAGAACTATGCTTAGAACCCTGATGGACCAGCACCAGGCATTGATGCAGTCCATGCCGGTTATTTCAAGGTGCTCGGCAAAGGCAAGCTTCCCAAGCAGCCAGTCATTGTAAAAGTCAAGTTCTTAAGCCTACATGCCGAGAAGAAGATTAAAGGGGTTGTAAACCCTCATGTTTTTTTCACCTTAATGCATCCTATGCATTAAGGTGAAAAAACTTCTGACACTGATGGCTCCCCAGCTTCCATCCCCCCACCCCCGTGTTTTTTACCTGAGCCCTTCATTCCCTCGGTGGAGACATGCTGTGCCCTCTGCTCGGGGGTTCTTGGCTCTTAATTGGATAGATTGATAGCAGCACAGCCATTGGCTCCCGCAGCTGTCAATCACATACAGTGACGCAGGCGCCGGGGGTGGGGCCAAGTCTGGTATTCTGAGTCTATGCATGCAAATGCTGGACTCCGGAGCGCACCTGCAAGGTAACCACCCCCCTGGGAGAACGATTCTCCCCAGGGGTTTACTGATGCGAGGAGGAGCCACGAGAGCCACCAGGGGACCCCAAAAGACTGGGCCACACTGTGCAAAATCAACCGCAAAGTGGAAGTAAGTATGATATATTTGTTATTTAAAAAGAAAAAAAAGAGGGTTTACAAACCCTTTAAAGGAGTCAGTGGTGCTTGTGAGCTGTTTGAACCAATTATTAATCTTACATTCTGTAAAAAAAAAAAAAAAAAAAGAAAAAAAGACAACAATATATATATATATATATATATATACATATATATATATATATATATATATATATATATATATATATAGATAATGCTTGGGGGTTCTAAGTAGTTTTCTAGCAGAAAAAAGATATTTACATGTAGGAGAGAAGTGTCACAATATGCCCGGCGTTGAGGTGGTTAAAGTCACATCAAAAACGATACTAATATTGACTCAGATAAACGCCCACTGCAGATGCACTATACCTTCCCTTTAAGATATGGCTCTGAATAAACACTTTTTTTAAATCCATTTTTATCTTCATTTCACATATACTTTCAGTTTGGAACAACAATACTTTAAAAACACAAGACAGGATATATTTAAATACATTGGTGTTTACATTAGCCATTTCCATTTCCGTGAGTAAAGAGAATATTGCTTTATTTCATTAGGACCATCTTTATTTATTGAATTATTCATTGCGCACATTATGAACTTAACTGAAAATGAGCTAACTTCTGAACATTGAATTTAATTTATTTAGAAGATATTTATTTATTCATTTAAAAACTAACTTAAAGTAGACCTTAAAGCTTTACTTCCAACAACAAACTTTGTCCTATTGTCATCACCAATGCCCAGTGGCTGAATGTCAACTTTTGGCCCCGGGGGAAAGTACGACCCAGAGGCCCATGGTGCAGCGACTCGACCTCCCTACTGCTCCCCCCTCCCTGCCTCCTGCAGACCCCCATTCCAGGCTGAAGCTCTTCTCTAGGCACTCTCTACTCACCAGATGGGTTGGAATGGACAGTGCCTGCTGCACCGACTCCAGGTTCCCAAATTGGCTGGCAGGGGGTGGCCAGGGGCTGCAGTGTGGAGCTGGGGCAGCTTGGTCAGGGCTGGCCAGGGGAGGAGAGCTTCCGGTGGGGCATCGAGCTGGTCTCTGCTCAGACACGCTGTACACCATCCATGCTGTGGGGGGAGAGTGATTGGTGCTCTTTTCTCGTCCCCATCCCACACCGCAAACTGGCGGGTACTTTTTACTTCTCTTCACCAGAAAGCCTTTAGGCATGTCTGCATTGCAAGTGGTGCAGCCTTTTTTATAGGGCATCAGAGCGGCCCAGGGGGGCAACCGCCCCCCTACACAGTCTGACCCTGCCAACACCAGATTTAACCACTTAATCCCCAGAAGGATTAAGCCCCTTCCTGACCAGAGCACTTTTTGCGATATGGCACTGCGTCGCTTTAACTGACAATTGCGCGGTCGTGCGACGTTGCACCCAAACAAAATTGATGTCCTTTTTTGTCACAAATAGAGCTTTCTTTTGCTTGTATTTGTTCACACCTGCGGTTTTTATTTTTTACGCCATAAAAAAAAAAAAGAGCGTTAATTTTGAAAACAAAAAGCAATATTTTTTACTTTTTGCTAAATAAATATCCCCCAAAAATATATAAAACACAAATTTCTTTCTCAGTTTAGGCCGATATGTATTCTTCTACATATTTTTGGAAAAAAAATCGCAATAAGCGTATATTGATATTGGTTTGTCTATTCAGCCTATCAAATTTAGACCATATTTCTTAGATACATATTCCACATCATCATTTAGTTGGATCTATTTAGATCCAGTTGTTTACATTTATGTTTTATGTCTTGATATTTGACCTCTGGAATATGGTTTAAAGGAACGACATTATTTACTGCATTTGCACGATATGACCATTATAGTAATTACAAATCTTTGATATAGACAACGCAATGAATAAGGTCTTTATGATATGACTATAGAACTCATGAATTTATCGTTGAGTGTATTTTCCATTCATTGATCATTTATCCATCCATGTCTGTCAGTTCTATAGTATTGGTATGAATATGCACTTTTTTCTTTTGATCTTTAAGTTGTTGTCAATACGGGTAGTTTGTGAAGGGCTGATCTAAGGATGAGTGCACCCACATACATTTACCAATCAATCGGCCAACTTAGCCAATTGAATTTGGTATGTAACATCGATCAGGCATGAACTCAATAGCACTTTTTGGTCTGTGTCCACTCCATATTATGTGATCTGCTTTCATCCATCTTTCTTCATCCGATCGTCTCCTTTCCATCTTTCTTTACCCACTTTCTTCTTTTCTTTTTTATTATATGATTTCTTTGTTTCTTGATTAAGATTGGGGCCATTGTGATAATCACTATGAACTTCTTGTGCTCATTGCGATAATAGTTGAAGGTATGGAATTTATGAAAATATTGCAATGTCTTGATGGCCATTCTTTGGGCCTTCTCCCATTGACAATCCCATCTACTTGATGTTTTATGTACTATTAATACATGTATAGGTATATATTCATCTCATCTGTTTTTTTATGTATACACATCATACAGGGCTCCTTTTTTCTGTGGTATTTCCTTTGCCCATCAAGGGCGCCTAATCTCAAATAATTACACTATATATCTCCTATCTACCAGGTACATTAAGACATTTTATATTAGACTTTATAAAACTTTTTGACAACCTACGAATGGGCATCGGTACAATTTGTGTGCATGTTTTATACATATTTTAGTATGCTTTTATATATACTTATTTTTTCATGTCTATACTTATTATTATTTTATATATGTTGCATTTTCTGTGTTTATTATTGCACACAGATTTATGTCTTTCACACATAAATGCAGTATATAGTATTGACACCATAAAAAAATATAAAAATATGTTCTATATTGTCTTTGTGAAAGCATTTGTCAAGGTAAAATACATGTCCAGTGGCGTAGCGTGGGGGGTGCGAGGGGGGCCTAGGCCCCAGGCGCAACATTTGGGAGGGGGGGGGGCAATCCACATGCCCATTTATCCAGGAGTTGTTATATATAATTTATAACCTTTTTACACATTTTAATTTTTTTTTTATTTGTTTGAATTCAGATATACTCCCATTGTTATATGCACATGGTTCTTTTTCATGTCTTTTCTCCTGGCTAAGTGTGCCTTCTTTTCTAACCACATCTGTTTGCTATTTAATTTAATCAAATTAATTGATTTTAATTGATCTATGTCATATTGGTATATATTTGCGGAAAACCTTTGTGGTTGTGTAGCTATGATTAAGCACTATTGAGAGTGTGAAACGCGTCAGTTTTTTCATCCTGTACCCAGCTGCTGTATGAATTTTTGTTATTTTATACAATCAAAGGCGTCTGTATTGGAGTGCGGCTGTCCAGATCTTCCTTCTTCAGTAATAAATTAATCTCTTGCCGGGGCTGAGACATGCACGCGTCTGATCTTTGTTTGTTCGTTGATCATCTACCAATCCCAAGTTTCTTATTACATTTCCTAGTATTATTGCATTTTTAACGTTGTTTTTATTACTTAAATAAATGTTATATACAGTTTTTGCCTCTTAAGTGTTTGTGTGACCTCTCTTAGCACATCGCGAAAAATAAAAATAAATAAATAAATACATTAAAAAAAAAAAAATGTTTGCCTGGGGGTCATTGCTCTCTAGATTTTTTTTATTACAAATTGATAAATAGACAAAAATGTGAACAAATTAAGTTTTCCTAATCCAATACAAAACATAAAAAAAAATAAAAAATTGAAAGGTAAATAAAGGCACAGTAGAACCTCGGATTGCGAGTAATGAGCGTTCCGCAATACGAGCAAATTCTTTTTAACATCCTGACTCACTTTGCGAGCGTTGTCGAGCAAGATTCAAGAAAAAACTTGAAAGGTAAATAAAGGTACAGTAGAACCTCGGATTTCGAGTAACGCGGTTTGCGAATGTTTCGCAATACGAGCTATTTAAAAAAAAAAAAATCCTGACTTGCATTGCAAGCGTTGTCTCGCAAGATGAGCAAGATTCAAGCCGCTAGGGTGTACAGTAACGCATTTGTCAAGTGGTGCGGGGGGCGCTGGTGACACTCAGACTTACTCGGAGACGCTTGGAGTGGTCTATGTGCGCTTCCGAGTGTTTCCAAGAGTCTCTGGTGCCCCCGCACCTCTGGCTACATGTGGTACTGAATAGACAAGCATTGGCTGTGGAACGGATTATCAGAGTTTCCATTATTTCCTATGGGGAAACTCGCTTTGATATAAGAGTGTTTTGGATTACAAGCATTCTTCCGGAACAATTTATGCTCGTAATCCAAGGTATTACTGTATTATGGTTATCCTTGTAGGCTGATGTGTTTGAATATCCGTTTTAGCTGAGAATGATACAATACTTTCTGTTTAATATGTTTAGCAGTATATTTCACAACAGAATTCAAAATAAAAAGTTGGTTCCGGTTATCATAATTTGTTGTTTAGTTAAAAAGGGGAATCATCTCTGCCTAGATTTAGATTAGTCCAAATATAGCAGCATCTGTATCAGTTAACTTGACAATAACTGGATGAAAAGTTTTGTTTTATTATCTTAAACAAAAAAAAAAGATTTTATAACAATATACATGGCTTTTATTTTGTACATTGTTTAAATAAATACCCTGCTCTGATTATTATATGCTGATAAAGAAAAAGCATGTTAGACAAATCAAGTTCTCCTAATTCTTTCCAAAACAAAAAAAAACAAAACAAACAAAGAAAAATAGCAAAAAAACAATTGATAGGTAAATAAAAGTATTGTGGTGGGCTGATCAATTTTATCTGAGACTGATACATAAATTATTATATTTTTAACAGTCACAACAGGATTCCAGATAAACACAAATATTACTGGATGTAAACATTTAATGTTGTGTACAGGAGATAAAACTCCGAAACCGAATAAAGTTACTTTTATTTTCCTGTCATTATTCTTACTATATGCAAAGCCGCATTTAATGATGGGACCTGGTATATGTTTTGGTTTAAATAAGGTCCATACCAACATCCAGTGATCAAAAGCATCGGATGTACTCTTGTATTAATAGGAAGTTCAGAATTTCCTAGTATACGCAGCGTTTGAAGCATCTTCAAAGTGCAAAAAGTAACAACCCAAAGCAAAAGAACAAACTTTATTTTTTTATTAGCAGAGGACATAGCGGGGGAAAAGAGCAAACCATCTATGAAGCTGTTATACCTAGAACATAAAATTGATATAAAAGTAAAAGAAAAAACAAACAAACCTGTCATACTCACCTGCTCTGTGTTTTGCACAAAGCAGCCCCGATCCTTCTCTTCTCAGGTTCCCCGGCTGAGCTCCAGGCTACTCTCACCTGCTGAGTGCCCCCTATAGCAAAAAGCTTGCTCTGGGGGCAACTAGGCAGGCTCTACTTGTCCATGGCTTAGCCCCACCCCCTCTCTCTCCTCATTGGCTCACTAGCTGTGATTGACCACAGCGGGAGCCATTGTCTTAGCCAATGAGGAGGGAGAGTCCCTGGAGAGCCGATGCTCTTGTACACATCACTGGATAGAGATGGGGCTCAGGTAAGTATAGGGGGGGGGGGGGGGCTGAGGGAGGAACTGCACAGAGGTGTTGAGAAAAACGTTCAGCCTTTACAAACACTTTAACCACTTAGCGACAGGCCCACAAACATTTACTGTGGCAGGGCTGCCACTCTACCTAGTACATGATCTGACACTTCCGGGTCAGAGGCGTGTGCATGCCTCGCCAGTGACCCGCTATACACAGCAGGAGCCCAGCAGGGGGTACCGCGGACTCAATGTCTGCCAGTGCCCACCGATTAGTCTGCACAATGGCAGAACGACAATCTAACTATGTAAACAAGAAAAATTGTCGTTCTGTCAGAGTGGGAGGAACTGATCCTGTGTTTCTGCTAAGCAGGAACATGGATCTTTGCCTTCCCCCAGTCAAAGCACCTCCCCCATAGTTAGTAAGCACAACTTAGGCATACGTTTATCCCTTTGATCGCCCCTGATGTTAACTCCTTCCCTGGCAGTGTCATTAGTACAGTGACAGTGCATATTTTTAGCACTAATCACTGAATAAGTGTCCCTAGTTCTTAAAAAGTGTCAGAAGTGTAAGTAAATGTCCAATTTTTCTGCCATAATATCATATAAGTTGCTGGTTGGCACCATTACTAGTAAAAAATAAATGAATAAATAAATAAAAATATCCCAAAGTTTGTAGATGCTATAACCTTTGCACAAAGTAGTACTTTAAAAGGGTTAAAAACACTCACAAAAGGGTAGATGGGTAGAAGCACATCATAGTAATATGGCAGGTTCTGGTAGTCCAATGGAGTCTCAGTGATATCCGCAGGTGTGATTCTATGGCAACATATTCTGAAGTTGCAGGGGATAGCTGAAGAGCTGGCACAGATACCTGAAGCCTGTCCTGTCACTGCTCACTAGGGATGAGCCAAACACCCCCCCGGTTTGGTTAGCACCAGAACTTGCGAACAGACAATTTGTGCGAACACTGTTAAAGTCTATGGACACCAACGTGAAAAATCAAAAGTGTTCATTTTAAAGGCTTATATGCAAGTTATTGCCACAAAAAGTGTTTGGTGACCTGGGTCCTGCCCCAGGGTACATGTATCAATGCAAAGTTTTCAAAATGGACATTTTTTCAGGAGCAGTGATTTTAATAATAATTTTAATAAGTGAAACAATAACAATGAAATATTCCTTTAAATATTGTGCCGGGGTGGGGGATCCCCTTAGTCTACCTGTAAAGTAGCTAAAGTAGCACATTTTCCCCATGTTTAGAAAAGTAACGCAGCAAAATGACATTCTAAAGAAAAAAATGTAATCTAAAATTGCTCACGGCTGTAATGTATTGCCAGATCCCGGCAATATACATAAAAGATCATTTAAAAAAACAGTGTGCCCCCCCTCCCCCCTAGTCCATACCAGGCCCTTCAGGTCTGGTATGGATATTTAGGTGAACTCCATGCCAATTTTTTTTTTTTAAATGGCATGGGGGTCCCCCCCAAGATCCATACCAGACCCAAAGGGCCTGGTATGGACGGGGAGAACCCATGCTGTTTTTCTCATATGGCTCCTCTTAACCACTTCAACACTTTATATAATATATTGTACACTGCACTATATTATACATACTACAGTGAGTGCACTATATACTCTGAACTAGAGTATATATACTATACGGACTGCACTATATACTCTGAACTGCAGTATATATACTATACGGACTGCACTATATACTCTGAACTGCAGTATATATACTATACGGATTGCACTATATACTCTGCTGAAAAATTGGACCTTAGGTGTTGGTGGTGGCAGAACACAGTAACCCCTCACAGTTACTCTTGTTGGGTGCAGGAATGGTCCCTGCTATTAAATATTATTTCAGAGGCTGCTTTTGCCTCTTTTAGTGGCCTGTAAGCTTCTGCCTCTCCTTGGAGGCCTTCCGGACACGATGTATATTTTTTTTTTTTAACACCGCACTTCACTGTGTTATATACTGAGTAAACCGCCTCCACTGTATTAGAAACTGTACACCGCCGAATGCACTGTATATATAGGCTACACTGAATGCAGAGTATATATATATATATATATATATATATATATATATATATATATATATATATATATATACACACACACACACTAGTCTGACTGTATATATATATATATATATATATATATATATATATATATATATATATATATATAAAAATACACTGTCTGTACTTATATATCAAATACACTGCCACTAACTAGCTCAATCTACATCCACTATAACACGCTATACAGGCGCCGTGTAAGCAGCCTTATATAGTGTGGGGTGTGGACTTAGTCCCCCTGAGCCATGAACAATTATGGCTCTCACTGAGGAGCGTGCTGTGATTGGCCAAAGCATGCAGGTCAGGTGTATGCTTTGGCCAATCATCCTATAGCAATGCACTGTGGTCTTGCAGTGCATTATGGGGCGCTCAAATTTACTGCAAACTCCCCATAAAATTAAATGTTCGGCTCAAATTCGAAGCTCATCCCTACTGCTCAGCATTTGGGGCGGGGGGGGGGGGCGGGGGGAGCAAGTGAGCGGAGAACACATATGCTGATGAAGTTTGCGGGGGACAGAATATCACAGAGTTAGCTGCACCCAGCTAGACAGATAAAATGCTGATGAGGACAAGGGCCTCTTCCTGACAACCCTTGCCCGGTGGTTGTCGGGGTCTGCGGGTGGGAGGCTTATTGGAGTCTGGGTACCCCTACCCATTCACCAGGGGGAAAAAATGTCAATACAATAACACACTACAAAGATTTTTACATTTTTTATTAGCAAAAGTATCGGGACGCCTGCCTTTACACACACATGAAGTTTAATAGCATCCCAGTCTTAGTCCGTAGGGTTCAATATTGAGTTAGCCCACCCTTTGCAGCTATAACAGCTTCAACTCTTCTGGGAAGGCTGCCCACAAGGTTTAGGAGTGTGTCTATGGGAATGTTTGACCATTCTTCCAGAAGCGCTTTTGTGAGGTCAGGCACTGATGTTGGACGAGAAGGCCTGGCTCGCAGTCTCTGCTCTAATTCATCCCAAAGGTGTTCTATGGGGTTGAGCTCAGGTTGCAGGCCAGTCAAGTTCCTCCACCCCAAATTCACTCATCCATGTCTTTATGGACCTTGCTTTGTGCACTGATCCAAATCATTTGGTGGAGGGGGGATTATGGTGTGGGGTTGTTTTTCAGGGGTTGGGCTTGGCCTCTTAGTTCCACTGAAGGGAACTCTTAAGCTTCAGCATATCAAGAAAATTTGGACAATTTCATGCTTCCAACTTTGTGAGAACAGTTTGGGGATAGCCCCTTCCTGTTCCAACATGACTGCCCACCAGTGCACAAAGTAAGGTCCATAAAGACATGGATGCGCGAGTTTGGGGTGGAGGAACTTGACTGGCCTGCGCAGATGTGGGAGTTTGCTTTAAAAATTAAAAATGCATGAAATTGTGTTTTTGGCTTGTGTTGCTCAGATTCATGTTAATTTCCGCTTTAAAGCAAAAACAGCAATCACTTGACATTTAAGATCAATCAAGATACCGAATTGCCTTCTCTATGCTTGGTTTCTTTTCATTCTACTTAATAAAGCAATATGTATCTTGAACACACTCACCATAATCTTGTGCTCAGAGCTGGTTCCAGTGACTTATATATCTCTTCATGGAAGTGAAAGAGGTCGGCACCATCTCCTCAGTACAATGCTCTTTATACCATATGCCTTAAATTTCCATATCACTCGATATGAAAACAGTGGCCATTCTTAGTATCTTTTAAAATCAGTATTTAAAGTAAACTTATAGTATGAGTTTATGCTTTAGGTTGTCATTTCAATGTTTATTTAATGCAGGGTGTCTCAACAAGGGTTCCATGGAACCCTGGGGTTCCTGAAAAGGTTGCTAAGGGTTCCCCAATGACCACCATAATGATCACCATATTCATTTACAGTTAGCTGTAGATATAGTGATTATTACCAGCATGGGCGTCCACAGGACTTTTTTTGGGGGGGCATCATTTTAGGGTTACCCATGCACCGCCCCTTTCGACAATGTCATTATCACATTATCATGGTCAGAGACTTCAGAGGTAGTTCAGTCCCTAGGATACGTACTGGATAGTAGCCAACAGGCCCTCTTACCAGACCCAGCGAATCTACAGTGGTGATCCCTCCGGCTGGACAATCGCTCACTCTGGTGTAGCATGTTTGTAACCTGGTAGTGGCTCAGTCCTTCTCTCTCTGGTGGCGCTGGGCAACGTGGCTCTCTCTGGTGGCGCTGGGCAGTGTGGCATTCTCTCTCTAGCTTCCATTCAGCACACTCCTCGTTCTTTGTCCTTTAGCACTCTCTCCCTCAACTTTTTTCCAGGCTGCAGTCTCTCAATCTCTCTATTGATCGAGCTCTAGTCTCTTCCCTGTGGAAAATGGGGCTGCTAATCTTTGGGACAACATGTCCCATGATGCTCTCCTCTCCTAATCTCCTTTTATTGGCCCTCAGTTATGGCCAATAGGGAAGGAGCGGGCAGGAAGCTGGGCGGGGAACCTGCTGAGAGCCGCTGTCTCTTCTCCCTGACATGAGAAAGGGGGGCGAGCGGGGGAAACCTCTGACATCCCACAGCTCCACTTTCTCCTGTCACAGCGATGCTGAGGTCTCTGCTGGACTGAGCAGGGAAAAGAGCCGAAGTCACACTACACTGATGGGGGGGCTTGATAGCACCTTGATGGTGTCACCCCACTGGCTATCACCCCAATAGCAATGCAACTGTGCTGAATTTAAGATCTGATCCCTGATTCCAGGGGGGGGCACTTGACCCCCCTTGCCCCTACCCGCGGACGCCCATGATTACCAGGCATTCCCTGAACCTGGAAAGCCTGGAATGTTTTTTTCAAGGGTTTCTCCATGTTGGCATGGTTGAGAAAAAATAATTTAAAGTGACTCTGTTGCTTTGCCAAACAAGAAAAAATACCCAAATAAGGGCTATGACACTCTAAACCAGCCTTTCTCAACCTTTTATTACAGAGGAACCCTGTGTCCCCATTAGAAAGACTCGCTCTCTCTATTTGTCCTGTTTTTGGGTTGTACCAGAACAGGAATAGAGGGACAATCTTCCATTGGGGACACAACTTCTATGACCTCACTTTGGAGGAATTTCACACGAGATTAGTGGAAGGAGCCCAAAGGGTGGCGCTCTTGGTATTGAACTTCCTCTTTCTAGTGCCATCGTACGTGTTATACGTCACCGCATTCTTGACGTTCGGAAATTCTGAAAACTTTGTGCAATCGCGTGTATGCAAGACAAGTTTGAGCCAACATCCGTCTGAAAAAATCCATGGATTTTGTTGTCGGAATGTGCGATCGTGTGTACGCGCCATAATTCATTTTCTATAAAAACAAATTCAGATTTTTACATTTATGGAAGAATTGTCAGAATTGGCTTGGGCAGCTAGTGGTTAAAATGAAGTTCTCATTTAAATGCAGATATATCTATATCTGCACACCTGAACCTGTGCCACACCAATAGCAAAGGTTCTGTGGATCTTGCATGGGCTATGGTAAGTCTGGCCTTTAATGTATGTATGACAAGTACAGCCCGGAAGCAGCTTCAGCAGAGAACTGCTACATATTAGTTCTTTTCAGATACACGCAATAAAAATGCCACAGAGAGTCAGTAATATTTTAAATTGTGGCATACTGCGTGTGCCATATGTTTAAATGATAGCATTACACTTTAACTAAGTACCATATAAAGATTGGTCCCAGAAGGGAGCATTTTATATTATCAGAGCTGATGGTATAAACAAATTGATGGATGGAAAGATGATTGGTCAGAATGCGTTTATTTATACGGAAATGTCAGCAAGATAATTGTGCAGCACAGACACATGGGAAAACCGAACATTTTTTAACACCAAGAATTGCATTTCTTCAGAAGGAAACTGCATTGGCTCAATAGACTGGGGATTTTATACTGTGAAAAATATTCCTGCAAATCTGTTATCTGGGAAGGGACGCTATTTAAAGCACAAGCTTATTCCAAGATGGTTTGAGTGAGAAATAAAACATTTCTTCTATTCCAATTATTAGTGTATCAAATTTTGCCTTAAAGCCCAACTCTGAGCAGTTTTTTTTTATGGCGCCAAAGGAATAGAAGAATTAAATAGGCAGCTCTTCTTTCAGGTGCCGTCCCCAGCAGTAATAGCTTTCTGACACTAGATGTCCTCAGTCTTCTGGGTTGAAAGACACTCTGTAAGTGCAGGGCGTCAAGGACACACCCATAGACCTGATGATGGCTCACATCTCTGCATAATTAAAGTGTTACTAAACCCACAACAGTAAAATCAGTCTGTATATGCAGTAAAGCATGCTTGTTATGCTCACTTTGGATCCTAAGGGGCCAATCCTCTGCATTGTGTAAAAAAGCTGTTTGATCCTGTCTTCTCTGATCCTCTTATTTTTCTACAGTCCCCAAACTATCTCCTGATAGAACAAAGCCTTGGGAACAAGCTGCAAATGCTCAGTTTGGTGAGTATTGCTAGAACAGATTTTTTCTTGGTAGAGTGCATGTGATTAGCACTTGGCCAATCAGCACTGTCCAGATAGAGGGTCAGGGGTCCTGCAGCCTCATAGGACAGTCATAGGAGAATGAAAACCCCTTCTACAAGCTTTAACTTGGGCTCTGCTGGACACTGATAGAAGTCACAAGACTGCTATATACTGCTCATGAGAAAAGGTGTTTAGCAGTTTATACTTGCTAAAATAATTGCATTTCCATGTTCTGTGTACTGTGAGAGACCAGATATAGTGAATGCAGGGTCCTGGGTTAAGTAACACTTTAATGACACCCAGCAATGTAGAAGAGGCAAAGGGGAGGTGACAAAAACGAAGACCCAGTGCACCATGTGATCAGCCTAGGACAACTGCAAAAGGTAAGTATATAAAAGAGAGGGGGGTTGCACTTGAGCCAACATATTACCCTGTGTTGCGCTGCCCCTATATGAACTGTTCTAATTTAGCCAGTTCTTCTCCAAACTATTGCAGAGGCATTCAGGCACGCAGCAACAGTTCATTCACACTGGTTCAATAAATAGTCTAGGTGATGTCTTTTGAATATATATTGAGAGGGTATGGTACCCCTAAAATACTGAATATTTCCAGGAGGACACTTCGCTGAGCTTCTCTGAACAGTTTTGCAAGAGTTGTCTCAGCTAGAGCTACCACTGGCACCTTCAACTGAAGGAAAATTGCACACAGTCATCAAGACCCTGAGCTCAGGTCAGTACTCACAATGTCACAGGATCACTGCATGCTTCCTTCCAGTGTCCTCCAGACACTCTTCAGTAAGGGAGAGATTAATGCTCACAATTACACAGGACAGCAAAACCTTTTTCAACTTCCACCGGGCACTCTTTAGTGAGTTCTTCAGATCAGATGCAAGCTCAGCAAGGATTTCAGAAGTTTCCACTCAGCTATACCACAACTGGGACCTCAATGGACATGCAACAAATGCCAGCAATCTGCCCCGAGGCAGAGCCCCTCAAATTGGGGACTCCTCCTGCAGAACTAGACCCAGAACAGGGCTGCTCCAGGCCTCCGACTATTTCTGTGCTTTTTAGCCACCTACTGGGCATACCTCCCCAGGTATTAGCTGCAGCCCCAGCAATACCCATCAAAAAAGCTCATCTGACTTTCCAGCCCAATATGACTCTAGAATCCTCTAGAATACAGGAGAAAAATAATTAAAACAGGAGCCTGTGAAATCCAGAACAGCCTAAAGCAATCAACAACTGATCCACTTATTACAGAGGAGCCAAATAGAACTAAATGTGTCTAACATCCTAGCCACCTAACTAGGAGGGTGCTACATTTGAATTGCATTTTTTGCAATCTGAAACCAAGTACATGCCAAGTACAAGACTTAGAATTGGGAATTCCCATTAGTTTTTTAATGGCCAATGACCCTCCATGACAATTTTGACAGCTTTGAGTGAGGTAATGGGGTTATATGCAGAAATTAAGCTGATCAGTCATGCAGTTGGATAAACAGTAAGGACTAATTTAGCTTAGGGTTGGGGAGGAGGCATTAAAAACACACAGTTGCATTGTGTTTTGGTGCCCCCCCCCCCAACTGTCCCCCTCCTTAAACTATGTGGGGAGATTATTTCATGGGGATCACCTTTTCTCAAAATGAAGGTCAGTGTACAGGCGGTGGTTTCTTTAAAATCTGGTGGGTTGACAGCTTTATTTACAGGTGGTTTGTAAAGTCATAAAATAAACAAAACAGTAAAACAAATCCTTGCCGTCCGGTACTAAACTAAACAGCAGACTGCCCTCTGTGGGGCTGGTCCCCGTCACCTATAAAACATGAGGAAAAGCAAACCTTTGTATTCAGTCCAAACAAACAGGGCTCTCTCTCAGATTCCCTTCTGAGCCTCAGGCCAGAGCCCTGCTGTGCTCTCTTCCTGGTCATTTAAAGTCCTCCTGAGCATGGACTCAAGTGGACCACAAGACCCAGACTGGATCCAAGCCTGCCATGGAGGCTGGAATAATCCGGGCTGGATTCCAGTTAAATCTCTGACAATAGAACAAATGCGAGGTGAAATTTATCAATTATCGATTACCTCCCCTTCCATACCATCACAGCTGCAATACCAGTAAACAGGGGTGTTCACATGCCATGGTCACGATGATTCAGGTCTGTAGCAAAAATTATTCAACATGTCACTTTCCGCCTGCCAAACTCGACCCATTCAAGCAAATGGGGAAGCTCTGTGAATGCCCCACAAATGTGCATGTTTGTTCAGCAATAATGGAGTTAAAAAAGGTGATATAATGCCTAGGTTTTAACCTGGTATATGAAGAAAAGGCTGCACACCACAGCTCGTTCCAAAATCCTTTATTGGAATTCTGAATATAACAAAACACGACAAGACACTGACAGGCTGCACAGTTCACGCGTTTCACACACTGAAAATGTAATTAATTAAAAGCTCATATGATTAGGCATATTTTTGGTGTGTGAAATGCATCAACTGCATGTCTGTGTCTTGTGTCATATTGGGAATTCCAATAAATGGCCAAGCTGAGCTGAACCAGAGTATTTGAGGGGCCTGCCCCTGCCAAATCATCTGTTGGGGATTGGTCATGGTCCACAGAAAACTCCAGGCAGCTCCTGCTCACCTCCATGCCCAGTCTTCTGGAAGTTTCCAGCAAGTTCCAAAAGTAGGGGAGGTCTCAGAGACGATGCCTGTGAGACATCCAGCCCTCCCTAAGTCACTCAAACCCTGACCTAGAAAAATAACTCAGGCTTGGCTGCCAGCCAAGAACAACTTATCTACTTTATAAAAAATCTATTCTACTTCTAGCACACCAGAGGGTGCTACAGAGGCAAAACATAGGTCAATTTGCATGTATTGCAGGGATGTGACGCTGCCTATAAAACCCAAAAAAACTCTGATGAATGAATAAGAATTATATTTAAAATAGATAATGCTACAGTGTGTCATCACATCAGCTCTCCAACCCCTGATGAAGCCATGTGAGCAGTGGCGCAATGTGTTGGAGCAGAGAGCTTGGTCTTGGAACATCAGAGTGGTACAGTGTATTACTGCGGACACATGTAAAGTTATTATTTATCCTATAGTACAATTTATTTTTATTTTTTTTTGTTTCAAATACTTTATTGTTTTAAATAAGATGTGAACAGAGAAGAAAAACAGATAATAATTGACATGTAGCATCAACAGGATACACAGCTCCAAATAACAATACATTTCCAATAAACATAATACAAGTAGATAACCAAAACCCCGAAGGGGAGCAAAGTCTTTGTGAGAAACCAAATGCTGATCTCAAGTCTTATCCAGAAGGGAGCTGATTATGCTATAGCAAACGTTAGTGGCAAAAGTTGAAATCTAATCAATCTCTGAGAAATTGGTTACCAATGCATAAGGGATGGCTTGTGGAAAATCTGGAAATACAGATCATAGGGAGAAAGTTGCATAGAAGTATTACTAAAGTCATATTAAAGTTATCATTGGGGGTCAGGGGATGAGAGGGGGGGTGGTTAAGGGGGTAGGGGGGTAGGAAAAAGGGTGAGGGGGGGAGGGAGGAAGGGTAAGGTGGGAAAAGACAGGAATGGAAAGGAAAGATGTGGGTATAGAATAAGGATAAGAATAGGAAGAAAAGTGGAAAAAGAAGAGTAGAGGGAGGAGGGAAGAATAAGGAGAGGAGATGGGCAGAATGAGGGGGGGGTCTCTGGCCAATCCCCGCTGCTAGGTAAGGGAGTGATAAGACATAATCAAGGAATTCGGGTAGAAGAATTCGAAGAAAAGAATCCCATTAGGAGGCCGTAAGGGACATATATTCTTGTGTAGTCTGGAAATGTAACCAGCAGGCCCACTTCATATTAAATTTAGAGGGGGTATCGTGAGAAACGGCAATGAGCTTCTCCATGTCGGCTACTTTTTGGATTCTGGAAAACCAATCTTTGATGGTAGGAACTCGGGAGGATTGCCAGTGAATGGGTATGCATTGTTTTGCCGCATTTATCAAATGCATTCCAAGAGATTTATGATAGGTGGAATGTGGCAGACTGGAATGGTGTAGGAGGAACAAAGCAGGATGAAATTCCAATGTGTAAGAAGAAATTTGTTCGGTAAGACGGTGTACTTCCTTCCAAAAGGTTTGGATCAGAGGGCAGGACCACCATATGTGTAAGAGAGTTCCCTTCTCTTGGGAACATCTCCAGCAGGACTCGGGGATAGTGGGTTTATATTTATGTATAACTTCTGGAGTGTAGTACCATCTAGATTGAATCTTGAAGCCGTTTTCTTGGGTGTTTACATTAGAGGACCCCTTGTGGATGTTAGCAAATATTCGTTCCCACTGATCTTCCGATAGTGAGATAGACAGGTCTCTTTCCCATTTAGCGCACGCGGGAGTATCATTCGCTTTAAGTTTCGCAAAGAGTAAAGTGTGTATGTATGAGATAAGGCGCGATTGGGGGGAAGTTTGGATACATAATTGTTCAAAAGGGGAAAGTGGGCGGGAACAACAGTGGTCTCTATCTATGCTCTGTAGGTATGAGGCAGACATAAAATACTGCCATGGGGGAATGGGAACCTTTCCGTTCCCGATCACAAGCTGAGCTCTGGTTAGGAGTTTGCCCTTGTGAAAGAATTGATGTGCTCTGATTTGGTTCGTGGGCCAGCAGTCTACAAGAAAATCAGTTCTCCCTCCCGGTGGGAAATCAGGGTTAAATTTCAAAGGGGTTAGGGGGCCTGGAGCAGAGGAGATATTCAATTTTCTGCAAGTTTGGTGAAAGCATCTCAGAGTCAGGCCTATAAGAGGGTGTTGCATCAAGCTGGAGGGGACACGGTTTAGGGGAATCCACGGTATAGGGGCAAGAGGCACATCTGAGAAAGAAGCTTCCAGCGAAACCCAATCCTTATTAGCTATGTGTACATTCCAATCCACTATCCTCGTCAAGTGAGTTGCGATATAGTATCTGTGTAGGTTCGGAAGGCCTATACCCCCTAAATTTTTAGGGCGCGAAAGTAATGCATAACTGAGTCTGTGCTTACGCTTGCTCCATAGAAATTGTGAGCAGAGTCGCCTGTATTTATCAAAAAAGGACATAGGAATGTGGATGGGAATCGTCTGCAATAGGTAGAGCATACGTGGAAGAGCGTTCATTTTCAAGATTGCTGCCCTGCCAAACCAAGTAAACGTTGGTTTATCCCAGGCCTTGAGGTCTTTAGTCAATTGATTTAAAAGGGGAAGAAAATTAGTAGCGAATAGATCCGACAAAACTAGAGGAATCTGAATGCCCAAGTATGTAATCGAGTCTTTCTTCCAGACAAAGGGGAAATTCTCTTTACATTGGTCTACCACCGATTGGGGCAATGAGATGTTGAGGGCAAAAGATTTTGCCAAATTGATTTTAAGGTTTGACAAAATTTGAAACTGTTTAAATTCTGAGAGCACCACTGGTAAGGTAATCAACGGGTTGGAAAGAAAAAGCAGAATATCATCCGCGAAAGCCGCATACTTATATTCTTTTAATGGGGACTTGATGCCCTGAATGTCAGGGTTGGCAGAGATTTTACGGAGTAAGGGTTCAAGGGTCAGGACAAATAGAATGGGTGACAGGGGACAGCCCTGCCTCGTCCCGTTACGGATGGGAAAGGCGTCCGACAGAGTGTAATTGGCTCTAACTTTGGCAACCGGGTTATCATACAGTGCCATGATTAAATCTATTAAATGGGGTCCCAGGCCAATCGCTTGTAACACCGCCTTCATGTATTTCCAGGACATTCTGTCTAACGCCTTTTCCGCATCCAAGGAGAGAAAAAAGCCTTTCTGGTTGGAGCTCGTAATGAGATGGTGGAGGTTGACGGCTTTAATAGTGTTGTCCCTGGCTTCCCTTCCAGGGACAAAACCTGATTGATCTTGGGAGACTAAAGAGGGGAGAAAAGGGAGCAACCTGTTGGCTATAATTTTAGACAAAATTTTGATATCCGAATTTAGAAGGGAGATGGGCCTGTAATTACTAGGCTGGGATGGGTCTTTGCCTTCCTTTGGTATGACAGCTATGTGTGCTTCCAGCATTCCTTGAGAGAGAGGGGAGGATGGAGAGAGGGAATTGAAAGCTGCGAGAAAAGGCTTCCTCAACGAGTCGGAAAATGTTCTATAGTAGACTGCTGGCAGACCGTCTGGGCCCGGGCTTTTCCCGGGTTTCAAGCTCTTAATTGCAAGGTTCCACTCTGCTGGGGAAAGCGGAGACTCCAGGCTCTGCGAAGCTTCAGAAGAAAGCTTGTCAGGGGCAAATTGGGAAAGGAAGGAGGAGATCGCTTCGTCCTGAAGTGATAGACTTTCTGAGGTTAAACTCGGGTTCTGTAGGTTATAGAGGGAGGAGTAATAGTTTTAGAACTCCTTAGCAATGTCCTTGTTATGGGTAATCAAGTCTCCTGCAGGGGAGCGCAGATGGTGTATGACATTGTTATTGCGTCGTTTACGTAGTGCTTGGGCAAGGAAGCGACCACACTTATTGCCGTGTTCATAAAACAGCTTTTGAGATAAAATAAAATTTTTCTTAACGTTAAGGTTCAGGGTTTCGTTTATCAGAGCTCTCGTGTTTGTTAATTCATCTAAGGTGTGTTGGGCAAGTGTTCGTTTATGACTGGCTTCAAGATTCCTCAATTTGGAGAACAGAGCAAGGAGTTCAGCCTTGCGGGCTTGCCTAAAGGATGCTGAGATTGCAATCATTTTACCTCTAATGACACATTTATGGGCCTCCCATTGAGTCAGTTTAGATGTATCCGGTGTGTCGTTGTCCTTGAAATAGTCTGTAAGACATTTCCTCAAATCTTCCTCAACAGATTTATCTGTTAAGAGAGTCGGGTCAAGTTTCCAAATGAAAGTCCGGTCGTTTGTCTCAGGTAACGTAAGTGTCAAGGAAATAGGATGATGGTCAGAGATTGTCATTGGTTCGTTCGTCGTAGCCGTGAGTAGCGATAAGTCCTGTTGCGATAGGAAAAGGTAGTCTATGCGAGAATATTTATTATGGGGGGCAGAAAAATAGGTAAAGTCTTTGGCCTTGGGATGCATGATGCGCCAGGTGTCGTGTACATTCAGGTCATGAAGGCAGAGCTTGATTTGTTTAAGTGCTCTATACGTAAGGTGTGACTTTCCCGAGGAGGTGTCCAGCAATGGGTCTAGGGGCAGGTTGAAGTCGCCCCCCATTATCAGGATCCCCTCTTGGAAGGATAGCAACCGTCTAACCATAGCTCTTAAGAAGGGGACTTGAAGCGAGTTAGGGCAATATATATTCGCCAGGGTGACAGGTCTGTTTTTGTGTGTCCCTTTCAAAAAGACAAACCTCCCTTGTTCATCCAATAGGGAATCAGTAATTGAGATTGACGAATTCTTGGAGAGCAAAATAGATACCCCCTTAGATTTAGTTAAGGGAGAGGTGGCGTGGAAGCCCAAAGGGAAGTATGGGTTAGATAATTTTGGTACATGTTTCGCACAAAAATGGGTCTCCTGGAGAAAGATTACTTCAGCTTTGGTTTGTCTCGCATAGGAAAGTACTCGGGAGCGTTACTCGGGGATATTCAGACCCCGAGCATTCAAGGATAAAATTTTTAGCGTAAGGGGGGCCGAATTGGATTGGGGGTGTGACATAGTAGCCGATTAGTGAATCTTACCGTAAACGTGGAACAGACAGCGGGAAAGGGCCAGAGACCCGGGGAGAAAGAGGGGAAGGGGGAAAAGAGAGGTAGAAAGGGCACAGAAACAAAGAGGAGAGGCAAGGAAGGGTGGGGGGGAGAGGTACTCCACAAGAAATTGCAGAGACTGCACCGGTTGACGGGTATGACCCGCACACCTACGTCAGGCAACAGATGTAACCGGGCAAGATCGGGAGAACTACTTGAGTTACCCGCTTGGGAGACAGAAGTCTGGATACGGACCGAGAGGGGAGTCATAGGTCCTGCCGAGGCTTCTGTAGCAGGGGGGAGTTAGGGGAAGGGTAGCAAGGGCAAGGCCCAGGAAGGTACAAGGAGCCCACCTGGGTCAGCCCATCATGTATTCTAAATTACCCATGGTGAGGCAAACAAATCGTTCAGAAGGTATGCTAGCGTATCCCCAGGGCGGTCCTGGTAGAAAATTGTACAGTCATTATCCAAATAACCAGGATTAGATAGACAATATTTAGAGACATAACTATAGTGAGTAACATAAGGTGTGGGGTTATTCCCAGAAGGTGTCCGGGAACATGTAATGAGGAAGAGAGGAAGAGAGCCGAGCGATGAAGCAATGGGGATAAGGAAAAAAAAATTATATAGTAAAACCGTATAATGAATATGAAAAGCCAAGAACAGAGATTAATGAACATAAAACAGTCGTTGAGAACTTTTACTGTAGAAAATATGGTACCTGACACCACTTTGGGAAGCTACATCCCATCCGATCAACCTGGGTAGGAAATAACACAATAAACATCACTTACATAGCCAAAATGATCACACTAGCTGCGAAAACACAAGGCACTGCAAGAAGTAAGGTGAAGGGGGGAGAATCCCCTACCGAGGGGATAGGGTGAGGACAAATAGGTTATAACTTTAAAACAGCTACAATTCCCCTGTACATTGACCCACACACAAAGAGGTATCGTTAGAGCAGGAGAGGCCACACTCGGGTCTGCGACCCACGGAGTTGCAAGAGGTCCACATACATATCCATCTTTTTAGGGATGAGTGGTGATGCAATGAATGCAGGGAACGTCAAAGGAATTGTTGGCTCCGGCATGCGGAGCAGGCGCCCACAGAATAGGGGATGTGAGAGAAGGCTGTTACCCGAGTGTGGCATCTCCCGGACCAATCATGCCCTTAAAAATATAAAGATAGCGGAAAAAAACTGTCCCGAGAGCGGAGAAATGTTAGTCATTGGGAACATCTGAACCCTAAAAGGAGACTATGATTTCCCTGATCCAAAGGTTCAGTTTCCCCTATTAGGACAGCACTTAACATATTGGTAATAGAAAACAAGAAGAGAGAAAAGAGAAAAAAGAGTGAATGAGAAAGATGAGGGGGGAGGGGGGGTAGAGAGGTGAGTAGGAAAGTAGAGAGAAGAGGTTATAGAGTAGTAAAGTGGAGTAGGGTGGTTGGAAAGCAATGTAGGACAGTATGTTCAACAAAAAGGAATAATGTGCCAAATTCACTCTGTATCTAGAAAAAACCAATAAGGGGCAGTCCCAGGAAGCAAGGGTAGGTTTCATGCAGTACTTCGGTGTTCTGGGGAATCCAATTTTGTCGACCTGAAGTGTTCCTGATTTCTCTGCTTAAAAAGTCCAGCGGAAAAGTGTTAACGGTGCAATAGTAGAGACCTTCCCATGAGGCGGTTATGAGCTCATGTCTTTGAGAATATGGAGGGCAGAGGGGCAATGGGGGGAAGAGGAGAACAGGCAGGATGTGGGAATCATAGTGCTTGAAGCTTGAAATGAGGGGGTTGGGACAAAGGGCGAAATGAGGGCAATACAGGGTCCAGGGTTGAGGTAATTTAAAGCAGACTGGGCGTGATATGACAGATCCTGAGTAACACAGGGTAAGTCTCAATACGTGGGGCAATGCACAGAAAAATAAAAGTAAGAACCAAAAACAATGGAGTAGAGAAAAAAGGCAGAAAAACAAAAAGCCATAAACAGTACCTTAACGTCGGATGGGAGTAGTGTGCAAGAAAGAAATGTATATATTAATGGATTCTGGCCCTGCGGTGTGCCGGAGAGGCTGAGGGACTTCCATTTCTTGGTGCTCCGGCATCACGTGAAGGTGAACGAGGAGGAAGGGGGTGAGGACGGCGGCGGCCTAGGTTGAAATTTCCCGCTTCTGCTATGCCATCCATGGAGAACGACCGGGTAAGTGTGGAGAGGCGAAAGTCACTATACCAGTCTGGCAAATCTACGGGCGGTATATCCAGGGTGAAGAAGAAGTGGTCCAGGTCCTCTGGCACTCTGAGGATCGCTGTTTTTCCGTGATGGGACGCCGTCAGACCAAATGGAAACTTCCACCTGTATACTATAGACCTGGCCCTCAAGGCTTCCAGGAGGGGGCGAAGTTCCCTTCTCCTTTGTAGGGTGATACCGGACAAGTCCTGGTAAATTTTTACGGTAGCTCCCTGTATCATGACTCGATCATGTGTCCTGGCAGCATGGAGGATTTGCTCTTTGAGGTGAAACTCCATGAGGTAGCATACCACATCTCGAGGGGGGTCTGTCTCTCTCCCTCTTGGACGCAAAGCTCTGTGGATGCGTTCAAAGTTAATTTGGGTGTCAGGAGGGCGGTCTAAAATTTCATTAAACAGCATGGCAACAGTCTGGGACAGTTGGGAGGGCTCGATGGTCTCAGGTATGCCTCTCACTCTGAGATTACGGCGTCTTCCACGGTTATCTAAGTCCTCCAAATGCCTGTTGATGTCCCGGAGATGAACAGCGTGGGACTCTGTCATCTGTTGCACATGGCACAGAGCGGTGTCCTGTCTCGCTTGATTCGCCTCTACTTCCTCAACCCTCAGTGTCATGGCGTGTATATCTGACCGCATGTCCGAAATCGCCGCCATAAGTGTGTTCTTAATATCCGCTGCCACGCTGCGGAGGTCGTCTATGCTCACCGCCGCAGCCTGGCTCGGAGGTCGGTCTGTCTTGGGGCTAGCGGCGAGCAGTGCCTCTGGTCTGTTAGGGCTGGCGCTTGGAGATCTGCCGCCGCGCGCCTCTGCCTGAGAGGCCTGCATCCTACCTGAGGGCCTCGCGCGGAATATGTCCGGAATTGGACGGGCGGAGAGGTCGTCGGATCCCCTGGGCGATCTGGACCGAGTAGCGGAGGTATCTCTGGGTGTCCTCACCATGACAGGAGTATAGAAGAGGGCTATAAGGCTGAAGTTGCTGGCCTCGAGGACGGAGCTCCAGATCT
The DNA here is from genome assembly GCF_037356315.1 of Lithobates pipiens. Taxonomy (NCBI): domain Eukaryota; kingdom Metazoa; phylum Chordata; class Amphibia; order Anura; family Ranidae; genus Lithobates; species Lithobates pipiens. The sequence goes on along the minus strand of NW_027507718.1, from coordinate 499,169,810 downwards.
AAGCGTCCATCTCGCCTATAGTACAATTTTAATGAAGTGATGATTTATTTTAGACTTACTGCACCATGGCAGTCCCTTTGTTTCTTTTGACATTATAGGGAGAGCTGATTTGTTGATGACAAGCAGCGGGTTCAGATCCCCTTAAAGGGGATATTCACCACTATAATCGAGAACACCAAGAAACAAGCTAGGAGTCTTCTGTGTGGAAGGGTACCACATCAAATAATCTAAAGCGCTATACTTCATTGAGGCCCACATCAGCAGTATGGTTGTCCTCAAATGGGCAGTTGTATCTGTAGGACTCTATATATCTATGCAGCGCTTTTTTTGTTACCAGAGAATAGGTGCAGAAACTAAACCATGCCCCCCGCCAAACTGCATCAAACAGTGGGTGTGGGAGGATCTTAAAGGGGCAATAAATACCATGATTTTGTTATGTGGAAAGTTCAGGGATACATTATGTACAGAATGCATAGTTCAGGGATGCTCTATGTACAGAGTGCAGAGTTCAGGGATGCGCTATGTACAGAGTGCAGAGTTCAGGGATGCACTATGGACAGAGTGCAGAGTTCAGGGATGCTCTATGTACAGAGTGCAGAGTTCAGGGATGCGCTATGCACAGTGTGCAGAGTTCAGCTCTCTTTCACAGGCTGTCCTCATCTCAGGGGCACATGAAATGGTCTGGTGGGCCAGATTTAGCCCGTGGGCCTTGTGTTTGCACATATGCTTTAGGTCATATAATTAAGATAAGCATTGTGTGAGCTCAGAGGTGATGGCACAGTTGTTAAGGAATCCAATGTACATAATGATAATCAGAAAATGTCTATTTGCTTATGTGTATACATGTTCCCATGCTCCTTACTTATTATGTAGCATACAGATTGACCCTGTTCTGCGGGAAGATGGCGTCTATACCCTACATCCCACGCGTTAGAAGAATGCATTCGAGATAAGGGAACCAGCTTCAACCAAACTTCAAGCATCAAGTTTCTTCATTTCTCTTGTATTGTAACCAATGAGATGTACCTATTAGACTGACATATCAATGACGTATCTTTCTGTATAAAATATCAACACCGCCCACCAATAAATCAGAATTTAGAAGTAGCCTGAGCTGAACATATCTCAGAGAGTGTTTACTTCTAATGTGCATGCACATTTATACTTTTTTAATTAGAAATAGCAGCAGATAACCAAGAACTAATTTATAGTTTGTATCCATCACACAGTAATATAGCCATGTGGAGTTGTTTGGATACCACTGCATGAATCAATTACAGCACTGGAGTGGTGGACACAAAAACAAGAGATTAATTTGCAGACTTTTTTTGCAGTAAAAATCTGTGTGAGTATAGTCAGTGTGTGTGCAGCACTGAAGTAGTGGGCATACATTTTAATATTGTGAGTATGTTTAACATAGGAGGACTCACACGCATAGATTGATTTGAATATTAGCGTTATTATTTGTATGTTTACACTAATGCCGGACTTTCACATGACCGGACTTTCTGGCAGACTAGGTCCGACGGGATATGTCCGTTGGACAATCCAATCAATTTTTTTGTATAATGGATACCTAACATGTCATGCTTTAAAATTGCGCACAATTCGTATAATGACGGAAAACTTCAGTACTTAAAAATCTCCATAGGCAATGTTTTAAAAATGTTTACAGGTTACCTGTTTAGAAATACAGAGGAGGTCTTAGGCTAGAATTCTTGCTCTTGTTCTAACATTCACAGCGATACCTCACATGTGTGGTTTGAACGCTGTTTACATATGTGGGCACTAGGGATGAGCCTCGTGTTCGAGTCGAACATACGTTCGACTCGAACATTGGCTGTTCGTCCGTTCGGCGAAGTCCGAACATTTTGGTCCGTTCACGCCAAATTCGATGGCGCAGTGCATTGCTGGCTCATGATTGGCCAAGCATGCACTGTGACCCCGCATGCTTGGCCAATCGCAGCGCCAGCAGCGAGGAGAGCCATGATTGGCCACAGGCAGGATGCCTGTGGCCAATCATAGCTCAGGCTGTGTAGTGTACGCCCCACACTATATAAGGCCGCCAGCGCGGCGGCCTTGTGTAGTGTGTTGGCGTCTGAAGCAGTGGGTGTTCTGTGTACCTTCAACACAGTACACACCGATCGTTTTCGGACGATTTTTGATCTTGCTGTTGTGTAGTGGTTATTGTCTGTGTGCCCTGACCACAGTATACACCGCTATATTCACCTCACCTATATAGCTAGTGATCTATCTTTAATAATAGATCTTGCAGTCAGTAGTGTTAGGAGATAGTGCGTGCTGTCTGCGTGCTCTGTACCCAGTACATACCGCTATATCCACCTACATAGCTGTTCTCTATTTGAGCCCACTTGCCATCTGCAGGAGTTATTGGAAGTTGTGTGTGCTTCCAGCACAGCACAGTATACATCTGTATATAGCCCTTTATCTCTGGTGTTCTATAATAAAGGCATCTGCAGGAGTTAGTGGGTGTTGTGTGCCTCTAGCACAATATACACTACCCAACTGCTTTTTTACCCAACTCCCTTCAGGCCATTGCCATGTCTGAAAGGCCAGCAAGGAGAGGCAGACAGGCGCGAGCCGATAAAAGAGGGCAAGCAGGCTCTGTGTCTAGAGACAACAGTGCTGGTCATGGACGCGGTGCATTGTCATCAGCACGTGGCCATGGGACACGCTTGTCCTTCTTTTCGGCAGCTGGACATGTTGAACCGCAACATGCCAACGACTTGGTAGAGTGGATGACCAAGCCCTCTTCATCCTCCTCATCCTCTCTCACCCAGTCTCAGGGTACTAGCAAAGCAGCTGCCAACGCATTGTCTTCCCTCCTCTCAATGTCATCATCAGTGACTCCTTCCCTAGACCCACCATGTCCTCCTGAGGAGTCTCCTGAACTCTTTGAGCACAGTGTTGGGTACATGCTCCAGGAGGATGCCCAGTGTTTTGTGGGCTCTGATGATGACACTCAGCTAGAGGAAGGCAGTAGCGTGAGCGCAGAGAGAGGGGATGCTCAAGAAGGACAGCAATCTGGCAGTCATGTTCCACAAGCTGCAGCATACTGCCAGGTTTGCTACAGCGATGAAGAGGGAGGGGATGATGAGGGCACTGACTCCACGTGGGTGCCTGGAAGGAGAGAGGAGAAGGAGGAGGAGGAGGAGGCACATGTCCAACGAGGCAGGATACCCTCCGGGGGCCAGCTTAGGGGCAGCACACCGACTGAATCACACCGCAGAGCTCCGCCTGTGCAGAGCGCTGCCTCTGCGCGTTATTCTAAAAGTTCTTTGGTGTGGGCCTTTTTTGAGACGAGTGCATCAGATCGCACCGCTGCTATTTGCAACATATGTCTCAAGCGTATCTCACGTGGCCAAAAACATCAGCCGCTTGGGCACCACATGCTTGACCAGACATATGTTGATCTGCCATGCAGCTCGTTGGCAAGCGTACCTCAAAGACCCACACCAAAGAACAAAGCGGACCTCTCCTTGCTCCTCATCAGCTGGCATCTCCAACCCCACTAGACCTTCAGTCCTCTCTGAAACCTGCTCTGAGAGGAATGAAGGTGTAGAATTAGGTGTGTCACAGCCAAGTGCTTCCGGAAACTCTGCTAGCAGTACACCCACGTCCGATTATAGCAGGCAAATGTCCCTGCCCCAGCTGCTGGACCAGCGAAAGAAGTTCACTCCCAGCCATCCACATGCCCAGCGGTTGAATGCTAGCTTGGCTAAATTGCTAGCACTTCAACTGCTGCCTTTTCAGTTGGTAGACTCGGCCCCCTTCCGTGAGTTTGTACAATGTGCGGTTCCTCAGTGGCAGGTCCCCAAACACCACTTTTTCTCACGGAAGGCGATTCCGGCTCTCTACCGGCATGTGGAAGGCAATGTCCTTGCCTCGCTGGACAGGGCGGTCAGCGGTAATGTGCATATTACCGCTGACTCATGGTCCAGCAGGCATGGACAGGGACGTTACCTGTCTTTCGCGGCCCATTGGGTCACTCTTCTGGCAGCTGGGAAGGATGCAGGACAAGGTGCAGTAGTGTTGGAGGTTGTTCCGCCACCACGCCTCCAAAATGCTACTATTGGTTGTGACACACCTCTCTCCTCCACCCCCTCCTCTTATTCTTCCTCCATGGCCTCTTCCAGTGCTCTGTCCTCAGAACCAGCGGTGCTCCGTAGGCGTTCCAGGGGCTACGCAAGTACGCAGGCAAAATGATGCAATGCCGTGCTTGCGCTGGTTTGTTTGGGGGACAGGAGCCACACTGGGGCGGATGTTTTGTCAGCTCTGCAGGGACAGGCCAAGAGGTGGTTGACGCCATGCCAGCTTAAGCCAGGAATGGTGGTTTGCGACAATGGCACCAACCTCCTCTCCGCCCTCCGACAGGGACAACTGACCCATGTGCCCTGTGTAGCTCATGTCCTTAACCTGGTGGTGCAGCGGTTCTTGGGCAGGTACCCCGGCTTACAGGATGTCCTGAAGCAGGCCAGGAAAGTCTGTGTGCATTTCCGCCGATCATTTAATGCCTGTGCTCGGCTGGTTGAGCTCCAAAAGGAGTTGAACCTGCCCAAGAACCGCCTTATATGTGACATGCCCACCAGATGGAACTCAACATTGGCCATGCTGCAGCGGCTGCACATGCAGCAGAGGGCCATCAATGAGTACCCGTGCGACTACGGCACCAGGACAGGGTCAGGGGAGCTTGGTTTTTTCTCACCACGCCAGTGGGGCATGATCAGGGATGCATGCACTGTCCTGTCACCGTTTGAGGAGGCCACAAGGATGGTGAGCAGTGACAGTGCATGCATCAGTGACACTGTACCTCTTGTCCACCTCTTGGAGCATACGCTGCGTGGAATAATGGACAGGGCACTTGAGGCAGAACAGAGGCAGGAAGAGGAGGACTTCCTTGCCTCTCAAGGCCCCCTTTATCCAGACAGTGTTCCTGCTGTGCCACCCATCACACAGGAAGAGGATGAGGAGGAGGAAGAGGAGGAGGAGGATGATTGTGTCAGCATGGAGGTGGAGGCTGGCACTCAGCATCAGCAGCAGCAGCAGCAGCAGCAGTCTTGTAGGGATGATTTACAGTCCCAAGAAACACGTGGACTTGTACGTGGCTGGGAGGAGGTAGCTGCGGATCATGTTGTCCTTAGTGACCCAGAGGACTCCGGACCGAATGCCTCAGCTAACCTACGCTGCATGGCCTCCCTGATCCTGCAAAGCCTGCGGAAGGATCCTCGTATTCTTCGGATCAAGGAGAAGGACCATTACTGGCTGGCCACTCTCCTTGATCCACGGTACAAGGGTAAGGTTGCCGACCTTATCTTGCCATCGCAGAGGGAGCAGAGGATGAGACATCTCCGGGAGGCCTTGCAGAAAGGTCTGTGCAACGCGTTCCCAGAGACTGGGAGGTTACAAACTCCTGGTCCTGGACAACGTGTTGCTGAGGCATCGGTCAGAAGGAGCGGTGGAGAAGGTGGCCGTCTGACTGATGCTTTCAGACAATTTTTTAGTCCGCAGCCCCAAGGTATGATCGGTTCCAGCACCCATCGCCAGCGTCTGATTTACATGGTGCAGGAATACCTAGGGGCAAGGTCAGACTTGGACACCTTTCCCACCGAAAATCCTCTGGCTTACTGGGTCTTGAGGATGGATCACTGGCCAGAGCTTGCACAGTATGCAATTGAGCTACTGGCCTGTCCTGCATCCAGCGTTCTTTCGGAACGCACCTTCAGTGCTGCTGGTGGCTTTGTTACCGATCACAGGGTGCGCCTGTCCACCGAATCAGTTGATCGACTGACCTTCATCAAGATGAATCAGTCTTGGAACACCCACAGCTACCAAGCACCTGAAGCTGATGTAACAGAATAATTTTTTTTGAAATATCACATCCCTTCAAGACTGCCTATGCTGATGCTGAGTGACTGTCCTGTTATGTTGATTGTCTATCCTCTTCCTCCTCCGCTGATATGTTGGAAGAACATTTCTGGTTCTGGTTGATGCCATCAGCCCAATTTTTCTGCCTCTGTTTAACAGGGGCGTTTAAGTACAATTTTTGATGCAATGCTTTGCAGCAGGGCTAATTCCTGCAATCAAACAAGAGTATATGGGAGAGGTTGCAGTGTGGTGGCACCAGCACCAGTGCCTAAGGCCCAATTTTTCTGCCCCTGTTTAACAGGGGCGTTTAAGTACAATTTTTGATGCAATGCTTTGCAGCAGGGCTAATCCTGCAATCAAACAAGAGTATATGGGAGAGGTTGCAGTGTGGTGGCACCAGCACCAGTGCCTAAGGCCCAATTTTTCTGCCCCTGTTTAACAGGGGCGTTTAATTACAATTTTTGATGCAATGCTTTCCAGCAGGGCTAATTCCTGCAATAAAACTAGAGTATATGGCAGAGGTTGCAGTGTGGTGGCACCAGCACCAGTGCCTAAGGCCCAATTTTTCTGCCCCTGTTTAACAGGGGCATTTAATTACAATTTTTGATGCAATGCTTTGCAGCAGGGCTAATTCCTGCAATAAAACTAGAGTATATGGCAGAGGTTGCAGTGTGGTAGCACCAGTGCCTAAGGCCCAATTTTTCTGCCCCTGTTTGACAGGGGCGTTTAATTACAATTTTTGATGCAATGCTTTGCAGCAGGGCTAATTCCTGCAATAAAACTAGAGTATATGGCAGAGGTTGCAGTGTGGTGGCACCAGCACCAGTGCCTAAGGCCCAATTTTTCTGCTACTGTTTAACAGGGGCGTTTAAGTACAATTTTTGATGCAATGCTTTGCAGCAGGGCTAATTCCTGCAATAAAACTAGAGTATATGGAAGAGGTTGCAGTGTGGTGGCACCAGCAGCAGTGCCTAAGGCCAAATTTTTCTGCCCCTGTTTAACAGGGACATGTAATTACAATTCTTGATATAATATTTCACAGGAGGGCCCCTTCCTGTGCCCACCCAGAGTAACGGTGAGGACTTATAGTGTTGTGGCACCAGCACCACAACCACCAAAAGTCAATTTTTCTACCACTGTTCAACAATGGCATGTAATTACAATTCTTGATATAATCGTTCACAGCAGGGCGCTCCAGCGCCCACCAAGAGTCACTTTGAGGGCTTACAATGTTGTGGCAAAACCAACACCTTGTTCCGCCATTTCTGCAGAGCATATAGGGCAGGCCCCTACTTTCAAACATCCAATTTACAAACATCTCCTACTTGCAAACGGAAGGAGACAACAGCAAGTGAGATGAAAAAAGATGGACGACAAAACAAATTATACAGGGGTGATAACCCTTCCCTATGTTTTCCAAAAATCTTAAAAATAGTTTTTTTGACTGGAGCTACACTTTAAAAATTTACCAGTTGAAAATTACAAACAGATTCAACTTAACACAACAAACCTACACAGTCCCTGTCTTGTTTGCACCGCCTGTATAATGCTGTTCTGAGTATATAGGGCCTGGGGGCCACACGCATTTCCTTTTTTTAATATGGGTACAGGGTTCCCCTTAATATGCGTACAAGACCCAAATAGGCTGGTAATGGGCAGGGAGGGCTACCCATGCAATTTTTCTCAATGATTTTCAACCATATTGCAGGAACCAGATATAACATTAAAACCGCAGGGACTGTTCTAAACACGGGAAACACGTGGCACTTCACAGGCATACTACAGACACCCCCCAGGCACCATATTTAAAGGAATATTTCACTTTTTTTTTCACTTTAATCGTCATTAAAATCAGTGCTCCCGCCAAAACGGCCATTTTTAAAAACATTTTAGGCATTGACCCATGTCCCCTGGGGCAGGAGCCAGGTCCCCAAACCCTTTTTAGGACAGTATCTTGCATATTAGCCTTTAAAATTAGCACTTTTCATTTCGAACGTTCGAGTCCCATAGACTTCAATGGGGTTCTAAAGTTCGTTCGAATTTGGGGTCCGTTCGAAAGTTCTGGTGTGAACCGAACCGGGGGGTGTTCGGCTCATCCCTAGTGGGCACTTTGTACATATGCATTCTTTTCTGCATGCGATCGGGCTGAGACGGGGGGTGCTTTAAAAAAATAAAAAAATAAATAAAAAAAATATATATATATATGTAATTTTTTTTTTTCATTTTGACACTTTTCCTTTCATTTTTTTTGATTACTTTTATTCCTATTACAATCCCCTTGTAATAGGAATAGGGCATGACAGGCAGCGTTCATTTTGACAGAAAATTTTGATTTAGTTTTAGTCTTAGACTTAGGACTAAAATGGCATTTTAGTTTTAGTCCCAGTTTAGTCTTCTGCAATTGTTTTAGTTTTAGTAATATTTAGTCGACTTAAATCTCCAGTACATTTTGGTAGACTAAAATAATTTTGTCCCAAAAGTGGAATTAAGTGTACTGTGCTTACCTTTGTATACATTTCGTGATGAGTTGTCTGGAATGTTCACAAATTACGCTTCAAGTTTGTTGTATTTGTAGCACCCTCTACCTAAGGAGGTGCTAGAGTTAGGGTTTCTGTAGTGGAGGTAAATTTAGGCAGGCCTAACAAGAAGCTAGGCCTGTTTGTTTTGATCTGGATGGGCTGGGAGTGGCTCAAAGTAGGCTGGTGACTCACAGAGAGCGTCATCTTTTGGTTACCTCCTTCTGGCTTCTAGAGCAGTGGTCATCAACCCTGTCTTCAGGGCCCACTAACAGGCCAGGTTTGAAAGATAACTGAAATACATCACAGGTGATATCATTTGCTGCTCAGTGATTGCAGTATTCTAGTCTGCATCTCCCCAAGGTAATACATAAAACCTGGCCTGTTAGTGGGCCCTGAGGACAGGGTTGATGACCACTGTTATAGAGGATTCTAGAAGAGAGGATGGGGAGGAAGGTGGAGCTGTGTGGGTTGTTCTAAGGAGCCCTGACCAATCCCCAACTTGGATTGGCAGGGGGCAGGCCTCCCTAAATACCCAGGGTCAGCCCAGCTGAGGAGGAGAGTTTGGGTGGAAGAACTGGGAGATAAAGTACTAAATGTCAGGGCCTTTGAGGGAACTCCCCAGTCTGGGGGGGGGGGGTGACTTTGGGCTTGGAGTACAGGAGTAGAAGGGACCCTCATACAAACCACAGGGGTGTTCTGACCAGGAGCAGGAGAGGACAGTGGAAGGTACTGCCAAGCATATTCTCCAGGAGGGATCCACCAGGGGTCGGTGAGTGGCACACAGCCTGGAACGCTGAGGAGGCACACTGGAGCAGATTGGGAAAGAGAGAGAAACAATTTGAGATGGGCTGTAGAGCCAGTGAGGACTGTGGTGTCGTAGGCAGTGGAGTTTGGGCGGCTGGGATCAGTAGTCCACCAACAACAGCTAGCATTTAATCAATTTAACCTTTTTATGGCTACACTACATGGGCCCATGGGCCCTGCCTGCAAAAGGCAATTCTACAAGTCCTGGCTGGAACCAGAGTCAGGCCTAACCATGTGCTAGCTGTGCCTCAGGAAAAGAGATGCACTGGAGAGAGAAAAGAGGTACTAGTCTGCAAGCAAATTGGTGCAGGAGGAGCATGAAGTGTAAATATGTATATGGAGTGTACATAGTTCTGTCCCAATGCAAATGTTTCTACTCAAATTCTGGGCATCTCATAAATCCCCTAACCCCATTCAAGTTTAACCCCTCGATAAAAACACAAAAAAAAGTTAATGGACTATTCGTTGACTATGTGTGCTTGAGAAAGTGACTGCTGAGATGGGCAGGGTGACAGGTGGACCACAAAATCCAGCAGCCTCTTACGGGGGGAACCGCTACATATTTTTACCAGCGAGTGTCGCTCCACAGGATTTGCAAAGGTTCTTGTTGTCCATAACATCACAGCTCTGGACGGTCTGAGGACAGTAGGGTGGCCTGTAATGCTGCATAGTGCTCTGGGCGGTGGTCCTTTATTTCATTTACTACTAATAATAGTAACAGTATGTATCACAACAATTATAATAGCAATGATCATCATCATATCATACTACTACTGCCATTCCTGCTACTACTACTAATGATAACAACAATGAAAGCATTAATAAAAATAATAGCAGTATTCATCATACTATGATTGTTACTACTACTACTAATTATAACAACAACAATAATAATAACAATAATCATCATCACGCTACTACAATTACAAGTCCTTTTCCTACTACTACTGATAATATTAATAATAAGAACAATAATAATAGCATTACAGCATCATGCTACAACTACTATTACTAAGATTATTAACAACAACAAACATAATAGCAATAATCATCATCATCATACTATTACTTATACTACAACTATTACTACTAATATTATTATTAGTAGTGTTGTCGCTGATATTAGTAACTTTAGGAAAAATCAAATACATTTTGTTTATTACTCTTGCATTGATGGCATGTCAACTGTCCAGAAGCTGTCCCATCGTGGATCTTCCCAGTGCAAGAAGCATCATTTTCATGTACAGACAGGAAGAGTCTTTGACGAAAAGGTTATTGCAGCTTCTGACAAATCTGTTAATTTAAATGAAACTATGTTTTTCTGCAGTAATCTATCAGAGAAGTTGAAAGTGGTAAAGGCAATTTCCAGGATCATAATCAAAGTCTTCTCCGAGAGACATTTCATCAATTCTCCTCCAAATATTTTTTTCCTTCCATCTTCTGTTTTGAAGACTGTGTTCTTGAGTTTTGACTAGTGTTCATTTTTTTTTCTTTGTTGATAGATATACAATCACTGTATTGTAGGAGCTTCTTCCTCCCTGTTTGACAAATCCTCCCTTCTTTTGATTACTTTTTACAAAACTGTCTAAGGAAATAGAAGTGGGGACAAGCTAGCCCAATATTTAAAGGTGAGATGTGGTTAAAAAATGAAATTCCCTTTTTGGTTGCAGATCCTTACTTTTACATTGAGATAAAGAAGATCCTGGCATTTACTGAAAAACATGAGCTCCCATTACAGATTTTAGCTTTAGAGCCACCTATTGATGAAACCTAGTAGAGCACCTTGACCACACAAAAACCACTGACTCTGCTTTTTACAGTTAGGAAAAAATACTCCCTCACTTTAAAAGAATGTATAGGTTTTTATTTATTTATTTATTTATTTACAACCAGAACTAATAAAATAAAAATGTAAAATATTTTTTTTTATTTTTATTTTTTATTTAGGAAAATATACTCCCTCACTTTAAAAGAATGTATAGTTTACTTTATTTTTTTACAGTCAGAACTAATAAAATAAAAATTTAATTTTTTTTTACCACTTAAAGTGGTGTTGCACATAAAAATAAAATCACCAAAATTCATAAAAAAAAAAAATAGAATTTTTTTCTTTTTAACTCACCTCGAAATGCCTGTTGCTAGGGGTTTCCTCGTAGTCTGCCTCCTTCAGTGCCTGGGCTCTTGACACAACTTCCCCTCGACGCAGGAAGGGCTCAGCTCTGCCCCCTCCCTCCTGTCAGTCATCTGGGACACGTGACAGGTCCCAGATGACTGAAATGTCATCTGAGAAATGTAGTCAGTAAACAAGCCAAGGGTCGATAATGAATGGTAGCAAAATATGGAGAGCAGCAGGGAAGACAAGAGCGAGATACTGGCTGGGGAGAGCACAATAATCTGGCAAACAGGAAGTGCAGAGACATGGCTTAAATCAGGAAGTTCACGAGAGGAGCAAAGAGTTCAGGGATGAAGACAAGCAAGATTCAAGACAGGATCATTCAAGGAATTGTCCAGAAAGCTGTCCAGCATTCCAGGTAGCTCAACAAGAAGAGACATTGTCTGCTACAGCAGAGGTTTCTGGTTCATATCCAGGGCCTTGGACGGAATTGTTACAGAGAGTATGAGCCATGTCATAAGCTAAAAAAAGTAGGCTGTTTTGTCTTTGACCACCATTTGTCACAAAAACTAAAAGTAATGGGAAGTCCAACATTTTTGAGTTGCAACGTCTTCCAATGAGGATATGTGTTTTGGTGACAACTGTATAACAGAAGAATTCCCATCTCTGGGACAGGAAGTAAAAGGGAAATCTTTCCAACAGGACAAAGATTGCAACTTCAACCCTATTTTATTCAAAACTAAAAAAAGTTTACATCTTAAGGTGGTACTTAACTAATTAAAACAACAATGTGTTTCCCTCCCTCCTCCCTCTTAAACAAATGTTAATTAAATGCATAAAAAATTTTCACACTAGAAATTGAGGGGCAGCAAAACCCCACAGATGAGCCACACTTTTACTGCCCCTCAACCACTACCCTGTTTAGCTGCAGAGGCAGAGGCCAGGGTTGTGCGCATGCTTTGCAGCCATGGGAGAAATTATACCCCCTGTTGCTTTCAGAAGCTTGAAAACATCTAGTATGACAAAACATGTTAGTATAACAAAATATGTTGGGGCGGAGCCTGCGCTGACGTAATCTTGCTACAAGAAGAGGTGGCAGCATTTGATGTGACATTTCTCTTTTACTTTTGTGGGTTGCATTTTTAACTTATGGCAAAATAAAGTTGTCACTTTTACATTATGCAATATTGTAACTTGTTCTCTTGTTGTATTCATGATATATGCTGAGCTGAAGAGGTGATTGAATGTAATCTAAGGTTGCCACCTTTTCTTCAAGTCAAACTCGAACACTTTAGCGGTGCACAGCAATCTTTTTTATAGTATGAACTATAAATATATTAATCAAATGAAGTTAATCACAAGAGTCCCCCTTTATATCAGAGTCCACAGAGTTCCCCTTTTGCACCTGAACTCGCAGCGTTCCCTTACACTGTAAGGGGGGACTCTGCAGACTCTGATGTAAGGGAGAACTCTGGGGACTCTAACATAAGGGATGCTCTGGGAACCCTGATCTAAGGGGGGATACTGAGAACTCTGATGCACAGAGAGGACTCTGATGTAAGGGGGAACACTGTGGCCTCTGGTGTAAATGGGAACTCTGATGTAAGGGGTGCTTTGAGAACCCAGATTTACCTTAGTGTACTTACTCAGAGGCAAAAGAGAAAAGCGGGGAGGCTTCAGTCACAGACAGGGATGGATGGTGACCTCACTCACCCCTTGGCAGTCAGCACCTCTTATCTTGATGTAGCTAAGGCTGCTGGAGTGTGGGCAGACACAGAGTTGTAGGGGCGGGAGGAAGAGGAGCAGATCAAGCCCTTTCTCCTCTCAAGTCTCTCTGTGTGTGTGTGTGTGTGGGGGGGGGGGGGGGGTTAATTGTTAGTCCTGTCTTTGGGCAGTGTGAAAGAGAGTGTAACAAACCCACTCGGCTTACAGAACTGCAGCCAGCAACCCAGCTGGAAAGACATAGTCGGGTCTGAATAATGTGTCCAGGTTTAAGGCGGTCTGAAACCCGAACGCATGATTCCAAAGCCGAACTGTCTGGGTGAATGCTGGACAGATGGCAACCCTAATGTAATCCCTGCTGGTGTGCCCTATGGTTCCCAATCTCTGTATTATGATTGCTGCAAGAGATCTCATGCATCTGTGAATGAGATAAGACCACCTATAGTTTGGGGTCTTTCTTAATTTGTAAGAGGCTGACCATTGCAGTAGTGACAGAACTCACCAGGGGATTCACAAAGAATTTCTTGATTTGTTTACAACAGAAATGGCGCGTACACACGAGCGTAATGTCCGACAGACATTGTGCCACGTACACACGGCCATGTGTGGGCTCTATCAGACTTTTGTGGTCGGAATGTCCGACCGTGTGTACAGGGCATTGCACTCCTTGTCAGGGATCTCTCCCTAATACTGTTGCTGTCCCTCCCAGATGGGGTAGCTGTCTCTACTCTGTCCATGCACCAAAACTGGGAGCAAGGGCCTTAAAAAAGGCTCTGCCTGACCCAAGATGACTGCTTGAGTCACATGGGGAAGTAGCATCCAATAGGATAGCTCCCCCAGTGACCCAGAAAACCATAGAGATACCTTGATCCTCCTGATTTCCTCTTCAGCAACAGGGCCTCTTTGGATGAGCACCACCTGCCATGGAGAAAGTAGACTGGTACCTACATACAGAAGCTGGCAGCAATAATGCGCATGCGTTGGAAACCCACCACTTGCACGCACATATGCCTCTGGTCACTGCAAGCTCTGAAATGCGGTTCTTCTTTTAAAAAAAAGATGGAGAAAAGCCAGGGGAATTTCTTCAGAAGCGGTTAGGTTCTGCTTTAAGATCACAGTAAGAAAAATAAAAGACATTACAGAGTGAACTGTTTTTTGGCCACGTTTGCAAGAGTTAGAAAGGCATTTTAATGAAAAGCCTGTTATTGTTCAGAAGCTAAATCTTTGACATTGATTTATGTTTATTTTTTTTACTTTTTCAGGCTATTTTAGTTGCAAAAAATAATGCTTATATTTATTAATAATGTTATAGAAGTTCTACTTCAGAAAAAAAGCACAGCTATAGAATCAGATGTGTATAGTACAGCATGCCATGTATTAGTCCATATCCGTAGTGCCGGACATCGAAATCAAAGGTTTCCCCGCAGTGTGTGCGGCGCAGACAGGCAATCCACTGGTAAAACATGTGCTAGGCCTTTAGGCAACAAGAAAGGACCAATCAGCCTGGATGGAAAACATGCCAAGAAGAATATGCCTGCTGCTTGGAAACAATTTGTTCCACAGCTTGAATTGTACAACATGGAATTTAGAATACCGGAGGACAGAACGCTGGAATATATTCAACATTCATCTGTCTGCCTGTCTGCATCAAGAGATGTGTTTTTATCTCAACTTTGTTTTCCAAACTTTCTCTCTTTTTTTTCTTTTTTTTTTTTTACCCAAATCAGTCACAATACTCCATAAACATGCACAGCAATAGGTTTGTTAGGTTTGTAGATTGCTAACATTCGCCTATGTTTTTCTCACTGTGGAAAATAGTGTTATTTAAAAAGAACATTTTTTTTATATTATATTATATTATTTCTCTTTGTTTTCCATTTTGCAAATGAATTAATCATACTTCTATTTATTTTACTTATCTATTTATTTATTTTACTACTCCCCCTAAAGCCACGCACACATGATCGGATTTTCCGACGGGAAATGTGTGATGACAGGCTGTTGGCGGAAAATCCGACCGTTTGTACGCTCCATCAGACAATTGTTGTCGGATTTTCCAAGGACAATGTTGGATGGCAGGTTTTAAAATTTTCCATGGGCAAATGTCTCTTGTTGGATTTTCCGAGCGTGTGTACACAAGTCCATCGGACAAAAGTCCAAAGATCAAACAGAAATGCTCGGAAGCAGGGACGATCCGGAAGCGGCTGGTCTTGTAAACTAGCGTTTGTAATGGAGAATTAACATTCATGACATGGCAAATTATGAAATCTCGAAATGCAGCGCACATTCTCTTCTTCTTTAACCACTTTAGCCCCGGACCAATTTTCAGCCTAAGGACCAGAGGTCTTTTTACAATTTTGCACTGCGCTGCTTTAACTGGTAATTGCGCGGTCATGCAATGTTGTACCCAAACGAAATTTGCGTCCTTTTCTTCCCACAAATAAAGCTTTCTTTTGATGGTATTTGATTGCCTCTGCGATTTTTATTTTTTGCGATATAAATGGAAAAAGACAAAACATTTTGAGAAAAAAAGATATTTTCTACTTTTTGTTATTAGAAAAATTGAATAAACTCAATTTTAGTCATACGTTTAGGGCAAAATTTATTCAGCCACATGTCTTTAGTAAAAAAAAAATGTCAATACACGTATATTTATTGGTTTGTGCAAAAGTTATAGCGTCTACAAACTAGAGTACATTTTCTGGAATTTACAAAGCTTTTAATTTATGACTGCCTATCTCATATCTTGAGGTGCTAAAATGGCAGGACAGTACAACCCCCCCCCCCAATGACCCCATTTTGGAAAGTAGACACCCCAAGGAAATTGCTGAGGGGCATGTTGAGCCCATTGAATATTTTTTTTTGTCCCAAGTGATTGAATAATGACACAAAAAAAAAAAAGTTTACAAAAGTTGTCACTAAATGATATATTGCTCACACATGCCATAGTTATATGTGGAATTGCACCCCCAAAATATATTCTGCTGCTTCTCCAGAGTACAAGGATACCACATATGTGGGACTTTTTGGGAGTCTAGCTGCGTACGGCCCCCCCGAAAACCAATCACTGCCTTCAGGGTTTCTAAGGGTGTCAATTTTTTATTTCACTCCTCACTACCTATCACAGTTTCGAAGGCCATAAAATGCCAAAATAGCACAAACCCCCCCCCCCCCCCAAATGACCCCATTTTGGAAAGTAGACACCCCAAGCTATTTACTGAGAGGCATGTTGAGTCCATGAAATATTTTATATTTTGTCACAAGTTGCAGGAATATTACAATTTTTATTTTTTTTTTGCACAAAGTTGTCACTAAATGATATATTGCTCACACATGCTATGGGCAGAAGTCAAATTACACCCCAAAATAAATTCTGCTGCTTCTCCCGAGTACGGGGATACCACATATGGGGGACTTTTTGGGAGCCAGCCACGTACGGGACCCCAAAAACCAAGCACTGCCTTCCGGATTTAAATATAAAATGCTACCAAAAAAAACTGTTAGCGATCGCAGGGATCAGGCCTGACTCTGCGATCACTGTAGTTATGTGTTTAGTGTTTTGTAAGTGACAGTGATCGATTGATACTGCACTTGGGTGGGCTGGGCGGAGGGGCAAAACGCAGGTGCTAGCAGGTATCTGGGCTGATTCCGCTAACAATGCATTTTTTTGGAACCCTAAACTGCTGGGGACGCTAGTATAGATCTGATCAGATCAGATATTGATCTGTTCCGATTCTATACCACGACGGGAGGTGTATGCTTTGCGCGTGGGTGTTAGCGGTATTGGCACTAACCTAGCGCTGCCTGGGGCGACGCAGACCCTGACCCTAAAACCTAATTGATATCACCCGCCGGGTGATCAGGGGGTTAAACCTTTATTGGGTAATAAATGGCGGGTGCCCTGATGCTATAAAAAGCAAACTAACTAACCAGAGTCACCCGTAACACTTATACGGTGATCACTGGTGAAAGGGTTAACTAGGGGCAATCAGGGTGTTCAAATTTTTATTAGGTAGTATATGGGGGTCCCTGGCGCTATATAAAAACCTGACGGGGAACCTAAATAACTAACTGGCTAACCAGCGTCACCAGTGACACTTATACAGTGATCGCTGGTGAAAGGGTTAACTAGGGGCAATCAAGGGGTTAAAACCATTATTGGGTAGTATATGGGGGTACCTAGCGCTATAAAAACCTGGCGGTGAACCTAAAAAAATAACTAGCTACCTAGCGACACTAGTGACACTAATGCAGCGATCAGAAAAATTATCGCTTAGTGACACTGGCAAAAGGGGGTGAAAGGGTTAACTAGGGGCAATCAGGGGGTTAAAACCATTATTGGGTAGTATATCGGGGTACCTAGCGCTATAAAAACCTGGCGGTGAACCTAAAAAAATAACTAGCTACTTAGCGGCACCAGTGACACTAATGCAGCGATCAGAAAAACGATCGCTTAGTGACACTGGCAAAAGGGGGTGAAAGGGTTAACTAGGGGCAATCAAGGGGTTAAAACCATTATTGGGTAGTATATCGGGGTACCTAGCGCTATAAAAACCTGGCGGTGAACCTAAAAAAATAACTAGCTACTTAGCGGCACCAGTGACACTAATGCAGCGATCAGAAAAACGATTGCTTAGTGACACTGGCAAAAGGGGGTGAAAGGGTTAACTCTAAGGGCAATCAGGGGGTTAAACCTTTATTGGGGGGTGGTAGGGGGCTACCCTGGACCTAACACTAACTGTCCTGACACTTTTTACTTTTACAACTGACACTGAATGCAGTGATCAGTAAATAAATGATCACTGCAATCAGTGACACTGTGACTGGGAGGGGGAGTGGATCGGGGGGCAATCAAGGGGGTAGTCGGGGGGGGGCGGGTTTGTGTGCCTATGTGTGCCTACATGTCAGTGTAGTGTTGGTGCACACTTACTTTCAGTCTTCTCCTCGTAGTCCGGTCAAAAAGACCGCCCCGAGGAAAATGACATCACTTCCTCCCTGCCTGTGTTTACTATACACAGCGGGAGGAAGCTTCTCATTCGCCAGGAGCGATCGAGAGGGGATGGCCAGAAACTAACGGCCATCCCCTCATCCCGGATCGCTCCTGATGCGAAACGGACCGCCGCATCCAGCGGGAGGGGGGTCCGATCGGACCCCCCACCCGCTGGAAGGCAAGCACGTACATGTACGTGCTTGTGCCTGTACATGCCATTGTGATGACGTACATTGGCATGCAGCGGTCCTTAAGTGGTTAATAGTGATAGCAAGAAAAATATTATTATGCTTTATTTTTTTTTTGGACAAGTTACCAACAACACCATTATTCCGTAGTTTTTAGGATGAATGAATGAATGAATAAATCATTTGTATAGTACTGCAAATGCAAACGGAATCGCCTCAAAGATGCAACTCTGTTGGGATCCCTTGTCAATTTTACATTGTATTTTTTTAAAATGTAACTGCCTACTCCCAAACTGTCATTGGAAGTTTTTTATTGTGCATTAAAAAAAGAAAACAAATAAAATTAGACATGCTATCTGCCAATAGAACTTAGCCAAAAAGTGCATTCTATGCATCCAAAAATATAGAAAATATAACAAATCAAATCATTAGTATTCATCCAAAAAAATAAAATAAAAGCCTCCTACATGTGCTCTCCTTCTTAATATAGGGGGTCAACAATGCCAAGATCAGGGGTCCGTCATCAGGAGATAATTCCAAAAAATCATCCAGATTATTCTCCTGGAGCTCCCACAGCAAAGGCATAAGACACAATTGGTCACGATTAATAAAGCAACCAATTTTTGGTCCAAGAACGGTACACAATTGTAGGCCAACAAACACGAACTTAGTGAAGTACTACGAGGAATTTCAGCTGTTGAGCGCCACCGTTTGGGCACCTTCTGTTAATGCCATGTTTGGTGAGAATTGATTACGAGCATGCGTGTTTGCACTTTCAACTTTTGTGTGATGGACTTGTGTACAGACGATACGTTGTCTGACAAAAATTTACTAGCCTGCCATCCAACATTTGTTGGCGGGAAGTTGGACAATGATTGTCTGGAGCGCACTAACAGTCGGATTTCACGCAAACAGTCTGTCATCACACAATTCCCAGACAAAAATCCGATAGTGTCTACAAGGCTTAAGAGTTTCAATTTGTATGCAATCAGGCAGGTCCTTCCACTACATGGTTTTGGTAAATCTGAAGACAAAAATCTGCAGAAAATCTAATAGTGTGTATGGGGCCTAAATATAAACAATCTTCTGATTTTCTGATTGTTAGTATGCTGCTTTTGACAGCAGCTTACGAATTTTCAGCAGAAAAAAAAATGGATGTGCAGGCTCCAAAATTTTTGTCTGATGTGACCACAACGTCCAATTTTCTTTTCGTTAGTATGGTTTTCTGCCCAAAAAAATCTTAAGAGCAAGACTAGGCATGATCAGAAATGAAAGAACACATTAACTAAACAATTCAACACATTACATCACTTCTGACGTTGAATTCTGTTGTCCGAAAAATTTCCGATGGTTAGTACCCTCTTCATGTGTATATATAACATGAGATATATCATGTTTACGTAGGCATATATCAGTTCTCAGAGTTTTACCGGCAATTGGCAGGTGTCGGAGGACATTGAGTTCCCGGGACCCGCAGATCAGCTTGTGCTGTAAATCATCACAGCATTTCTGCCAGCAGGGGGCGTGCACCACTTCTGCTGTGATGATTTACAGCACAAGCTGATCTGCGGGTCCCGGGAACTCAATGTCCTCCGACACCCGCCAATTGCCGGTAAAACTCTGAGAACTGATATATGCCTACGTAAACATGATATATCTCAATTCTGACAGGTAGGGAAGGGAGTATCATTTGTCTCTGCATAGTAGACACTAGGATCGGTCTCTTTCCCTAGTGAACTATATTAGTGTCACTGGTTCCCACAAAGTGTCAAAAGTGCCAGTTAGTGTCCGATAGTTTGCGGCAATATCACAGTCCCACTATAAGTCGCTGATCACCGCCATTACTAGTATATATATAAAAAATACATACATACAGTATTTTACAAAAGTGAGTACACCCCTCACATTTTTGTAAATATTTTATTCTATCTTTTCATGTGACAACACTGAAGAAATGACACTTTGCTACAATGTAAAGTAGTGAGTGTACAGCTTGTATAACAGTGAAAATTTGCTGCCCGCTCAAAATAGCTCAACACACAGCCATTAATGTCTAAACCACTGGCAATTAAAATAAGTATACCCCTAAGTAAAAATTTCCAAATTGGGGCCAAAGTGTGAATATTTTGTGTGGTCACCATTATTTTACAACACTGCCTTAACCCTCTTAGTGCCCGTTCACACAGGGGCGACGCGACTTGCAGCGCGACTCACAGACGCGACCTGCACACGACTTCAGCGGCGACTTGCAAAATGACTTCTGTATAGAAGTCAATGCAAGTCGCCTGAAGTCGCCCCGAAAATACTACAGGAACCTTTTTCTAAGTCGGAGCGACTTGAGTCGCTCCTATTAGAACGGTTCCATAGTACAGAACGGAGCGCGACTTGTCAGGCGGCTAAGTCGCCTGACAAGTCGCGGTAGTGTGAACGGGCACTTAGGCATGGAGTTCACCAGAGCTTCACAGGTTGCCACCTGGAGTCCTTTTCCACTCCTCCAGGACAACATCATGGAGCTGGTGGATGTTAAAGACCTTGTGCTCCTCCACCTTCCATTTGAGGATGCCCCACAGATGCTCAATAGGGTTTAGGTCTGGAGACATGCATGGCCAGTTCACAACCTTTACCCTCAGCTTCTTTAGCAAGGCAATGGTTGTCTTGGGGTCGTTATCATGTTGGAATACTGCCCTGCGGCCCAATCTCTGAAGGGAGGGGATCATGCCCTGCTTCAGTCTGTCACAGCACATGTGGGCATTCATGGTTCCCTCAATGAACTGTAACTCTCCAGTGCTGGCAACACTCATACAACCCCAGACCAGGACACTCCCGCCACCATGATTGACTGTAGGCAAGACCCATTTGTCTTTGTACTCCTCTCCTGGTTGCCGCCACACACGCTTGACAACATCTGAACCAAATAATTTTATCTTGGTTTCATCAGATCACAGGACATGGTTCCAGTAATCCATGCTTGTCCTCAGCAAACTGTTTGCAGGCTATCTTGTGCATAATCTTTAGAAGAGGCTTCCTTCTGGGGCAATAACCATGCAGACCAATTTGATGCAGTGTGTGGCATATGGTTTGAGCACTGACAGGTGACCCTCCACCCCTTCAATCACAGCAGCAATGCTGGCAGCACTCATACGTCTATTTCCCAAAGACAACCTCTGGATATGACGCTGAACATGTGTACTCAACTTCTTTGGTCGACCATGGCGAGGCCTGTTCTGAGTGGAACCTGTCCTGTTAAACAGCTGTATGGTCTTGGCCACCGTGCTGCAGCTCAGTTTCAGCGTCTTGGTAATCTTCTTATAGCTTAGACCATCTTAATGTAGAGCAACAATTCTTTTTATTCAGATATTCAGAGTTTTTTGCCATGAGGTATCATGTTGAACTTCCAGTGACCAGTATGAAAGAGTTAGAGCGATGACACAAAATTTAACATACCTGCTCCCCCAATTTACACCTGAGACCTTGTAACACTAATGAGTCACATGACATGGGGTAGGAAAAAGCTAATTGGGCCCAATTTGGACATTTTTACTTAGGGGTCTACTCACTTTTGTTGCCAGCAGTTTAGCCATTAATGTCTGTGTGTAGAGTTCTTTTGAGGGGACAGCAAATTTACACTGTTATACAAGCTGTACACTCACTACTTTACATTGTAGCAAAGTGTCGGTTCTTCAATGTTGTCACATGAAAAGATAGAATAAAATATTTACATTATTATACAAAAATGTAAAGGGTGTACTCCCTTTTGTGAGATATTGTATAACATATAGTTCATAGACGCTATAACTTTTGCATAAACCAATCAATATATGCTTATTGGGATTTTTTTCTTACCAAAAACATGTAACGGAATACATATTGGCTTCAATTTATGAACACATTTGATTTCTTACATTTTTTTTATTGGATATATTTTATATCGGAAAGTAAAGAATATTGTTTTGTTTTTGTTTTTTCATCCTGCAAAGAGACAGAACGGCAGTCTGTCTATGTAAACAAGGCAGATTGCCATTCTGTCAGGAGGGAAGGCATGGGCCCTGTGTCTTGGCAAAGCAGGGACTAGGATCCATGTCTTCCCCAGTAAAAGCACCTCCCACAGTTTATAAAATCACTGGCTCGGCACAGAGTTAACTCTTTGATTGCCCCCTGATGTTAACCCCCTTCCCAGCCAGTGTCATTAATACAGTGACAGTGCATATTTTTAGCACCGATCACTGTATTAGTGTCACTGGCTCCCAAAGAGTGTTAAAAGGGCCTGTGTCCAAATTTCTGCTGCAATAAAGCAGTCCCTCTATAAGGCGCTAATCGCCACCATTACTAGTAAAAAAATAAAAATATCCCATAGTTTGTAGATGCTATATATTTTGCGCAAACCAAAAGTGTGTCTATAGCGTTTTAACCAAAAACATATAGCAGAATACACATTGGCTGGAAATGCATGTAACAATCAAAAATCGGAAGAAGTTCTGGACAGCCGCACTACAAAGAAATCTTTGCCTTTTATTAAAAAAATATCATCAAAGACATTTATTCGATTATTTTATTTACTAATATCGCTATATTACATTCAGATTACCATCATCCTATTTTATCTTATATATTCAGTGCTTGTATGCATTAATATAAAGAGGTGTCTATGTACAAGTCTGAGATGATTAGAATTTTTTGATACACACTAACAGTTTTTTCATATTTATTTACTCATTCATTATTATTATTATTTACTCATTGTAGAAGCTCACTTGAACTCTTTCCTTTTTCTTCTTTTTTTCTCTTTTTTTTTAACCCTCCTCCTCCCCATTTTTAACCCTTTCACCAGCCAAAACCAATAATCAATATATTATTTTTTTTTTCATTTCTTGCCCATATGTTACAGCATAACTATTTTTTTATTTTATGGAAATCCTCTTTCGCTTACATATATTCGTTAACATACTATTTATCAGAAAAACAATCGCTTAGTGATACTGGCAAAAGGGGGTGAAAGGGTTAACTAGGGGCAATCAGGGGGTTAAAACCGTTATTGGGTAGTATATCGGGGTACCTAGCGCTATAAAAACCTGGCGGTGAACCTAAAAAAATAACTAGGTACTTAGCGGCACCAGTGACACTAATGCAGCGATCAGAAAAACGATCGCTTAGTGACACTGGCAAAAGGAGGTGAAAGGGTTAACTAGGGGCAATCAAGGGGTTAAAACCATTATTGGGTAGTATATCGGGGTACCTAGCGCTATAAAAACCTGGCGGTGAACCTAAAAAAATAACTAGCTACTTAGCGGCACCAGTGACACTAATGCAGCGATCAGAAAAATGATTGCTTAGTGACACTGGCAAAAGGGGGTGAAAGGGTTAACTCTAGGGGCAATCAGGGGGTTAAACCTTTATTAGGGGGGTTAGGGGGCTACCCTGGACCTAACACTAACTGCCCTGACACTTTTTACTGTCACAACTGACACTAAATGCAGTGATCAGTAAATAAATGATCACTGCAATCAGTGACACTGTGACTGGGGGGGGCAGGGGGATCGGGGACGATCGGGGGGATGATCGGGGGGTGATCGGGGGGGATTTGTGTGCCTATGTGTACCTACATGTCAGTGTAGTGTTGGTGCACACTTACTTTCTGTGTTCTCCTCGTAGTCCGGTCAAAAAGACCACCCCGAGGAGAATGACATCACTTCCTCTCTGCCTGTGTTTACTATACACAGCGGGGGAAGCTTCTCATTCGCCAGGAGCGATCGAGAGGGGATGGCCAGAAACCAACGGCCATCCCCTCATCCCGGATCGCTCCTGCAGCGAAACGGACCGCCGCATCCAGCGATCGGACCCCCCACCCGCTAGAAGGTGAGCACGTACATGTACGTGCTTGTGCCTGTCGGTGCCATTGCACCGACATACATTGCCTTGCGGCGGTCCTTAAGTGGTTAATGGGAAACTAGTTATAACTTAGGCTGAACTTCAAACATGTCTTCTTGTATTCATCCCCACTTTCTGGTAAGATGAACAGGTATTTTCTGTGTAGCCAGGTGCTGTCCAGTGTGCAGCACTACTTCTGCATAACAGCAGCCTGAGCAGGATCGGGAGTTGATATGTGCCCATCCAGAGTTGGGATGTGCTGAGTTCAGGTGTGCAGACAGCCAGAGTCACCTGGGTGCAGAGCAGAGAGTGGACTAATTGCTGTGTGTGACTGGATGGAGTGCGGCAATATCGCTGGGATTGGTGAGCTGCTGCTCTGGGGATTTACTATCTGCTGATAGAGAGACTAGGAAATGACAATGCATCTGTCTAGTAGCCTTATTGCTGTATGCAGGCTTAACTGGGACTATTTTCATGTGCACCAATGGTACACTTGGGCCCAAACGCTAGCCAGCTGAATAGTTAGGACTAAAGACTGTCTTTTTACAACTGCTGCACAGTGGCCTTCACTTACTGCCTATGCTAAGAGCTACCTCTTATGCCGCGTACACGCAATCGGACTATTCGGCGGACAGTCCGGCGGACAAACCGCCGGACTTTGCAGCGGAGGTCCGCCTGACTTTCCGAACGAGCGGACCTGCCCACACACGACTGGACTTTTCCGGCGGACTAGGTCCGGCAGACAAACCTCCAGACTATGGTGGGAGTCCGCCAGACTTTTGAAATGAACGAGCCATTGTTCGATCCTGTATTCGGCCAACAGCCAGCTGAGTCTGGGGGCGGGTCTGGCAGAGGCTGTGCGAGTGCGGCGCACCTATTGGTCGGGAGGCGGGTGATGACTCGATGATGCCATTGCACATTCCCGCCACAGCGTCACACCGCGCTAGGAGCTGAGTGGTCGTTACAGAGGAGCTGAAGCAGCATGTGTGTGAGTAGGAGCACTGGGAGAGGGAGAGGGTTCTGTCTGTACCACCTGTCATGCCATCTCAGTGCTGCCCATCAGTGCCACCTGCCAGTGCTGCCTGTCAGTGCCACCTCAGTGCTGTCTATCAGTGCCCATTAGTGCCACATTTCAGTGCCACCTATCAATGCCACATCAGTGTTGCCTATCAATGCCACCTGTCAGTGTCCATCATTACCACCTGTCAATGTCCATCAGTGCCATCTCAGTGTTTCCTATCAGTGCTGCCTGTCAGTGCCCATCATTGCCATCTCAGTGCCACCTGTCAGTGCCCATAATTGCCACATCAGTGCTGCCTGTCAGTGCCCATCAGTGGCAACTCAGTGCTACCCATCAGTGCCACCTGTCAGTGCCACATCATGCGGGCAAGTGTAGACAAGCCTACTGTGGCTTTCTTGGTCTGCGGCTTTTATTTATATGCCTCTCAATGTAAACGTAATTGTTTGATTAAATAATTTAACAAAACATAGCACTGTGAACTGTCACTCGATACTCTCTCACCACTCGGGATGATGTGTTCGTCTGCGTGATTCACGGGAGGAGATTGAATCAGTAGACTAGTGCAGCAAGCTGTGTAGTCAAATAACTTATTTGCAAAATAAGTATACAAAATATGAGCTCCTTTTTTTAACAAATAAAGTGAAACATTTATTATAAAGTGCTAGTTTACGAGGAAGCCTCCAAAATTCACATGTATGTGTATACACACGCACACACTTTTTTATTTTTGAGGTGGGGGGTATTGGGTGAGTTCCCATACTTTTTTTTTCCAGGACTTGACCCCTGCTGGATCCTATATCTCTATTCCTAACTATCTCCTTATTACTGTCTACATTACCTTACCTATTTTCTGGCATTACTCCATCCCGCCACATCCAGATTCTACACAGGGAACATCGTATATAGAAAAGTGACCCAACACAGATTAGATCTACACACTGTTCGATTTATTGGTCCTGGTACAACATATTTATAGTGTACATTCAAGATGTAGCTCACCCATGGGATATTACCAAACCAAGCCACCTCAAACACCTCCCCCATGTACATACAGTTATTCATAACATTTCTCACCTGTCAATGTTCAGACCGTTTTTATAACAACTTTTATAACAATACACAGGCTATCATATCACTTTGATCCACGCGTTAGTTTTGTGGTTAACAAGACTTCCATCTTCTCTATGGAAACATCTCTCTTACTTCTAACTTCAGAGCAACAATATATTTGAACTAGTAATAAACCAAAACAAGAAATATTTTAGTGGGCTGTCAACCACCTCTTTCAACCACCTCTTTTGTCACAAATGTGACAACTACAATCCCTGTTGCCCTAATATTCTTTGACATCAACCTGGATTATTCCTCCCATAAATGTGTTATTATCTTACACATGTATAAAATAGAGAATAATAAACACATCACAATTAGTACATATCAAGATGTCAGCTGTATAGCAATTGTCCATAAAAAATAAAGGGGAGGGGGCATGACAGTCCATAAAACCAAGAGGGGGGGGGGGGGACATGGCAGTCTGTAGGTTAATGAAAACTAGTCCTCATTGAAAAATATAAAAGAACAGGGCGGAGTCAACACACATCCTTGCATCACTTCCGGTCATCGGCAATAGTGTCAGCAATACTTGCTTTATTGTTTGTGTCTAAATGTGAGTACATTTCCACATCTTTTTACTAAAATAAAAAGTTTTAATAGTATTACACTATTGGGATCCTTCTCTCCTTTACATGGTATATGAGTGGAACATTACCAAAATACCTCGGGTTGGTCAACTCTCAGGGTGCTACACAGAGGCAAATACTGTGAATGCCTTATACCCCAGGCAGGTAAGAATATTCTGATGAGTCTAGTCACAATAGGAGCTTGGATAAGTCACATATGCTGTGTTTGCCTTCTGAAAAGGAAATTTGATCAGCGCTATCCTAATATTTTTTCACCAGCACAAAGCACTTTATTGGACACCAATTACTTAAAGTGGATGTAAACCCAAAATGTTTTTTTTTTTTTATTTCATAATGTAGAGTATAAAATTTCCTATCATTTGAGCCCAGTCTTGCCACCAAGAGTTAATCCAGCTCTGAGCAATCCTCTTTTATTGTTCAGTGAGATAAATCTTGACAGAGAAAAACTTTGTCAAATCCTCCCCCTTGCTGTGAGTGACAGGTGATTTACATATCTCGTGCACTAGCCTAAGAGACATGCATTATTTTTTAATTTCATCCCACTCCTTTCTTCTGCTGCTCTGCCAGGATTGGATGTTCTCCACCTCCGCATAATTGGGCACGCTGAAGTCATGTGGTTACTTCCCTGTCTTTTCACTGGATGTTAGAGATCATAGCAGAAGTCCAGTGTAATAAATACACAGGAGAAAATGCATATTGACAAAGGGAGTGTAGAGGTGGGCGGGGAGTTTACTGACATCACGACTCCACCCACCGAGCTCCAGACAACAGACCCGCCCGCAGAATCTGCAGTTTTTTGGGTCTCATAACAGACAGAGGGGAGACATTTGACAGGTAAAGATACATGCAGGAGGCATGTATATGCTTATAGATAACCCCTATGGCAGTACTTTAGAAAGGATGACATTGGGTTTACATCCACTTTAATGCAATGTGATTTTCATATTTTCTTTGAATTCATATTTTGTATTGGGATTTTATGTTCACTATTTGTATGCACATATTTGCACATATTTGCACATGATTGTATATCAAATTTACCTTTATATGTATATACTACTATCAGTTGTTATTTTTGGTATAGTGGTATGTGAGAATATTTGATCATAGTACTTAAATTTTGAATCACTGTATTTTATTATTATCATTATATCACCAACATTTCATTTTTAAGTTTTAGTTAAGTTAGCATTATATTTATCCCTCCCAAACCTATTAGCTGCGCTGAAAAAGTGTTTCTTAAATAGCTAATCACACAAAAATATTTATATACAAATATGAATAATTGTGATCAATTAGTGAAATGACACAATCCCCAAAGTAGTCAATAACTGAAAAAATAGCTCTATACGCAAATTCTCAAAACGTCCAATCAGACAAGTGAAAAAAATAATAAATGAAAAAAAGTCCTCCAAAAATGCTTATATCTTTCAAGGTCTATTCCTCGTGACATCACATGAAAAATGCACCCGGAAAATAGTGACCCGTTCCAAGAGAGAAATCCTCCACCTCTGCACACACTCGCTTACCAGATTCTTTGATCTCTTTTTAGGGAGATCTACACAGGCATGTAATCCTCTCACAGGCAGGAGTTCACTTTCAGCTTCTCAAAAGCAGCTCTCATAGAAACGTCACAGATGACACAGAGATATTCTAGGCAATGATCATCCCCATGCAGAAAACAAAAATGCCTCCATAGTGTAATTCGTACGCACAACGATTTATTTAAAATAAAAGATTGCACTTACACACATATTCTTTCTCGTACACGTTCAAGATAAAATCAACAAGCCGGCCGGCTCAATTAGACGCTGCCCATGTCTTCCGGGTCCAGCGCAGTACTCGGTGACGTCAGCACGTCGCTCCTCCATACGCTGTTTCGTCACGCATTATATTTATCAATGAACAGCGCCACACCTACTTTATTTTTTATTTTCTTACAAAAAGAGCCTATTTTGTATGGCTTGTGAATGTCTTGTGAATGTCCATAAAATTTCTAGTATACAAAAAAAAATCCACATTATTTCACTCCTTAATTTCATGTCCTAAACTTTTAAAATACATCCAATGATATGATTCTGTACTCATCCATATAATCAGGAGATTCTCCACTCCAAAAACTTGCCTCTTTGTAAGGACAGAACTTGACCTCCATACAGACTGGAACTGATGCATTTGGGCTAGGCTTGGGTCTTCGGGCAGGCAGCTCAGATCTTTCTCTCGCATTGTTCATTGGAACACTCAGACCTTGGGTTTGCATCATGGCTCCTCCTCAAGGCGTCATTTCCGGGATTATTTTTCCAGCAGGTGTCCAACTTTACTCGTCCCAGGACCTCCAGTGGCATTAGAAAAACAAAGATGAACAACAAAGATTTCCATGTAAAAGATGTAGTAATTTCTTCAAGTATCGGGCATCCGGATAGAGGCATGAATGGGGCGGGGGGGGGGGTCATTTCTTCACGTGAATGGGGCTGGCTGAGTGGATACTCTCCATCCAACATGAATAACCACAGAATCACCTACCTGAACTATTAGCTAAAGCATTCCTTACCCATTGGAGGTATTAAGAATAATATTCTTTCATTAATTCAAACATAAGTCCATTAGTCCATTAAGCATGCAGAAATACAATATTTCTTAGCAACAGTTTTCATTATATAGATTCAAGATATTTAACTGAACATCTTTCTCAAATCCACTATTGCAGCAGGATTTAATAAAACATAAACACCTTTAGCTTCTTTTATCCTCTAGACCCAAGTGAAGCCTGAGGGTCTCATAACGGAACATCTTACCTAAGCACATATTCTGACTCAGAAGTTAGTTTCCTAACTTTGTAAATGTATCTAACTATCAGCAACATTGCAACATTACATCCCTAGCATCTTCTCCATGGATTCCATATATGTCAAAACGTTATTTTGGTTCCAAGAGCTTCATTTCTGAAACTCTTAAACATTTATAATTTCACCCTTTTTTTTTTTTTACCAAAATCTCATTATCAAATTTGAATTTAACTCCAAACCCACAGCTATTACCCTTTTGTATAACTTGACCCTCCCTCCTAGATTCTAACGAGCGGGGCCCTCTGATTTCCCCCTGCATTGAATTGTATTGTATTGTATTGTAATGTCTGCCCTAATGTTGTAAAGCGCTACGTAAACTGTCGGCACTATATAAATCCTGTATAATAATAATACATAAAAGAGGGAATATCAGGCTTAATATCCAGATTTTTTTGTCCATGAATACCATAGGTAGGCCCCTTTTTCCCTCCTACGCTTAGGTAGGAATACAAACACAATACATTTCCTCTTAACCTTGTACACATTTTAAGACATACACAAAATACATTTGTCTTAGGTATTTCAACCATTAAATGTGAATCCATAAACCATAATAAATGTTTTCTTGATACAATAAAACACTTTCTCATTCCATATTCATTGGCCATTCCATTCATTCATCCATTTATTTACCTCTATATATTTATATGACAAATCCCCCTTTTTTATCAGCAATATTGCATCAATTGTATTAACTGTCTCCAACACAATTGAAACACTTCATGACTCTAATAGTGGGACAATATATATTTTTTTTATTCTTGGGTTTATAAATCCTTGAAAGTGGACCTAATTTCAAAAAGTGATATCAGCTATGGTTTAGAGGACACCTAGAACCATTAATTGTGCCTTGGTACTCTGAAATATTTATCTTGTGCCATAAAATAGCAGTGTACTTTACTGTGCCTGGAGCATCATACCTGTATATCTTGCAATGTGAGATCATTTAAGGCACTGTTGCCTCTACTAGTTTTACCAGATTTGGAATAGGATTTTGGTGATGTCACATGCTGCACACTGTTCTCCTTACTGGAGAACAGTGTGCAGCATGTGACATCACATGCTGCACACTGTTCTCCTTACTGGAGGGGAAGCTGTACCTGCAGTGGAAGGATCTCTCTGCTTCTGCTTTATCCATTCTGTAGCTCTGTGTTTCCTATACCTCACCCCCTGCTTTTTGAAAATGTCCTAACTAGTCATCACATTACCAATCTTCAGGGTGTTAGGACAGTGAGACAACTCTGACATGAGAAAGTAAAGCCCTGCTTCTCTACCAAGATAGTGTTCTCCACATAGAGACACTGAATTAACAAGGTATGTTATGTCAGTAATGGGGAAAAGAGCTGTTGCTGTGAGCCTTTAGGTGATATTGGTATTAGTTCTTTGCCTTCTGCTTGGTTTTTTGGGGCACAGCTTCCACAGTTCATGTCCTCTTTAAGATTTATTTAATGTACTGTTGTAGAGAAGGGCACAGATGTGGCTTGTTATAGTCCCGTGGATGGCCAGTAGATGTGCCCATCCCATAGTGTGAGCCATGTCTTTAATAGTCCTTCCAGTAGAGTGGCAGCCCTGCCCTAGTAGAGGAGTGTCATAGGAAGGAAGTGAATGATATATATTGCTTGATCCATAGCTATTACTGGGAGAAGTGTTCCCCTGCCATCAGGATGCATTTGCAAGGCTTTCACCATGGTGCTTCCCCCTTATTATTATTATTTATTAATAATACAGGATTTATATAACGCCAACAGATTGCATATCACTTTACAACGCGCGAGCAGACAGTACAGTTACAATACAATTCAATGCAGGCAGAATCAGAGAGCCTTGCTCGTTAGAGCTTATAATCTAAAAGTTTTGTAAAATTTTGTACAGTAATACAAAAGGTAATAACTGTGGGAGATGAGCTGATGGAGAAAATAAACGTACAGTTGTTAGCTGGGGGCAGGATAGGCTTCTCTGAGAAGAAATTTTTTTAGGGATCTCTTACAAGTGGATAGAGTAGTCACATTGGGGTAGGAAATTACAAAGGATGGGAGTGGCTCGGGAAATATCCTGGGGGCGAGCATGGGAGGAGGTGACAAGGGAACTAGAGAGCAGGAGGTCTTGGGAGGAACAAAAAGAATGGTTTGGTTGGTATTTTGAGACTAGGTTAGTGATATAGCTGGGGGCCGAGTTGTGGATGGCTTTGTAAGTTATTGTTAGTATTTTTAATTAAATTTGTTTGGTGAGTGTCAGCCAATGGAGGGAATGGCAGAGAGGTGTAGCAGACAATGAGCGGTTTGTACGGCAGATGAGTCTGGCAGCAGCATTCATGATGGACTGAAGCGAGAATAGCCTATGTAAAGATAAGCCAATGAGGATGCAGATGCAGTAGTCAAGGTGAGAGATAACCAAGGAGTGAGCTAGGAGCTTTGTGGTGTCATTGGTTAGGAAGGGGTGAATTTTGGTGATGTTGTGGAGGCTGAGGCGGCAAGCTTTGGAAAGTGATTGGTTGTGGGTTTGAAAGGAGAGTCCATGATTACACCTAGCATGCTGTTGTGCAGGGACGGGTTGATGGTTGTGCCATTGATCTTGACAGAGAAGTCAGGGAAAGGGGCACGTGGAGGAGGAAATATTATGAGTTTGGTTTTGGACAGGTTGAGTTTGAGGAAGGGGTGTGGCATCCAGACTGATATGTATGTTAGTAAATTAGTGATGCGTGAAGAGACTGATGTTGTGACTGATGTTGTAAGCTGAGGGAGAGAGAGATAGATTTAGGTATCGTTAGAGAAGAAATTATATTGAAAGCCATGAGAGGTCATCAGCGATCTCAGGGAGGAGGTGTAGATTGAGAATAGGAGAGGTCCAAGAACAGAACCTTGGGGACCCCAACAGGGGAAGAGAGAAGAGAGGCAGAAGTAGAATTGTAAATGACTAGTGATGGACGAACTTCCGACGGGACATTTCGCGAACGCAAACCGCGAACGCGGCCGATAGTTCGCGAACCGTAACGTTCGCGGCGGGCCCCATTGACTTCAATGGGAGGCGAACTTTACAAACCTACAGGTCAAATTTGCAGCCAAAAATAATTACTAGCTGTGCACACATAGTCCCACCACATGGCCAATGACATAACACATGTATGAGTCGAATCTGGGATCGACAACTACAAGCATTCTTTTTTTGTATGTGAAATTCTGACAATTCAGGACTGTGGAGCGCATGAAGGCAATGGAGGAGAGGGAAGGTCAGGGTAGGCAAAGAAGAGGGTGCAGGAGATGATCACTAGCACCGTGATAGAGAGCACTGACATCAGCAGCGTGACATACAGTACTGACACCTGCACCGTGATGGAGTGATCTGACACCAGCACTGTGATAGAGAGCACTGACATCAGCAGCGTGACATAAAGCACTGACACCAGCACCGTGATATACAGCACTGACACCAGCACCGCGATATACAGCACTGACACCTACACTGTAAGCAGCCCCAGGAGGAAGTCAGCATAGCACAGGGATGGTGGGAGCCCCTCATAATGAGCATAGCACAGGGATGGTGGGAGCCCCTCATAATATGCACAGCAGAGGTACAGCCCCAGGAGTAAGTCAGCAAAGCACCGAGATGGTGGGAGCCCCTCATAATAAGCAGCCCCAGGAGGAAGTCAGCATAGCACAGGGATGGTGGGAGCCCCTCATAATGAGCATAGCACAAGGATGGTGGGAGCCTCTCATAATATGCACAACAGAGGTACAGCCCCAGGAGGAAGTCAGCACAGCACAGGGATGGTGGGAGCCCCTCATAATAAGCAGCCCCAGAAGGATGTCAGCATAGCACAGAGATGGTGGGAGCCCCTCATAATAAGCAGCCCCAGGAGGAAGTCAGCACAGCACAGGGATGGTGGGAGCCCCTCATAATGAGCATAGCACAGGGATGGTGGGAGCCCCTCATACTATGCACAGCAGAGGTACAGCCCCAGGAGGAAGTCAGCACAGCACAGGGATGGTGGGAGCCCCTCATAATAAGCAGCCCCAGGAGGATGTCAGCATAGCACAGGGATGGTGGGAGCCCCTCATAATAAGCAGCCCCATTAGGAAGTCAGCACAGCACAGGGATGGTGGGAGCCCCTCATAATGAGCATAGCACAGGGATGGTGGGATCCCCTCATACTATGCACAGCAGAGGTACAGCCCCAGGAGGAAGTCAGCACAGCACAGGGATGGTGGGAGACCCTCATAATAAGCAGCCCCAGGAGGAAGTCAGCACAACACAGGGATGGTGGGAGCCCCTCATAATAAGCAGCCCCAGTAGAAATATGACACCGCTCAACCTCTTCAAACAGGAGGGTACGGGCATATAGTACGGTATGATTTTTTTGTACAAGGAAGTGAGCCAAATGAAGAAAGAAGGTCTGTGTGCTCGATTAAAAAAATTGTTTATAGACATATACATGGTCTACTGGTCACATGTGTTGAATTCCTCCGAGATCCATGCCTCATTCATTTTTAGAAATGTGAGTTAGTTAACACTGTTGTAAGTTAGGCGAGTGCGCTTATCGGTCACGATCCCCCCTGCTGCGCTGAACGTCCTTTCGGACAGGACACTGGACGAGGGGCAAGCCAACAGTTCGATTGCAAATTGGGCAAGCTCTGGCCAGAGGTCAAGCCTGCCCACCCAGTAGTTCAGGGGTTAATCACTCCTCAGAGCGTCCACATCGGCCGTTAACCCGATGTAGTCCGACACCTGACGGTCTAGGCCAGTGATGGCGAACCTTGGCACCCCAGATGTTTTGGAACTACATTTCCCATGTTGCTCAACCACACTGCAGAGTGCATGAGCATCATGGGAAATGTAGTTCCAAAACATCTGGGGTGCCAAGGTTCACCATCACTGGTCTAGGCATTCCCTGATGCTGGATCCGGATGACACCTGTTGATGGGTCGGCTGAAAGAATGACCTCATATCAGAAGTCACCAACACATCTTCAAACCGGCCTCTTCTTACAGGCGCTGTTGGATTGGTACCCGCAACTCCTTCTCTGGGAGTGGGAATTGCTCCTCTGCCAGCGCATGCAAAAGCAGAATGCAGCATTTCTCGAAGCAAGGCCTGGAAATGCTCCATTCTGACAGCCCTCTGTGACGGCGGTAACATTTCCGCCATTTTGTGTTTGTACCGGGGGTCTAAGTACGTTGCCACCCAGTACTGGTCCTTGACCCTTATGCTTTTTATACGGGGGTCCCTATTAAAACACTGGAGCATGAAGGCCCCCATTTGCACTAAACTGGAAGCGGTGTGGTGCCCTGGCTCCTGCTCATTATCCAGGATAATGTTGTCCTCTTCATTCTCCTCTCCCCATCCACGCACAACAACAGGGATCCCAGAAAGGTTTAAAGCATGCTCTTCTTGCTCCTCCTCATCCGCCCGGCACCATCCTCCTCTGACTCCTCTTCAGACTCCTGTTGTTGACTTGTCTCAGATAGAGTAGCCCCCCTGGGAATTTATCCAGCATTGCGACTTCCTCATCTTCCCGCTCCTGCTCCTCCACAGCTTGATCAATGACACGACGCAATGCACGTTCCATAAAGAAGGCATAAGGTACCATGTCACTGATGGCGCCATGGCTGCGACTGACCAGTTTGGTGATCTCCTCAAATGGCCGCCGAAGTCTGCATGCGTCGCGCATGAGCAGCCACTGGCGCGGTGAAAAAAAACCCAGCTCCCCAGAACCTGTTCTGCCGCAGAGTTCATACAGGTAGACGTTAACTGCACATTTCTGCTGGAGCAGCCTATCAAGCATATAGAAGGTTGAGTTCCATCGCGTCTGACCGGCAGATTGTGTCGCCTGTCAGCAAGGCGAGCCATGGCCGTGTAAGATCTTCTGAAATGGGCCGAGATTTTCCTTGCCTGCCGCAAGATGTCCTGGATCCCAGGGTATTTGACAACGAATCGCTGCACGACCAAGTTTAAGACGTGTGCCATGCATGGCACGTGCGTAATTTTGCCCTGTTTCAATGCGCTAAGCAGATTGGCACCGTTGTCACACACCACTTTACCAACTGTCAAATTGAGCGGTGTTAGCCACTGATCTGCCTGTGAACGCAATGCTGAAAGGAGTGCTGGGCCAGTGTGGCTCTTGGCTTCCAGGCACAACAGACGCAGCACGGCATGGCAACGTCTCACCTGGCATGTCGATTAGGTTTTGGGGAGCTTGGGCGGCGCAGCGGAAGAGACGCTAGCAGCGGAAAAGGAGGAGTCAGCCGAGGAGGAGAGAGAGGAGGATGGAGTAGGAGGAGGAGGAGAAGAAGAGCCAGGCCTGCATGCAATCCGTAGCGGTAAAACCAAATCTACATGGGTGCCACGGGTTACATGCTTGACGGCCGTCAGAAGGTTCACCCAGTGGGCAGTAAAAGTGATATACCTTCCCTGCCTGTGTTTGCTAGACCACGTGTCTGTGGTCAGATGTATCTTGGCACCGACACTGTGTGCCAGAGATACATTCACTTGCTGCTGAACATGGCCATATAGCTCTGGGATGCCCTTCTCTGAGAAATACTTCCTTCCTGGGACCTTCCATTGTGGTGTTCCAATGGCCACAAATTTTTGAAAGACCTCCGAGTCCACCAGTTTATATGGCAGTAGTTGGCGGGCTATCAGTTCTGACAAGCCAGCCGTCAACCGTTGGGCAAGAGGGTTATCCGGCGTCATCATTTTTTTACGCTCGAACATTAGGCCCACGGAAGCCTGCCTTTTTGCAGAAAAACGTGAGCTTGGCGTGATGGAAGGTGGAGTGGAGGACAATTGTGAGGAGAGAGGAGAAGGAGAAGTAGAAGTAGAAGACGAGGCTGGACGGTGAGAGCCTGGAGTGTGGCTTTGCGTGTTCCGTTGCTCCCACTGGGCTCGGTGATGGCAGCTCATGTGCCTTCTTAAGGCGGTCGTCCCTAGGTGAGTGTTGGGCTTACCGCGACTAATGCGTTGACTGCAAAGATTGCAGATGGCAACACTATTGTCAGCAACGGACACGTTAAAAAAAGCCCACACTGCGGAGCCATGTGCCGGCGTCCTGGGAGAGCCAGATGTGACCATACATGGTCGATGACTCGCTCCTGATACATTAGCGGTCTGCTTTGTCCCTCCTGTGCAATGTAAGTTATTCCTGCTTCTCCTCCCTATCTGATGGTCCATATCTCCCTCTGAACTCCCCTCCTCTTCCTCTCTTGTGGGCGCCCACGTGACATCACTAGACACGTCATCATCGATGTCACCTTCCCCACCGCTATAAGTAGAGATCTCGGAGTAGGCAGCAACACTGGGAACCAACCTCCTCCTTGGGCTGATCTGGGTACTGTCGTCAGACTGCTGAGTGGTGGTTCTTGCTACCTCCTCTTCCTGATCCAATGCCAAGAGTGGCTGCGCATCAGAAATGTCTTGATATGGATCGAAAAATAATTCCTGTGACTCAAGCGGAAGATATGTGGTGGTGGTGGTGGTGTTGGTGGTAGTGTCTTTGAGGGTGCACATAGCAGAGAGTGAAGAAGAGGGTGCAGATCGAGAGGATGAGGAAGGTGCAGAAGAGTAAGGCTGAGTGAGCCACTCAACCAATTCTGGTGCTTCCTTTGACGTAATCGCACGCACCTTCTGCAATTTCCCACTTTGGCTCAAGCCTGTTGCTCCTGCCCTACCCCTACCACCCCTGTGGAAGGGCCTGCCTCTTCCTCTGCCTGTCATTTTTTAAATGACCCTGTGACAAAACTCTCTACAGAAGTGCAGTATGAATGTGGAAGAAGGTATATAACACCCCGCTTCAAACTGTTGTTTTTGGGGGCCACTGGTCTATCACACCAGTTACAATACTTTTTTTTTGGATTGCGTTTGTCACTCTTTGTAGTTTCGCTGCAGAACCGCTCAGCAGTCACAATGCTGCACAGTGGAAACGCACTATACTATGCTTTCTATATGTGCAAGTATCTTATACGTGTATTACACAACTATATACTGTACACCAAATGTTACACCTATACCAGTCCTTAAGGACCTTTGTGGAACTAGTAGGTTGTGATTAGCAGACTGTACCTCACTCAACCCTATATACTGTAGTACACTATACCTTACCAGTCCTTAGAAGGACCTTTGTGGAACTAGTAGGTTGTGATTAGCAGACTGTACCTCACTCAACCCTATATACTGTAGTACACTATACCTTACCAGTCCTTAGAAGGACCTTTGTGGAACTAGTAGGTTGTGATTAGCAGACTGTACCTCCCTCAACCCTATATACTGTAGTACACTATACCTTACCAGTCCTTATAAGGACCTTTGTGGAACTAGTAGGTTGTGATTAGCAGACTGTACCTCAGTCCCTATACTGATAAAGGACTGCTGCAGAATAGGGCAGCAGTCAGCAGTAGTGCACCTCAACCCTATATATTGTGGACCTATACCAGTCCTTAAGGATTAGCAGACTGTACTTCACTCAACCCTATATACTGTAGTACGCTATACCTTACCAGTCCTTAGAAGGACCTTTGTGGAACTAGTAGGTTGTGATTAGCAGACTGTACCTCACTCAACCCTATATACTGTAGTACACTATACCTTACCAGTCCTTATAAGGACCTTTGTGGAACTAGTAGGTTGTGATTAGCAGACTGTACCTCAGTCCCTATACTGATAAAGGACTGCTGCAGAATAGGGCAGCAGTCAGCAGTAGTGCACCTCAACCCTATATATTGTGGACCTATACCAGTCCTTAACCACTTCCCACCCGGCCAATGCACATATACGGCCGGGTGGGAGCCGTCTACTTCTGATAGGACGTTCAGGAACGTCCTTCAGAAGGAGCGGGATCGCGCGCACGCGTGCCCGCGCAGTGGCGCAATCCCGATGTGCTCTTGTCACCCGGACACGGCGCATCTCAGATCGGCAGGAGGGCTCTGTGATTGGCCCTCCTGATCACATGACGGCCGTGTCCAATCACGGCCGTAATGTGATGTAAACAAACAGCCGGTTACTAGGCAATCGGCTTCTCCTCTCCTCACACAGAAGTCATCGCTGAGGAGAGGAGAGCAGATCGCTGCAGCCGGCTGATGATCAGTGAGTATAAGCTGTTTTTTACAGCTTTTTACTCACTGATCATCAGCCTAGTGTACACACAACACACCACACAGTATAAACACAATGTCCCCACATATGTCCCCAAAACACACATGTCCCCAAAACATACATGTCCCCAAATAATAAAAAGACATGTCCCTAATAATAAAAACATGTCCCCCACATATGTCCCACTAAAATCACATGTCCCAATGATTATCTGCACACATATGTACGTGATCATCTGCACACATCTGTACATGATCATTTGCGTACATATGTCCGTGATCACACAAACCAATTATTATACACTTAACAGAATTTTTTTTACCAAAAACATGTACCAGAATAAATTTTGGCTTAAACTTATGACAAAATTTGATTTTATTGGATTTCTTTTAAAATAGAAAAAAGAAAATATAGTTTTTTTTTCCAAATTTCCGCTTTTTTGCGCTTATATCGCAAAAAATAAAAAACTGAGTCGTGAACACCAAAATAAAGCTCTATTTGTGCAAACAAAATGATAAATATTTCATTTGGGTACAGTGTAGCAAGACCGCGCAATTGTCACTGAAAGCACTAGAGGGATGAAAGATGAAAATTGGGCTGGGAAGGAAGGGGGCGAAAGTGCCCTGTATTGAAGTGGTTAAGGATTAGCAGACTGTACCTCACTCAACCCTATATACTCTAGTACGCTATACCTTACCAGTCCTTAAAAGGACCTTTGTGGAACTAGTAGGTTGTGATTAGCAGACTGTACCTCAGTCCCTATACTCATAAAGGACTACTGCAGCAGAAGGGCAGCAGTCAAGTATAATATTCTTTCTATATTTGGAAGAAAGAATATTATACGTGTACAACCCTATTACCATACCAGTCCTGAAAAGGACCTTTGTGGACCTAATAGTAACAGCTAATGATCAAAATGACTGTCCCTCACTGCTACACACAGCTTCCTGTCTGTCCCTATTTAAACTGACAAAACACAGGCTGCTGCAACAATAACTTGAATAGCACTGCACTCAAAACTATATCCTGTACTACTACACCATACCAGTCCTGAAAAGGACCTTTGTGGACCTAATAGTAACAGCTAATGATTAAACTGACTGTCCCTCTCTGCAACACACAGCGTCCTGTCTGTCCCTATCTGCACTGAGAAAAGACAATCTGTGGCAACAATGACTTGAATAGCAGTGCCTCAAACCTATATCCTGAACTACACCTATACCATACCAGTCCTTAAAAGAACTAATGTGGACCTAATAGCTAGCGATTTGTGTCACTGCAGTCTCTCCCTGCTCCACACAGCAACCTCTCCCTATAGTGACAGTAGAAAGAATGTAAAATGGCCGCCGGATCGGGTCTATTTATAAGTTAGGAGGAATGTCCAAGTGTCCATGTACTGTAATGTCTCAATTGGCTGTCCTGTACCACATGATGGATGTGTCATCATAGGTCAAAGTTCTTTTACACAGTAAACACGTAAGTCCCCCGGGCAAACAGCGGCAATAGTCCACTGATCGGGCGGACCGGGAACAGCCGAAATTCGCTGCGAACCGACCACCAGGCGAACAGTTCGGCCATCCCTATAACTGACACTGAAGGTGCAGTGGGATAGGTAGGGTGAGAGCCAAAAAAGAGCACAGTCACAGAGACCAAAGGAGGTTTTTTTGAGGAGGAGGGGGTGGTCAATCAAAAATCTGAAAATATCAAAGGAAGCCCAAAAGTAAGAGTACAGAATAATTTCAATTGTTTTTTGCTGTTAGCAAATTGTTTGTGAGTTTTAAGAGAGCAGTTTCTGTGGAGTGTTTGAAGTGAAATCCAGACTGAAGGGGATCAAGAAGGTTATTTTAATGAGCTTGTAGACCAGACGTTCAGGGAGTTGGAAGGAAAGGGGGAGCATGAAGATGTTGTTAATAACAGTGGGGTCCAAGGAAGGCTTTTTAAGTATGGGGGTGACTAGTGCATGTTTTATAGAGTTGTAGAAGATGCCAGAAGAGAGGGAGAGATTTAAGATGTAGGTTAGAGAGTGTAGGATAGAGTCAGAGGTTGACTGCAACATTTGAGAGGGAATAGGGTCTGGGGACAAGTGGTTGGGTGAGCATTAGAAAAAAGTTTAGCAATCTTGTTTATAGTAGCAGGACTGAATAAGGGAAGTGTTGAGTGTACCTGTGAACATGGCGTGTTAAGTGGGGGGATAACCGTAGAGTGAATATTTCATTACAAATTGTAATAATCTTGTTTTTTAAGTGATTGGCAATCTCCTGGACAGTAAGTGAATGAATTAGTGAGTGGAGGTAGTGGAGGACAAAGTAGAGATTTAAGGCCCGTACACACGATTGGAATTTTTGACAACAAACATGCAAATTAGCTGTTTTGGAGCAACATCCAACTGTGTGTACACTTCTTCGGACAAACTTTTTCAGTTTTCATCAGACTTTTGTTGGCTGTGCGAACGGACAAACTTTTTGACAACAAAAGTCCGATGGAGCAAAGTCCGATCGTGTGTACATAAAACCATCGGACTTTTGTACAAAGTACAAACACGCATGCTCAGACCCCATGCAAAAGACCAGACAGCAATACAGACGTTGGCCAAAGCGTGGCGCTGGAGTAATTGAACATCCTCTTTTGAAGTGTCGTCAGTATGTTTAAACGTCACTACGTTCGTGTTTGTTGCCTAAAAAGTCTGATTGTGTGTATGCAATACAAACTTACGGCCAACGTCCTTTGTACAAAAGTCCACGGGAAAGTTTGTACAAAGTCTGATTGTGTGTATGAGGCTTTAAAGGTAGAGAAGAGTTGACGGAGACTGGGTGAGAAGGTGTTAATGAAAGTGATAAAATAGTGTAGAGGCAAGAATTTTATTTTTCGAGGGACGATTTATATTGGTTGACATCTCTTTTTGAGATTACATTCTCCCTTGGGGGGGGGGGGGGGGGGGCTAATGTGGGAAGACTTTGCAGTTTGGGATTATTCACATCCCCCTGTTGGAGATGCTGGGTTCCTGGATACTCATTATGTTGGTCTATCCTCTTGTCAATACGCTCTCTGGACTTTACTTATGTACTGTTTGTACTCCTTCCTCTAAGCTATATATAGGGATATCTCCCGGAAAGACTCTCATTGGAGCTTAGTGGGACCTGATGGAAAGCAATTCCAGAGCGTGTAGAAATAATGCACTAAAGTCCCAGTTATGCCAGGCTGGGTCGCTGTCAGC
Source organism: Lithobates pipiens (assembly GCF_037356315.1). Lineage (NCBI taxonomy): Eukaryota > Metazoa > Chordata > Amphibia > Anura > Ranidae > Lithobates > Lithobates pipiens. The sequence goes on along the minus strand of NW_027507718.1, from coordinate 499,127,864 downwards.
ATGTTCCCCTGTCTGATGGAGCTTTGGGAACTCTTGGAGCCTCATGCTAGGGGATTCCACTGTACTATGTGTGTTATGTGTATCACCCAGCCAGCCTCAATGGGTTAAAGAGTGGATGAGCACTACACTGTTTATGTCTGTATTTTTATCACAAATGTCTATTCATTGTCATAGTAGATTTTGCTGCCTTTGTTTACTTCTCCCACGCATCACAGCACATGAGATATACTGTATTTTATAAGCTCGACCTTGAAAATAAGCAGCGAGTAGTCACTGATGTATACGTAAATGAGGGAGGCATAGGTTAATTGAAATATTTACAGCTTCAGACGCTCAGTCTAATGAAATAATGTTAGATGTATATACACATCTAAAGGATCGCTATTTACTTGTTTATAATCTTTCACACTCGGAACATTGGCTGCTGAGATTAGGATTCTCCTGATATTCAAAATTAAGAGAAGAGATCTCCTTCACAACATGTTTTCAGCTGTATCTCATTGCTTCCAGGATAATAAGCAGCCTTAAGTCAAATAATTTCCCTGGTACCATACTCAAACTTTTCAGTAAAACTAAGAACCTCAGACACAGACAAACTATTCTTTCAATTGCTTTAAGCTGCCAATGTGTGTAAAAGGGACCTTGACCACAGGAGCCCCATGGGAGGGATGACACACACAGGCCTTAGCAAAGTGGGAACTTTGTAGTAGTTATTTAGAGTTTGAACAGTCTCAATGATTAAATGATTGGTACACTCTAGAATACTACAGTTCAAAAGAGCTCTCAATATGTTATTATACTGCAATGTTACTGGAGGGTGACTCTGCTGGAGGGGTGGTGGATTGGTGTGTAACTGGTTTGCACTAGCCCCCTGATAGGGTAGGGATCCTTAGAAGACCAGACAGTGTCCCTTACCCCATTCCTACATCTTGTACTATCTTGAGCCTTAACCTCATTCTCAATGACCTTGATCCATATGTTTCACTTGAATACTAGGAAGCTGTACTGTTGTACATATCCTGTGCTTATTAACTCCCGAGGCCTCACTCCATCTTCTGTGATTTTCAGGCTCAGTCCTGAAAGAATCTTGTAAATAACCCTTGAAATATTTACAATGCTTTGTGCTTTAGTGAAACGTAATCTGTGAGACTTCTTTAAGTTTAAATATTATTTTTAAAGTTTATGTTTAGCAAAAAGGCTTACTATAAGAAAATAGGAAGTCATTGAAGCTTGGCTCTAACCACAAGAAATCTAGAATATATTTACGTAATAAGTCTGTTTACTGTAAAAGTTGTTTTTATTAAGCAATACCTAAAGATGATGCATATAAGAAGAAGAAGTGCCACTATTTGGAGAATATGCTTTAGGATTCACTGACCCTTCACTGATCCGACACTTGCCCCATGTAAAAGGGTTTGTCCTCTTTGGGTGGTAGAACGATAGGTGGACAATCTCCATTGGTTTCATGGAAACATGGCCTGGTCATATCCTGTTTGTATATTGTATTTAATACTGTATAATACCTAGAAATAAACAAGTGGCGTATTACTTTTGGTCCAAGTGTGACCTATATACATTACTCCTGCAGGCCTGTAATTTGAGTGTGGTGGAATGGAGAAATGCCAGCATATAAGGACAGTATAGAAAACTAATAGAGGTGTTAATTAGTAATAGAGATAAAGGAAATAAGAGGATCTTTCAGGTCCCTAGGACTCCCCATGCTGCAATGTCGGACCAAGTATTGAGGTCCCGTTCGCTAGAGAATGAGCCGAAGCACAGAAGCTCCTTCATTCAATACCAGGTCCTCCATCATCTTTGCTAAGTCACCGCTTCCTGGCAGACTGGCTGCTTATGCTACCAACACTAGTAGTATAGTCATTGACAACGGCAATATAGCCTCCTCCAAATAGCTTCCCTGCACATTAGACATTGGTACTGCATCTTCTCTAAAGCCCCATACACACTATCAGACTTTCTGCTGTTTTTTTCCTTCAGATTTACCAAAACCATATAATATGAGGTCAAACCTTAGGAGTTTCAGTGTGTATGCAATCAGGCAGGCCCCTGCACTACATGGTTTTGGTAAATCTGATAGTGTGTATGGGGCTTAACTCGTCTTGTGCTTTTATTAAGCCCTGTTGGTGTGATATGCCATACATGCATTGCACCCTATTAAGATTGTCCTAAAGCGACTTCAGATCAGGCCAAGTTGAATATCAATAAACATTCTTTACAGAAGATGTTCAAAAGTAACAAACAGATCACACGGTATCTTCAATACACATTCCTGTGCATGTTCTGTTAAGTTCCCCATAGCTGTTCTCCTGGTGCCCCTAACTGCCCATGAGGTAGTCATACATTGTAAAGGTGAGAAAGTCCTTAAGTTCCAAAGTCCATTTGGCTGTGGCCTATGTCCATATCCTTGGTACCCAATTGTGCTCCCATGGGAGTGGTTAAATGCAGGAAGTAATTTAGCAGCATTCTATTCCTTAAATGGAGAGACCTGTAATCATACCTCTGTCTCTCTTACTTACTAAGGCACCCCTAAGAGGCGGTTCTCTTTATTTATTTTTTCATGTGTTTGCTCCAGCAGAGGGCACTACTTTCCCAAAAAGCAGAGGTAACCCTTACCTCCCAAAGGGTACCACCTAAGCAAGGCAAATACAACTAAACAGTGAAAACAATTCACATTCGAATATACAGTTTAACAAACAAATTCAAACAACGTAGTCAAAACCACAATAGTCAGAAACATTTAAAAAACACACAATACAGTAAACCCCATGGGAGCAACTGCTTACATAGGCTCCTCTCCTGTATTGAAATTGCCTACTATGATTTCACTGAACACTGTGAGATTCTCACACGGTGCACTGGAAGCTGCAGCAAGTCAAATAGAGCCCACCTTGTTTCCTGGCAGGGCATCTAGCATAATCTTTCTCTTTCTTCTCAAGCCTTAGCCCCTGTACACACGGTCAGACATTCTGCCAACCAAATCCGTTGGATTTTGTCCAATGGATTGTGTCCAAAACTGTTGCATACACACGGTCGGACCAAGTTGTTGGAAAATCCGATCGTTCAGAACGTGATGACGTTATTTCGTTACGACGGGACTACGTTCAGGCTAGTAGCCAATAGCTTTGGTGTAGGAATTTGATCTGAGTATGCGTGGCACTTTGTCCGATCAGAATTCTCTACACATGATCGGAGTATGTCCGATCGGACCAGTTTGTCGGAAAATATTTCCAACAAGTTGGAAAATTGGGTCCAACGGATATTCCGACGTAATCAGTCCGATGCAGACCACACACAGTCGGATTATCCGACAACACGGTCCGATAGGATACATTCTGACGGATTCTCCGACCGTGTGTACAAGGGCTTACTGTCACTGAGTTCCTTCAATCATGGAGGTTCAGCATCAAATGTTGGAGTCATTACAGAATCCTGTTTTCAGCACCCTGTGAACCCTTCCTACCAGCTATAATATGCCTGCATTGAAAAGAAAGCAAAAAAACTAGTGATTATATCACTGGGCCTAAAAAAGGTATGTATTGAAAATAAAATGGCTTTTTAAAATAATTTTACTTGCATGTTGAAGAGTGGGGAAAGCAAAATATAATCAGAATACATTTCAGCTTTCAACAAAGCAATCTAGATTTCTTAAATTCAAATGAAAATATAGTTATGCAATTTTAGGAAAAAGTGCTGTCTATGTCGGATGGAAAGGGGCATGTGGTCCGTTTCCATCCAACTGCTAATAGAGGAAAGTGGGCTTTGTCCGTATCTGCTCTGCATAAGCAGAGAAAACACGGACCTTCCATTTCTTCATTGGGGATCGGCGGTGAGATTCCCCACTCAACAGGCGGGTCCGCTGCTGGAGTCCGCCCATCTGAAAGAGGCCCTAAAATTGTGACCATGGTCCATGACGATGTTAAATAGCAAATTAAAATCAAGGTTAATTTACAGATGCAAGACAGAAACTGTTGGTTTTTCTCAGAATTATCGGTACATTACTTTGAAGAAGACCTGACATCAAAATATAAGGTATACCCATTCGTTGAACCCCGCCACCTATTAAAAGCATGTACATGTTTGAGGATCCAACAATTGTTTTCCCTTTGACTAATCAAACACCCCCAGGATATTCTTGAGGATCTCAAATGACCATACTTTCACCTGTGGTACATGGGTGAAAGATATAGTAGGTAAATTTGATACGTTTTCTCTTAGGATGTATTTTTTTTTTCTTTTCATGTAGCGTTTTTGCATTGTGAAATCTAACTAATTAGTGGACCTTGTATTTTGATGCAGGATCCATTTTAAACATGTGATATGGAGAAGGAGAAGCATCGTGTTGCTTTTCTATGAGGATGATGTAGCTGACAAGAACAGATGTTCATTTTTGGCAAAGTCAAAGTTACATGTTCCGCTTCCTGCTGTTATAAATGAGATTTATCGTTGTCATTACTAAGACAAACCAGTGGGTCATGGATGGAAGGAATCTTCCTTCGCTGTATTTGCTGCTCCAGGTTTTGATAGTATTATGCACCTTAAGTAGGAGATTCAAGAAGGCTGATGGTTAATGAGAAAAGTTAGTTGCAAGTACACCATCGCCATCTTGGTCAGGAGAATGTTTATAGCTGAAGCACACCAGGACTCACTTTCAAAGGTAACGTCAAGCTGGCCATATAATATACAAATTTCTTTTTCAATTTCCTTTAGATTTACCTTCGACCATGTAGTGCATGGGCCTGCCTGATTGAATATACAGTGCCTTGAATAAGTATTCATACCCCTTTAAATTTTCCACATTTTGCCCTGTTAAAACCAAAATCATAAATGGATTTTATTGGATATATGTGATAGACCAGCACAAAGTGGCACTTAATTGGGAAGTGGAAGGAAAATGATCAATTGTTTTCAAATTTTCTTGCAAATATAGTTCTGAAAAGTGTGGCGTGCAATTGTATTCAGCCCCCTTTATTCTCTTACCCCTAACTAAAATCTAGTGGAACCAATGGCCTTCAGAAGTTACCCTATTAGTAAATAGAGTCCACCTGTGTGTAATTTAATCTCAGTATGAATACAGCTGTTCTGTGAAGCCATCAGAGGTTTGTTAGAGAACCTTAGTGAACAAACAGCATCATGAAGGCCAAGAAACACACCGGACAGGTCCGGGATAAAGTTGTGGAGAAGTTTAAAGCAGCGTTAGGTTATAAAAAGAATCCCAAGCTTATCCCAAGAGTATGGCACAACTGCAAACCTACCAAGACATGGCTGTCCACCTAAACTGGCAGGCCAGGCAAGGAGAGCATCAATCAGGGAAGCATCCAAGAGACCCATGGTAACTTTGGAGGAGCTGCAGAGATCCACGGCTCAGGTGGGAGAATCTGTCCACAGGACAACTATTAGTCGTGCACTCCACAAATCTGGCTTTTATGGAAGAGTGGCAAGAAGAAAGCCATTGTTGAAAGAAAGCCATAAGAAGTACCTATACAGTTTGTGAGAAGCCATGTGAGGGACACAGCAAACATGTGGAAGAAGGTGCTCGGTTAAGAAGAAAACAAAATGGAACTTTTTTGCCTAAAAATAAGACGCAATGTGTGGTGGAAAACTAACACTGCAAACCACCCTGAACACACCATCCCCACATGGTGGTGGCAGCATCATGTTGTGGGGATGCTTTTCTTCAGCAGGGACAGGGAAGCTGGTCAGAGTTTACGGGAAGATGGATGGAGCCAAATACAGGGGAATCTTACAAGAAAACCTGTTAGAGTCTGCAAAAGACTTGAGACTGTGGTGGAGGTTCACCTTCCAGCAGTACAACGACACCAAACATACAGCCAGAGTTACAATGGAATGGTTTAGATAAAAGTACATTTATGTGTTAGAATGGCCCAATCAAAGTCCAGACCTAAATCCAATTGAGAATCTGAAAAGATTTTGAAAATTGCTGTTCACAGATGCTCTCCATTCAATCTGACAGAGCTTGAGCTATTTTACACAGAAGAATGGGCAAAAATGTCATTCTCTAGATGTGCAAAGCTGGTAGAGAAATCCCCAAAAAGACTTGCTGCTGTAATTGTAGCAAAAGGGGTTCTACAAAGTATTGACTCAGGGGGGCAGAATACAAATGCACGCCACACTTTTCAGATATTTATTTGTAAAGAATGTGGAAAACCATTTATCATTTTCTAATCCCCTGATGAAGTCACGTGACCCGTGACGACCGCTGCCGGAAGTGACGTTTTGATCTAGCTCACTGCTCGTTTGTACAGTATTCGCTTGTTCCTTTTGTTTTGTGAGTACCTATTTTTAACCCCCGTTTCTAGAAATAAATATACATTTTAAATACTACACTATGAGGCATTCCTCCTCTTTGCTTATACCTTTGCATGCAACACTCTGGTGAAACCTCTCATCCTGCCCATCCCGAGCATTCCCAAGCCATTCTTAAAGGGACCTGACGCTGCTATAAACAGGCAGGAAAATACGTCCACCAGGACTTGAGGGACCACCATAGGAAACCAAAAAAGAAAAACCACAAAGACCATAAAGATATATACATCCACGCTGTAACCTTACAGCAGTAAGGTAAGGGGACACCCATATACTTACCACGTAGGATTGCATGGGACACCCATCACCCATAGCACCCTCTGCTGATCAACATTTACAGACACCAAGCACTGTTGGATATTGGACACTTATTTATAAATGCACATTGCACTTTGAATATGTTCTATGCTGCTTTCGAATATTGAATTAACTTTATGAATTTACTATTGACTATTTATTTCAATGTGTATTCACTCTATTTATGCACTGTTGACACTTTGTGATTTTCACTTTATATAATTAGAAATTTTCCAGCACGCAGGCATGGAAATATTTTTTTCTTCTTTTTTTTGGAATTCTCCTTTCTGGTTTATTTGCCAACCAGTTTTCACATTTCACTGGCTATCTATACATCGAAATTAGCCTTGCTTGCTTCTCTATATTGTTATACCTTATTGCTCTGTTTAAGATATTTTTTTGCACATTATTGCAGCTATTATTTGTACGTTTTAGTTCAGCGCACCACTATCCTGTTTTATAATTTATCATTTTCCTTCCACTTCAAAATTATTTGCCACTTTGTGATGGTCTATCACATCAAATTTCACACTGTGGCTGGAGAAGAGGCAGTTAACAGGTGCTTTTTTAGGCACTATTTTTAGCGCAAAAAACGCTGTAAAATGCCTCAGTGCGAAAGTAGCCTTACATTTACTGCATACGATAACATGGTCACATGAATCATTTGTATAAATTATCACATGTGGTAAAAACAATTCCAATTTAGAACAAAATAAATAACGATTATGCGGTATTTAATGCAAAATGAAAAATGTGCTGTAAATGTAGCAAAAAAATTAAATATTTTATTCCAATTCACAAACAGAAGTAAAAAACATGCAATATTTATCACCAAGGTTTTGCTGGTGGTATCACATGTGGATATCAGACACAGGCCAGGAAGCCAGCCGCCGCTTCCTTAACAGATGACTCCGTCACAGCCTTCTACCTGAATAAAAACTTCTTATTCAATGATTACTATTGTGATTATGTGTGATTGGCCACGTTAATCACATGGTACAAATGGGCTGTGATTGGCCCTGTCTGTACCATGTGATGAATGTGACCAATCACAGATCTCATTACAATAGTATACAATGAAAGGCATGTAACAAAGCCTTTAATTGTTTACAACTGTGATCTGCTGTGATTGGCCACAGTGGTCACATGGTACCAGTAGCAGGCCCGAACAGTGATCTACCATTGCCGTGTCTGGTGGACATGGCGGGTGACAGATTGCGTCGGAGTGCAGTAAGTGGGCACGCACGTGAGGTACAATCCTGGGAGGATATCATTTGATGTCCTCCCAAAACAACAGTGCTCCCGTCCGGCCATCATTTTACAACAGGCCGGACAATTGGCCAGGCAGTAAGGTGTTCAAGTAGAAGTCGAATCAAAAACTAACTAAGCTTAAACCTACTCCCAGCCCCATTCTAAGCCCCATTCTAACTACCCTGTAAGGAAGATGCATATACTTATCTATTCCCTGGGAACTCCAGTTTGGCTTCAGTGAACAGAAGAAATCGCTAACAATGGCTACAATGTCTATGCGACAATGTCATCCATAGGCTTACTATGACATTTTATGGCTAGCCCTCCTCTACACTGAAGCTGGTGCTGGTAGTTGATCATGTGACCATACTGTAGTGCCCTCAGCATAGGTAAGTGCGGACATCTTTTCCTTACAGTGTAGTTAGAATAGGGCTTAGAAAGGGGGGTGTAAGTAGATTTAAGCTTAGTTAGTATTTGACTAGACTTTTATTTCAAGGCTCAGTTCACACTTTTGAGTGCTGTGAACCAAGCTTATCGCCGAAACTAGTCTTCTGCTGACTGTACTCACTGTGAAGGCTTGAAAATAAATACACTTGATGTTATGGAGTTGCCGGTTGCTTCTTTTATTTGATGACCGTTTGTTCTATGGTGTGTGGGAGGACACCTCAGCTTGGACACCCTGACTGCAAACTTCCAAAGTAAGACTTTGTTTCCCACTGTTCTGAGCCGTACAATCTTTGATCAATTCACCCTTTTGTCTGTCGGAACATGCGTTCCAGAATGTGAAAATATTCATACCTAATGGCATCCCAATGCAGCTCACCAAAGTACGTGCATTGCAGCAAACCACAAGACCCGATAAGCTACTACGGTGCATTGTAGTTTGTTGCATTCCAAAAATAAATTACACAGACCTTTTTAGTGCATTTTGGTGCATTAGAAAGCCCAATCAAATGCATGGGTTAGCATAACACAATGCACAATAATGCACGTCAATGAGCTTTGTGTTGACTTATAGCAAAAGTGTGAATCAACCCTTAGATTCACTTTTCATATACTACATCACACTGGTTTATGATAACTATGCTTCTGATTCAACCATGCAAAGGTCTGATTGCCCATACAGAGAGAATTATTGTAATATGCTACTTTTGAAGAAAGACCCTCCAGCGAGGTAAACTGGAAAATTGAAGTTAATTTCCTATTCCCATTATTATTATTTCTGCATTTTCCAGTTTATTTACCTACAGTAAATAACTAAATCTAACCATGCTCAAACATAAAAAGCCTATTAGTTGTACACAATTGAAACAAATTTCATTTTGAACATGTTTTATTGCTGTCTAATTTAAAGAGGGAAGCTGAAAGAACTAAACACACCGTAAAATTCTATCCTCCTGGCAAGTTTAGTCTTTTAGTAAAATATAAAAAAAATGAATAAAACTTTATCCCAATTTCATACTTATTTTAGCATTACAAGCTTGAAAATTCAATTAGCGCCTTTGCTCATGGTACATTGAACTCAACTGTCATTGGTAGAACCTCAGGAAGATATTTTTAATTAAGCAGCAAATTAAGCCTACAATAACCTTTGTCTAAAAAGTGGAGATGGAAGCGTTGCTTGTTTCTGTAATGTGTAATATTTCTTGATGTCTGAAGCTCCAGGTTAACAATTATGTCATATTCTTGCAAAGAAAACATAAGTGACTAAACCAGAGATTATCAAATTAGATTGTGAAATGACTATCACCGCAAGGAAAAAGGAAATACTCCATAAAACTGTAAAAAGATAATTAGCGATATACCCAGCAGATGACATTATTTTGTGGGGAAAATATAGACTTTTTATCTGAAAACTTTCTCGGTTTCTTAAATATATTAAAGGGTTAATTCACCTTTTAGATAAAAGGTCCAATGTATTCAAGTCTCGCCAGTAGAATAAAAAAGGCTATTCATCTTTTGTTAAAAAAGCACATCTTTGTTTTCCAACTTTAAGTTTTTATTGGGGTTATAAGAGAAGTGCAGGCAATACATTATCACAAGATAGAAAAATACAAAGCTCTCTTCAAAAGGAACTTCTTAGGTTCAACTACATTCAGGTAATTAAATGCACATCATAAAATAAGTATCATAAAATAAGAAATACTCAACCAAATATTATTATTAGTATTACTAAAGTGCAAGTGATAGCCCTGTGCGTGAACACTTTATAATTTTCAGCGTGCTGGCAGCGCTCCAGATGACGTCTGAATGACGAAACGCGTAGGACGTGGCCAAGCGACGTACACCTCTAGCACATACCAGGAAGCTGAGCGGGACTTTCAAAACAGTCTTAAAGCTGTAACACAACCGCATTTTGAAAACTCTGCTTTTGTAAGTAGTTTTTAATCCTTTATGAATAAAATGTGTTTTAAACGTTATCACACTATGGATATGCCTCTCTTTTAATATACCTAACGTGGCACACTATACTCACGGAGAAACGAGGGATCCCCAGCACTGTATCTGAAGCAAGCCAGAGAGCGACACAATAGCTAATATTGTGAAGGCTGATCCACCCCGGATGGGGTCTTTTTTTCGGTGAGAGCATATTATATAAGTGACCACTGAACACGGGAAAGATTTTTGGAAACTTTGGAAATTATCACATCCCCTCTCCTTCACGCACGGAAGATTCCGTCACTAATCAGAGACTTTGTCACTTTTTTATTATTATTTTTATTTTTTGCATTTTTTTATATATTTTTTATATTTTTATTTGTTATCTATTTGTCACTGCACAGGTTTTCACTTTATTTATTGCAGTGTGGCAGTCATCACAAAATCATTTTTAATTACATCACGCATGATATTTTGTGAACAAAATATAGTCACCAGACACTTGTTTGTGGTTTAAAGCCAACATTTTATTTCCATACTTTTAATTCACAGATATTGGCACACGTATACTCACAGGCACTAGCACTTTAGCAGCAGATTGTCTGAGATAATTTTTCACTTCTATGTTTCTATGTTTTTTTCATACGTTTTTTTAATTGCCAGCACGCTGAAAATTATAAAGTGTTCACGCACAGGGCTATCACTTGCACTTTAGTAATACTAATAATAATATTTGGTTGAGTATTTCTTATTTTATGATACTTATTTTATGATGTGCATTTAATTACCAGCACGCTGGAAATTATACAGAATAGAGTTCTCACGTATAGATTTATAGTGGCATATGGTATAGCGCCAGGTCTATTCCCCCCCCCCCCCCATCTTTTTATTTTTCCACCTGTTTGAGTGGAAATAAATAGAGGCTGCTCTTACCCAAATTTCTTTCACACTTTTTTTCTCAACCTTTTTTTCCACTTTTTATATTGATTGGCCCATAGCGCGATCTAACCCCCCCTTAATCAACTACATTGAGATCTCTACTTTTATAGAAAGAACCACGGACACATACCATCTGATGTCTGGCATTGGCCAGGATGGCCATTCCCCACTATTGCAAAACAAACACCACGCCTCCCCTTGTGGAATGGGTGAACAAACTTGACTCCGATAGGAAAGGAAAAAAAAAAATTGGAGCTCATGGTCTATTGACATTTTAGGATTGGATCAGGGAAGATATCTCTTCAGTATTTGCTTAGCCACAAGGGAGTGACTGCACTCCTTCCACCTCTATTCATACCCCTAGTTGTTCTCTCCCTTTTTGCCTACTCCCCTTCTCAAATGTTTGTTTTTTGCTACTTTCTTTTCCATTATGGGACACAAGCCTCATTAGCTCAATTACACCCCCCTTTACTAGCATTGCAAACTTGTCAGCTAAATAGTATCATCTATCATTTTGTCTTGCGAGGGGGGTAACATCCAATTAGCCTGGTTGAGTCGTTACCTTCATTGGTTAGTTTGAAGATAGCCCTAGATACAATGCCTTGAAAAAAGTATTTATACCCCTTGACATTTTCCACATTTTGTCATGTTACAACCAAAAATGTAAATGTATTTTATTGTGATTTTATGTGATAGACCATCACAAAGTGGCACATAATTGTGAAGTGGAAGGGAAATTATAATTTTTCTTTTTTTACAAATAAATATGTGAAAAGTGTGGCGTGCATTTGTATTCAGCCCCCCTGAGTCAATACTTTGTACAACCAACTTTTGCTGCAATTACAGCTGCAAGTATTTTAAGGTATATCTCTACCAGCATTGTACATCTAGAGAGAGACATTTTTGCCCATTCTTCTTTGCAAAATAGCTCAAGCTCTGTCAGATTGGATGTAGAGAGTATATAAACAGCAATTTTTAAGTCTTGCCTTAGATTCTCAATTGGATTTAAGTCTGAACTTTGACAGGGCCACATAAATATGCTTTGATTGAAAACGATTCCATTATAGCTCTGGCTATATGATTAGGGTCGTTGTTCTGCTGGAAAGTGAACCTCCACCCCAGTCTCAAGTCTTTTGCAGACTCTAACAGGTTTTCTTGTAAGATTGCCCTCTTTTTGGTTCCATTCATCTTCCCATCAACTCTGACCATTTTTCCTGTCCCTGCTGAAAAAACGCATGCCCACAACATGATTCTGCCACCACCATATTTCATGGTGGGGATGATGGGTTCAGGGTGATGTGCAGTGTTAGTTTCCACCACACATAGCATTTTCCTTTTAGGCCAAAAAATGTAATTTTGGTCTCATCTGACCAAAGCAGCTTCTTCCACATGTTTGCTGTGTCCCCCACATGGCTTCTCGCAAACTGTAAACAGGACTTTTTATGGCTTTCTTTCAACAATGGCTTTCTTCTTGCCACTCTTCCATAAAGGCCAGATTTGTGATGTGCACGACTAATAGTTGTCCCGTGGACAAATTTTCTCACCTGAGCTGTGGATCTCTGCAGCTTCTCCAGAGTTACCATGAGCCTATTGGATGCTTCTCTGATTAACGCTCTTCTTGTCTGGCATTTCAGTTTAGGTGGATGGCCATGTCTTGGTAGGTTTGCAGTTGTGCCATATTCTTTCCATTTTCAGATGGTGGATTGAACAGTGCTCAGTGAGATGTTCAAAGCGTGGGATATTTTTTATAGCCTAACCCTGCTTTAAACTTCTCCACAACTTTATCCCTGACCTGTCTGGTGTGTTCCTTGGCCTTCGTGATGTTGTTTGTTCACTAAGGTTCTCTAACAAACCCCTGATGGCTTTACAGAACAGCTGTATTTATAGGCATATCCCACTTTTAAGTACGCAATGGGGTTTATTTACTAAAGCTGGAAAGTGCAAAATCAGGCTCACTTCTGCATAGAAACCAATGAGCTTCCAGGTTTTATTAGCAAAGTTTAATTGAACAATCTGGGGTTAGAAGCTCTTTAGTTTATATGCAGAATTGAACCTGATTTTGCACTTTCTAGCTTTAGTAAATAAACCCTATTGTGTACTTAAAAGTGGGGCATGTCTGTATACTTAGATTAAATTACACACCAGTGGACTCTATTTACTGGTCTCACTAGATTTTAGTTAGGAGTATCAGAGTAAAAGGGGCTGAATACAAATGCATGCCACACTTTTCAGATATTTATTTTTAAACAATTTGCACTTTACAATTATGTGTCACTTTATGTGTCACATAAAATCCCAATAAAATACATTTACGTTTTTGTTGTAACATGAGAAAAGGTGGAAAATTAAAGGGGTATGAATAGTTTTTCAAGGAACTGTAGTGTTCAACCACTAGAAATGGGCCGAACACCCCCTGGTTTGGTTTGCGCCAAAACTTTAGAACATCACAAAAGTTCGGAGCAGAACAATGAACCGCATTAAAGTCTATGGGACCGAACTGGAAAAATCAAAAGTGACAATTTTTCACGTTATATGAATGTTATTGGGCATACACAGGGTATATGAGTCCAGGTACTGCCCTGGGGGACATTTATAAATCCAAAAAAGTCTTTAAAAAATAAAAATTTTAAATGAGCAGTAATTTAATGATGGTTAAAGGGAAACAATAAAAAATTAAAAATTCCTTTAAATATACTGCATGTGGGATCCCCTTAATCTGCCTGTAAAGTGGCACATCTTTACCATGTATAGAACCTGCTGCAGCAAAAATATAATTTATCAAGAAAAATAAATACATTTTCCCTGCAAGTTTTCTTTATTTTGTAAGCAAAGGCTTTGGGAGCCAGTCTGTTTGCTGAAGCCACAATTTAGTGCACTCGGAACAAAATTATTTCGATAAATTTTGGTGTCTGTATTTCAGACTTTGGATATAAGTAAGGGGGCAGAAAAAGTGGGCTTTGGGTTTGGTGGTGCCTTCTCACTGTAACCCTATAGAGGTACTATTGATAAAGCAAGAATTGACCTTGCAGTGAAAAATGTAAAATATGCCCCAGTCAAAAAGTGACTGAAAAATTGAGTGTTGGGTGTTGGTGGTGCCTTGACACTGTAAAACAGGTGCATACAATTGGTCCTTCCAGATAAAATCAATACCCACAAAGCTAGGCAGCCTAGACAGTCTTGCACAGATTCCACATCCCAAAAACACTTAATCAGTAACATCAGGATCAGGGGTAGTGATGGACGAACGTTTCGCCCGGCGGTCGTTTCGCGGCGAATTTCCGACATTCGCGGTCCGCACGTTCGAACGCCTTTTTCCGTCGTTCGCCGCGGCGGACTTACGTGTTTAATGTATACAAGAACTTTAACCTTTGGTGACACGTTTATCATGTGATACAGGACAGCCAATTGAGACATGACAGCACATGGACACTTGGACATTCCCCCTAACCTATAAATACACCCGATCCGGTGGCCATTTTACATTCTTTCTTCTGTTACGATAGGGACAGGTTCCTGTGTGGAGTAGGGAGAGATAAACCACTAGCTATTTGGTACACAAAAGTTCTTTTCAGGACTGGTATAGGTGTTAGGTGTTGATAGGTTTGCTGTGCTGCTGATTCTTGCAGCAGCCTGAGTGTCTTTTGTTAGTTTAGAGAAAGGGAAAGGACGGTGTATGCTACAGGGACAGCCAGATTAGTCTTTCATCATCATCATCATCATCATCATCATTAGCTGTTACTATCAAGGTCCACAAAAGAGCTGTTCCAGTAACCACTAATCGTTCTCTTTTTTTGCCAATTTGTATAGGGACAGGAAGGAAGCAGTGTTGTCAGGCAGTGAGGGTAATTTTAAAGACTTGCTGTTATTATTAGTTCCACAAAGGTTCTTTTCAGGACTGGTATCAGTGGTACAGTAATAGGCTTGTACATGTATAATATTCTTTCTTCCAAATATAGAAAGGATATTATACTTGACTGCTGCCCTTCTGCTGCAGTCTGCTAAACATTCACAACTCACTTGTTCCACAAAAGTTCTTATAAGGACTGGTAACTTGGTATAGGGTGCTACGGTACATAGGCTTGAGTGCGGTACAGTCTGCTGTTCTGTAAGGACCGCTATCGGTCCACAATAGATAGGGTTGACGTGCACCACTGCTGACCGCTGCCCTATACTGCAGCAGTCCTTCAGCGGTATAGGGACTGACGTACAGTCTGCTCACTTCCTTGACCCAAAAAAGCACACCGTACTATATGCCCCTACCCTCCTCTTTGAAGAGGTTGAGCGGTGTCATATTTCTACTGGGGCTGCTTATGATATCCCTGTGCTGTGCTGACTTCCTCCTGGGGGTTCTTATTATGAAGGGATCACACTATCCCTGTGCTGTGCTGACTTCCTCCTGGGGGTTCTTATTATGAGGGGATCACACCATCCCTGTGCTGTGCTGACTTCCTCCTGGGGCTGCTTACGGTGCTGCTGTCAGTGCTGTATGTCACGGTGCTGCTGTCAGCGCTGTATGTCACGGTGCTGCTGTCAGCGCTGTATGTCACGGTGCTGCTGTCAGTGCTCTGTATTACGGTGCTGCTGTCAGATGCCTCTATCACGGTGCATGTGTCATTCCGGTATGTCACGCTGCTGGTGATCATCTCCTGCACCCTCTTCTTTGCCTACCCTGGTCCCTGACCTTCCCTCTCCTCCATTGCCTTCATTAGCTCCATAGTCCTGAATTGTTAGAACAATTTCCCAAATAAAATAAAAATGCTTGTAGTTATCGATCCCAAATTCACCTCATACATGTATTATGTCATTGTCCAGATGGTGGGACTACGTTTTACCCCCTAATAATTACCACGTGGCCGCAAATTCGACATGAAGGTTTGCAAAGTTCGCCTCCCATTGAAGTCAATGGGGCCCGCGGCGAACGTTCGGTTTCGCAAACGTTTGGGTCCGTTCGCATTTCGCTTTCGCGAAACGTCCCGTCGGAAGTTCGTCCATCACTAATCAGGGGCTTCATATCTTCTGCTAATCTAGGATTGATTCATTTTGATAAATGTCAGCCAGTCAATGGAGTCTGTGGACAGACGTGCTCTTTTATCTGTCACAAAACCTCCAGCAGTACTGAGGGCCTGTTTGTAAAGCACGCTGGATGCAGGGTAGTCCAGAAACGCAGTTGCATATTGGGCAAGTTTTGGCCAATGGTCTATTCTCATGATCCAGTAACCCACGGATCATAAACTGGAAAGCTCTCCATGTCTGTTTTTGCCCCTGAATAATCTTTCACCATATGATGCAGACGCTGCCGACTGGATGTGGAAGCTGACAGGCCTGGTTGCCGAGGACTAAAACATTTTTTAGAAAATCACTGAGGTGGCCCCCCTTCTCCACTGCTTCTCATTTGACCAACAGAAGTCTCAAAGCTAGCTTTTCTATGAGACTGTAACCTACCAGAGTCTGAAAATACATTACATAAACTCCTCTTTAAGGTGTTCTAAAGATATTTCCTCCTCTGCTCTTTCTGTGGGGATTGGATGAGTTCCAAGATATTCCCCTTGCAATGGTGGTCAAGGAGGCTTGCCAACAAAGAATTCTTTCTCCTTGATGACACAAATTCTCAGATCTTTTCGCAGGCTTTGAAGAATAAGGTAGCCCATGCACTGCAAGTTTGTGGAGGCATGAGTCTTCGGGTCACTGAAGATTACACTGGAACTGCCTCCTCCCAGCCACTTACTACTCCCAAGGGTTCTGGGGATGGAAAACCATCTCTTAATGTTTGACATGTCATCCTCTGCGTCGATGGCTCCAAAACTGCAATAATCCTCCTCCTCTCTCCTCTTGTGTGTTCTGTGGTGTTGCAAAAATAGTGCTGCTGCTCTGCCTTGAGTGCCCTGTCCATAGGCATGCCATACAGAGTCTGCTTCAGCAGGAACACAACAGGGATTGTGTCACTGATGCATGCATTGTCACGGCTCACCATCCTTGGCGCCTCCTCAAATGGTGACAGTACAGTGCAAGCATCCTTTATCAGCAGCCACTGATGTGGGTGAAAATAGCTGAGCTGCCTTGAGCCTGCCATTATGCCATACTCGTGCAGGTAGTAATTGATGGCCCTCTGCTGATTGTGCTGTAGCTTCAGCATTGCCAAATTTGAGTTGCACCTGGTGGGCATGTCACAAATCAGGCAGTTTATGGGCACGTGTAATTCCCGCTGAATTTCAGGCAACTGAGCAGTGGCTGTATATGACCGCTTGAAATGGCTACAGACTCTTCTGGCCTACTTTAAAAGATATTATACCTGTTTAAGAAATGCTGCAATATACTGCAGTAAAACTGCACTGATGCACTATAATATACTGCAGCAAAACTGCATTGATGCACTTCAATATACTGCAGTATAACTGCGATTCAGTCTATTGATACCTGTTCTGCAAAACGATCTCATGGTTTCCAGCTGTACGTCAAGGATTGTGAGAGAGAGAGAGAGAGAGAGAGAGAGACTTTCATATGCACCTTACACACACTCTGGCTGGGTGACAGCCCAGTTTGCAAACCTGTGTATTTAGTCCAAGAAGAAATGTCCAGACAGCCACCTCCACTGTGATTTAGGTGCTTTTAGGTTGCTTTATTTTAACTTGTGTAATAAAGGTGGACTATAGGGTTTGGAGTGCAGCCGTCCAGGCTTTTCTTCTTTGATTCCCAAAAATACCTGTTGATAGTGCCAGAAGTCCTTAGAGGTGGCAACTTTCTGTAGTGAGCTGACAACTCAAAGTCTCTGTTGCCCTGAAATCCCAAGGAGTTTATCAACTCTGTCGAGGTTACCTCTGTAAACTACACAACACCCACTTATATTAAGGAGAGCAGGAAGTGTTTTCTGGTCCAAATCAGATGTGAGCAGCCTGGAGTGACAATGCTGTCCCTCTATAGATGCACTGGGTTTTATTTATTAAAGGAAAATAGGCAGTTCACTTTGCAAGGGAATCTTTTCCAGAACTTAGGGGCTATGGTGAGGTTCTACTGACTTCCACCATGCAATTAATTAGATGCAAAAACATTTTTTTTTTTTTTTCATGTGATTGGGTATGCACTGCAGAATTAAATTTCACCACATTCCCTAAGCTCTGGATGCTCTGGACCTTGGGTATGCTTTGCAAAGTGAACATAATATTAGTATGTATTAAATTAACCCTAGGGAGCTAAGAGTGTAATTTTAGGACAGAATGACTGGTAAAAATAAATAAAAACATACTTCCACCACATCTGAAGGATTGATATGCTGCAATAAATATTTTTGTTTTTAATTACATTTTAATCTGTTTCCATCGGCAGTGCATACATATATGTGGTCTCTCAGTGGGTGGGCTTTAACAGCAAAAGACTGCATAAATGCAAGATTATTATTATTATTATACAGGATTTTTATAGCATCAACAGTTTGCCCAGTGCTTTACAACATGAGGACAGAAAGTACAGTTACAATGCAAATCAATACAGGAGAGATCAGAGGGCTTACTCTTTAGGGCTTACAATCTAGAATTGAGGGTCAAGTGAAACAAAAGGTAATAGCTGTGGGGGAGGAAGTGATAGAGCAAATGAGAATACAGTTGTTAGGCGTGGGTAGGATAGTTTTCTCTAAAGTGAAGGGTTTTCAGGGATCATCTAAAAGCTAATAGAGTAGGAGATAATTGGACAGATTGGGGTAGGGCGTTCCATAGGATGGGAGAGGCTCTAGAAAAGTCCTGGAGGCAAGCATGGGAGGAGGTGACGAGGGCGATAGAGAGAAGGAGGAAGGAAGAGAAAAATTTGGTTGGTATTTTGCGACTAGGCTAGTGATGTAGCTGGGGGCTAAATTGTGGATGGCTTAGTAAGTAGATGTTAGTATTTTGAAATTAATTCATTGGATGAGTGGAAGCCAGTTGAGGGATTGGCAGAGAGGAGTAGCAGACACTGAGTGGTTGGTAAGGTGGATGTATCTAGCAGCAGCATTCATGATGGACTGAAGGGGGATAAACTATGTAGAGGTAAGACAATAAGTAAACAAATCTGCTTTGAGAGTGTGCACCAAGGCCAGTGAACAGTAGCTTTCCGATCATGTGACTACCAATCACATCAGTCACATGACCGGAATGCTCACCTCCGCCTACCGGCATTGAAAACTCTTATAGGGCTGGGGGGAGGACAAGCAGGTAGGAGTTAAGGCAAATATTATTTACATGTACTACATCTATTCTTCCTATATCTAAAACTCCATAAATTATGATTTCTATATTGTTTCACTCATGTAATTACTAAGTATCATAAACTGATAGGAGTAGGCCGTTCCCACTTAGGTTTGGCTAAGTCTTACCCATCCCTTATGAATTGTGAAAAGCAGAATGCCCCGATTCCTTCCTTATTCTCTAAGCCCCTGTACACAGGGTCGGAGATTTCGACAACCAAATCCGTCGGATTTTGTCCGTCGGATCTTGTCCGAAACTGTTGCATACACACGGTCGGACTAAGTTGTCGAAAAATCAGATCATTCAGAACAGGATGACGTAATTTCGTTATGATGGGACTACGTTCAGGCTAGTAGCCAATAGCTTTGATGTAGGAATTTGATCTGAGCATGCGTGGCACTTGGTCCGATCAAAATTCTCTACACATGATCGGAGTATGTCCGATCGAACCAGTTGGTCGGGAAATATTTCCAACATGTTGGAAAATTGGGTCCGACCGATATTCCGACGGAATCAGTCCGATGCATACCACACACAGTCGGATTATCCGACAACACGGTCCGATAGGACACATTCCGACGGATTCTCCAACCGTGTGTACAAGGGCTTAGACATCCTTTAGATCTCTGTTGGGGCGCTGCACCATTAGTGTTCTTAATTGTGCCTAATTCATGTAGCTGTCAGAGACAGGTCTCTGGAGACCTCTTTGTTAGTGCACTCTCCCCCTGACAACTATGCTCATTACACCGAGAAGTACATAGCTGAGGAGCTGTGCAGTAGGCTTGGGTGGAGCCTGATGGAGAACTGTGAGGCTAGTTCTGCATCTGATCCACTTTGCTGTTAATGGGCACTGCATAGCAGTGGGCAAATTCAAGAGCCGCCTTTGGACTGCATAGCTACTACGGATCCTCCCACTGCCATAGGCTGTCAATCAACAGCAAGGTGGACCTGATAGGGAACAAGCCTATCAGTTCCCATCAGGCTTTGCCCAAAAGTTGCAGGTCATTTCTCAAATATAGGCATTGCCATATTACAGCTAACGACATCATCTGTATCTCCAGCCCTTTAGTTTACTCTTATACTGCGTACACACGATCAGAAATTCGGCCAGCAAAAGACCGATGAGAGCTTTTCATCTGAAAATGTGACCGTGTGTATGCTCCATTGGACTTTTTCTGGTGGAATTTTGGCCAGCAAAAGATTGAGAGCATGTTCTCAATTTTTCAGATGGAAAAGGTTTCGATCGGAAATTCCGATCGTCTGTAGCAATTCTGACATGCAAAATTCCTACGCATGTTCGGAAAAAATTTGAGGCATGCTCGGAAGCATTGAACTTAATTTTCTCGGCTTTTCGTAGTGTTGTACATCACCGCATTCTTGACTGTCGGAATTTGGTGGGGCTGTGTGTAGGCAACACAAGTTTGATGAATTCCGTCGAAAAAAACATCCAATGCTTTTCTAATGAGAATTCTGATCGTGTGTATGCGGCATTAGCTTTCAGCTGTGGAATCTCCGAACTAACAGCTAAATAGAGCCAAGAATAGAGCCCTGTGTGGGGAGACTCTGAAAATTATAGCGTTAGGACTGCAATACACAGAGGAGCCTTGATGTAGACACTGCAACATATATTTGCAAATGTGTGCAAAAAAATAAAAACCTTTGTTTTTTACATAAATTGTAAGACAGGGTCAATTTGGTTGTTTTTTTTAGACTAGCTGGTAAGTGTGCTAATCTTTGTTTGTGATGTGCGTTGCCTTTACATGTGCACCTTGCTGCAAAGGTTACTTAGTTTGGGTAAGTTGTCACTTTTTTGTATAATTAGTTGAATTTGATGCAGGGAGACACTGGATGCCTTCAGCTGCCATTGTGCTTTTGCTGGGCGTTCCGTTCATTCCTGTGGCTTTAACCACTTTCAGACCGGACCAATTTGCTGGTCAAAGACCAGACCACTTTTTGCGATTCGGCACTGTGTCGCTTTAACTGACAATTGCGCGGTCGTGGCTCCCAAACAAAATTAACGTCCTTTTTTTCCCACAAATAGAGCTTTCTTTTGGTGGTATTTGATCACCCCTGCGGTTTTTATTTTTTGCGCTATAAACAAAAATAGAGCGATAATTTTGAAAAAAACGCATTATTTTTTACTTTTTGTAATAATAAATATCCCCCAAAAATATATAAAAAAACATTTTTTTCCATCAGTTTAGGCCGATACGTATTTTTCTACATATTTTTGGTAAAAAAAATCGCAATAAGCGATTATTGATTGGTTTGCGCAAAAGTTATAGCGTTTACAAAATAGGGATAGTTTTATAGCATTTTTATTAATAATTTTTTATTATTTTTTTTTTACTAGTAATGGCGGCGATCTGCGATTTTTATTGTGACTGCGACATTGTGGGGGACCCATCGGACATTTTTGACACATTTTTGGGACCATTGTCATTTATACAGTAATCACTGCTATATAAATGCAGTGATTCCTGTGTAAATGACACTGGCAGTGAAAGGGTTAACCAGTGGGTGGCAGTGTAGGGGTTAAGTGTTCCTAGGGGTGTGTTACTAACTGTGGGGGGGTTGGGCTTTCATTTAGTGTACACTGATCTCTGCTCCAATCACATGGAGCAGAGATCAGCGTCACTAGTTGCTAGGCAGAATGGAAAAATGTTGTTTATACAGCATTTCCTCCATTCGGCCGCTCCGTGAGACGATCGCGGGGATGCCCGCGGCGATCGAGTCCGCGGGTCCCGCGACCGGACTCACGGGAGTCCCGACCAGCGCGGGAGCGCGCCGCCGCCGGCGCGCTCCCGATGGCACGGCGGCAACGAATATTGGACGTACATGTACGCCTATATGCCTGCCCGTGCCATTCTGTCGACGTACATCGTCGTGCGCTGGTCGGGAAGTGGTTAAGGAAAGGTGGGCTCCAGGCAAACCTGCCCTTTATTTATCCACTGCTATATGTGCTCCAACTTCGGAGACTCTGAAAATGATAGCGTTTGGCCCGCAGTACACAGAGGAGTCTTGGCATAGGCACTGCGGCATATATATTTAAAATGTGTGCAAACGGGGGACAATTTGGTTGTTTCGCAGGCTGGCTGGTAAGTGTGTTGGGAAATCGTTGTTTGTCATGTGCATTGCCCTTCCATGTGCACCTTATTGCAAAGGCTGCATAGGTTGGGGGGGTTGAATAGCTGTGTGATAAGCTGTCACACTGGTCTGTATTCCAGCTCAGAGCTGGTTTTAATTGCCAACAATTTCCCTATTCTGCCATAGCAACAGGTTTTTACATTAGAACCTGAATTTCCCACCCATTAATGCTACTGAAACTGGCTCAAATGCTTGCCTGAATTAGGCTCGGGCAGTTCTTAAGGGAGAAGTAAAGTGAAAGCTCATTTGGCTGCTCACAGGAGTGCAATATGTTCTGCACTCTTGTGACCCAATTTCGGCAGACAGCAGGCTGAAGTTTGCTGTTGGTTGACGACACAGAGCCGGTCTAGAGAATCGAGTGATCGGCAGTGTTTGATCGCTCAGTTCTCAGTCTTATGCCCCATACACACGGTCGGACATTCCGACCACAAAATCTGTTGGATTTTTTCTGATGGATTTTGGCCGAAACTTGTCTTGCATACACACAGTCGCACAAAGTTATCGGAAAATCTGATCGTTTGGAACGAGGTGACCTACAAAACTTACAACGGGACTACGTAGAGGCCAGTAGCCAATAACTTTCGTCTCCCAATTTTTTCTGTGCATGTGTGGCACTTTGTGCGTCAGAATTCTCTACACGCGATCCAGAAAAAGTCTGATCAAGTTTTGTTGTCGGGAAATTTTAGAACCAGCTCTCAAACTGTTTTCCGACAGAAAAAGTCTGATAGAGCCCACACACGATTGGAATTTTTCTGTCGGAATTTCCAACCGTGTGTATGGGACATAAAGCTGATAGGGAACAGATAAAGCATCGGGTCCACCTAGGTACGTATGATTCTAAAAAAAAACTTTCCATACTTCTCTTTTAAGGAAACTACTGCCAAAAAATAGAGCCTAGGTCTTTACTGAATACCTCTGATAGTCTTTTTGCCCTTCATGGGCAAGCAGACGACATCTCTTTAACAGAAAATTATCTATAAATGTAAACTATTCATCTATAAAAAAGGGTTCCCTGCTAAACCTACTGAGAATACATTTAAATAAATGTCTTTCTTTAACCTTAAAATGTTCACGATAAAGTGCCGACAAATGCAGCTTTTCTGTGGCAAGCATTTTACAGAAACCGTAACTGCCCCCGGCCGTCACAATTTATAACATCACATGTCTACCTTTGATAGTCTGGCCAACCGGTTTGTAAATTAAATTCATGGGCTTGCTCTCCGCATGACTCGCAACCAATGAAATTACTTTACCCTCGTAAATCTTGCCTATATTTATTGATTCACAACTTTTCAGGAATATAAACGACGAACAGAAAAGTTTAACAATATCGAGTGACAAGATCTATGAGAACCTGTGCGCAAATATAGAGATAAAAAGTGTCATGAAGCCGGGGCTGGAACAAAATATGTCCCCAAGGTGAGGCACACTTTCCTGCATACCGGTTTTCCTTAGGAGATATTTCTATTTTATCTAAAACATATTTTATAAAATGCAGATGCATCTTGATGAGACTGCAAACTTGGGAGCTAAAAGAGGCTGATTAAATTTCAGGTCTTAAAAGTCTATGTCCAGCCAAAACTTTTTTTTTTTTTTAGTTTGGATAGAGTGGCAAAGATTTAGAACTCGTCTGATTTTTACTGCTATGCAGGGCTCTGCTAGAGAGAATTTCTGGCCTTCTGTGTGAAGGAGCTATAATAGGTTGTCGCCACTGGCCATGGAGACCCAAAGGAGCCAAGGTGCTAGCTGGATTGGATTTACTTAGCTTGTTTTGCGGACTGGTTCATAAAAAAAAAAATACATAATTACTTTGACGTTAAATACTGGCGTTATGACAGCAGCTAGCTACCATAACCCCAGTATTTTTCTTTACTATGGTTTATTCTCTTTTAGATAAAAGTGGTCCAGTGGATTTGCCGTGTGAATCACCTTTAGAAGCGGCTGGTCATTCATGGGCTTACCTAATGGATTGGTAAAGCCCTGGACTGATCCAATGCAGCCGTTCGCTGGGCATTGGGGAACAAAAGTGAGGCCAAGATGACCACCACTCATCTCTATGCCCTTGGAGGACCAGAGCAACGTCTGACATCACTGGTTCCTGAGCCATCGTTTTTTAACCCCAGATCTCTCAAAGAGGACCTGTCATCCTTATTTCTATTAAAAGGGATATTTACATTCCTTGTAATAGGAATACAAGTGATTCAAAAGAAAATAAATAAAGGGACAGTGTAAAAAAAAGTAAAATAAATAAGATTTTTTTTTTTTTAAAGTGTCCCACCCTGGGCTCATGTGCAGAAGCAAACACATACGTAAGTCGCGCAAGCATGTGTAAACAGAGTCCAAACCACACATGGGAGATATCGATGCAAACCTTAGAGCAAGAGCAATGGTGCAAGATCTCTTCTATAACTATAAACAGGTAACCTGTAAAAATGTTTAAACCGTCGCCTATGGGGATTTTTAAGTACCATAGTTCGTCGCCATTCCACGTGTTTTTGCCGTTTTAAAGTATGACATGTTAGGTATCTATTTACTTGGCGTAACACCATCTTTCACATTATACAAAAGGATTGGGGTAAATATTTTGTTTGTTTCTTTTATTCATTAAAGTGTTCCAAAAAAATTGCATTTGAAAGGCCACTGTGCAAATACAGTGTGACATAAAATATTGCAATGATCGCCATTTTATTTTCTAGGGTCCCTGCTAATATTATATATATGTATATATATATATATATATATATATATATATATATATATATTTGGGGGTGCAAAAAAAGTTTCTAGAAAAAAAAAATACAGATTTAAACTTATAAACAATAAGTTCCAGAAAAGGCCTGGTCTTCAATCAAGTGTTGATTTGAAGTATTTTATCCAAAACTTTAACCATATCCTGCCCGGCCTATAGCAAAATGATGGCCAGGTGGTGGTTTCATTGCCCTAACTGGGCATCATATGATGTCCAGCAGGATAAGCCACTGTGTTGCTCTGACACCGCATCTCCAATCTCCGTAAAAGCCTATGACATAGGCTCTTTACCATGTGATCAGCTGTGTCCAATCACAGCTGATTACATTGTAACCAGGAAGTACCAGTTATCAGTGCCACCTATCAGTGCCGCCTATTGGTTCCCATTAGTGCTGCATATCAGTGCCACCAATCAGTGCCCATCAGTGCTGCATATTAGTTCCTTATCAAGAGTGCCCATTAGTGCACCTCATCAGTGCCGCCTCATCAGTGCCTGCAGTGCCCATCACTGAAGGACAAAACATACTTATTTACATAATTTTATAACAGAAACAAAAACGTTTTCTTTAATGATAAGCTAATACTGTAACTGCTGAATTTTAAAAATCAGGTTCTTACCAGGCCATGACATCCAATGCTGTCTTCCAGCAGGCGATTTTTCCCACCACTGTGGGCCACCCGGAACTGCCAACTTGGCTTTGGGAGTCATCTGTGACTTCCTGATAAACAACAACTGGCTTCTTACTGCACATGAGCAAGATCATGCAATGCACTGAGCCTCTTGGGATGTGTGATGTTGTTAGGAACCATAAACCAAACAGAGTCAGAAAGTGCAGTTCAAATCACACCTTTAATAAAATAAAAGTAACAAAGTTCAGGAAAGTAATAAAAAAACAGAAGTCAGGGCTTGGATGCCAGAGTGGGTAATCAGATGTGCCGGGGTCAGAAAACCAGAAGTCAGCTTAATCAGGAGCCCAAATCAGGAACAAGAATTGGAAGGGAAGTCAGCCAGGCCAAATCATACAAAGGAGTACAAGAAGGAACAAAATAAACGGACGATTGGAATTTCCGACGGGAAATGTTGTTGGAAATTTCCGACCGTGTGTATGCTCCATCAGACATTTGCTATCGGAATCTCCGACAACAACTCTCAACAATCAAAAAATGTTGTTGTCGGAAATTCCAAGCGTGTGTACACAATTCCGATGCATAAAAGTCCACACATGCTTGGAATCACGCAGAAGAGCTGCACTGGCTATTGAACTTATTTTTCTCGACTCGTCGTATGTGTTGTACATCAGCGCGTTTCCGACAACATTTGTGTGACCGTGTGTATGCAAGACAATTTTGAGATAACATCCTTTGGAAAAAAATTCCATGGTTTGGTTGTCGGAAATTCCATTCGTCTGTACGCAGCATTAGAAGTCATAGACCATGCAAGGACAAGGAGAAAATGAGCTAAGCTGCTTAAATAGTAAAAAGTAAAAAGGGACTGGCTGTAGGCTTAGCTAATGAGGCAGGTTAATGGAAACCTGGTGAGTCACTATGATAATGAGTGGCTGGCAATTAACCGGCAACCAAGCAGCTTCTGAGCAATGAAAGAAAATAGCTGCTTGTTGGGTAACAGGAGTCCAGCCCTGACAGATGTGTCCCAGGTGGCTGCGAGTGGGGAAGGGGGGTGGAACCACCAATGTCATCCTCACCTAAGCAAGAAATGAGGTAGGAGCTTGTATCCCCTGTCAGCGTTCCTGAGACACGAGCAACTCAAATAACCAACCAACCCTCAAACATTACATCTTTGTAGAATAATAGCACTGATATTGACTCCTGATACACAACACAGATAACACAGATAACTCAGATAATGCTGATTTTCCAGCAGATTACGCAGAGAATGCTGCTTCTTCAATGTAATCTGCAAGACTCTGCTGTCAGTTTGACAGCCTGGTCCTGCTGTTTGTGTCAAGGGTACAGAAGCTTCTGTATGAAGGAAGCCTGCAGTTGTAAAAGCTACTTTTTTTTACCCCTTATTTACGTATTATCAGTATTGTAGAAGAGGAGGGAGAGGTCCTCTCTGACACATAGAGCTCCCCTTTGCCCATAACACTAACCCCATATAACCACTAAATGTATCCTTTCTTCTGAAAACTGGTACTCACCCTGTCATGTGCTAGGAACTTCTGCTGCTAATCCTTGTACCGAGACACCAAAAGTTTCATAGTGTTGGCCTCATGAGCAGTTCACAAGCTGCTGCAAAATACCTTGCTACATGAACCCTACTACTGGGATCTCAAACAAACATAAAAATCTGTTCCCATATCATAAAAAAAAAGTTAAATATTTTTGAAGCAATAACATTTCTATTAGATGCATGCCTCCTATCTTTCGCTTCTCATGAGTTGCAAAAATTGTTGAACAAAGCAGACACATTTCCATTCCTCATTACTAAAGCTTTGAAGTATTCGTACATAGTCCCTGGTTAATACCTTGTGTGCCCCCATCTATGGCTGCAAGCCATATGTTTAGCAATCAAAACACTACTGCTTTCTCTGTGCAGTTTTTATTGCCCTTATGTCACTCTTAGTATGTATTTTGCATAAAGATTAGTCACAAATCTATGGAAAAGAAATTATGAGTTTAATGAGTTATGTAACCCAAATACGGTAGCTGAAAGTCCATGGGAAATTGCAAAAAAAAAGGAAAATTTACATATCTATATTTTTTTTCAGTTTTTTTTTTTCATGGCAAAGTACATTTTTGTAAGTTCTTGTTCTGTTACATACTGCGTAATCAAGAAAGAATGGTTGAAATCAACGCTTGTCCCCGAGGAGATGTAAGCTTAAATCAGTTCAAAAAATCCTATAAACCGTCCGTTAGAAGAGACAAGATGTTGCTTTTCTCCTAGCACTAAAACACCAGATTGTTGCTATCTTTTAAAGACATATATTTTGAATATTTCATATTCCTTTTTTTTACTTGCTACATATCAGAAAATATTATTCTTGTAATATTCATAATTTATCAAAATTGTGTTTTTTTTATTTTCTCCTTTGCAGTATAATTTGGCGACTATCAAACAAATTCTTTGGCTATGGGAAAAGTTATTTAAATATAAATCTGAGTTATCTGGTGCTTTAAAAGCAGCTGGTGTTCTCTTTTTGCTCTAAAGGAAAAGGAATTTACCATGTCTTACTTGGATCAAATAAAAATGAAGTATAAGTAAGATCAATACACAGTAAAGGATTATTAAGAGATAATTTTCTTTAAAGGGAAACTCGTTTTTATGCAGTTTATTTTTAGATAAATCCCATTCACAAAGGTATCTAAAAAATTGGATCAGCTTAATTTATATGTAAAGGCAAAACTTTAAATTTTTTTTTTAATTTTTGAATAAAGTGGGGAACACATAGAACTTCTATCGCATTTTACTACAGTCTGTGTAACTACTGGGGGGATTCACCCTCCTTCTTTGTCCTGGTGGGTGACCATTTTTATTGAGACAAATGCCGCATACACATGGTCTTTCCAGATGGAGTTCCCGCTGAAACGGACTTGCTTACACACGATCACACCAAAGTCTGCTCGTTTAGAACGCAATGACATACGACGGGACTAGAAAAAGGAAGTTCAATAGCCAGTAGCCAATAGCTTCTCTTGCATCGTCTTTGGTCCATCGGAATAGCATACAGACGAACGGTTTTCCCGATAGGAATTGATTTCGTTGTAAAGATTTAAAACATGTTTTATTTCTAGGTCCGTCAGAATTTTTGAAAAAAAAAGTCAGATAAAGCCCACACATGATTAGAATATCCAAGGAAATGATTCCGTCTGACCTTTTCTGCCAGAAAGTCTGGTCGTGTGTACGCGGCATGAGAAGAAATCCTACATCTTAGCATTGTCATGACATCAAGAGGATAAATCTTCCAATTTGGTCAAATGTTCTGGTGACAAATGTCTACTGTGGACATTCCCCTTCACTTTGGGGGCATCTACTTTTACTTCTGGTTGCATCATTTAACATGCTCTTAAGGGTCTTATTAATTTTTTCCACCAGATAATAATTTTAGGGGTGGTAGACAGATGTGTAGAGGTATAAGGTACTGGTGGACTGCTATAATCAAGACTTCTGAAAGTTTAGTACGACTCACAATATCCCTTCACACCTTCATGTAACCCAGGCCAAAAGAACCTCTTGGACAACCTCTCTTAAGCTTTCTGAAATCCTAGGTGCCCACCCAATTTATGAATTATGAGTTCTAATACAATATTTTGATAACATTTAAAAATGACCAATTGCTCCACAACATCTTTCCCATGTGTTACCATTTGATACAACTTGTTTTAAGAACCATGTATGGGATGGGCAGCCTAGCAGCAGGCTCAACAGGTTTCCCATACATTTTCCATATTCTCTGGCTGTAGACAGAGTGGAATTTCTCAGTTGTTCTGTACCAAAATAATATTTTTGTGTTACTAGGTCTGGAACATAATGCTGTTCACCTTTACCACCAGAGTTAGGCATAACCTTTTGTTAGAGACAACGGGCAGAGGGAAAGAGCGCATCTCCGGAGTGCATTTCCCGCGTGTGAATCACAGAACTCACTGAGTAAAAAGGGGGTGCTGGGAGGGCCGGTCAGTGACAGAAGTTTTTTCCCCTTAATGCATAGGATGCATTAAGGTGAAAAAAACATGAGGGTTTACAACCTCTTTAAATATGGAATAAACAGTAATGGATGGCAATCAGTTCATTTCACAGTAAATTGAAGGTTCTTCTCTTTGTAGAAGGGTGCCAATAACAGTGAGCCAATGTGTGTCAGCACATTATCATGTGTCTCAGCACAGTAGCACTATTGAGGGACAGTTGCCATCTCTTGACAAGAAGTACCTGAGCAAGGACGTTCTTGGTAGGATCATCAGGTATTATTTTAATGAAGGCTTATAGGTGTCCGCAGTCTATTGCATTAGGGTGTGCACCCCAAAGCTCAAACACATATGTATATGTGCATATGTATATATACTTACAGGTTCTGTAGAGCAGTAAAAAATGTCAGTAGGGCAGAGATTGGTGTCAGTAGGACAGCAGACAGTATATGTAGTTTTTTTAACCTCCCTGTATGTATGATTAGTTCTGGTTTTAGGTGCTGAAAGTGGTACAATTATTTTGCATGGAAATTTGGAGTTTTATATCGTAGTCCTGTAATTCTTAGGAATAACTCTCTTAAATCTGTTCAAACCAGAGTCTAGCAGACATCCCGGGTATGATAAAGTTTATAATATAATAAATAAAAT
The DNA here is from genome assembly GCF_037356315.1 of Lithobates pipiens. NCBI lineage: Eukaryota > Metazoa > Chordata > Amphibia > Anura > Ranidae > Lithobates > Lithobates pipiens. The sequence continues at coordinate 499,097,262 of NW_027507718.1, read as the reverse complement.
TATTTATTTGCAGAATTGTCGCTGTCAGTAGATTTAGTGTTTGATGACGATTTTCCCCACAAATCGCTATTGCTCAATTCTGCAAGTGATTATAATTTATTATCGCTGTTTTTTAGTTGGTCTAAAATCACTTTTGACATAAAGGGACACTTTTTGGTTGCTATGGACAATCTCCAAATTCCAGGCAGAAAAAATTGTATTTATAATATAAAAGTGCATGCAGGGCACTGGACAGACCACTAGGGACAAAGGGGGTGTGTAATTTTTTTTATACAGTACTGTGAATCTGTAAGATTACAGTACTGTGTGTGTGTTTTGTGTGTTTTAACTTTTTTGAATTTGGCGCCGATCTCCGCTCCCGTGCGCCGTAACGTCGCAGGGAACAGAGCTCGGCGGCATTCGGGCACTGTGTGAATCGAGCTGAGGACAGCTCGATCACACAGCGTGGAGGACATCGCTGGATCAAGGAGACAAGGTAAGTAACTTCTCCCTGTGTCCTCCCCTGCATCCAGCGATGCGATCCCGTCTGGCTCGGGGGTTACCGATTATGGTACTGAAATCCCAGCCTGAGCCAGACTCGGGATTACCACAAGGGAGGTTAAATATTTTGATTTTTATTATTTTTTACAGTTTTATTTTTTAAATCTTTTTTTTTAACAATACTTTTAGCCATTCAGGGGCTTTAGTGAAATATCAGGGGTCTAAACAGGGGGGGATCTGCACCACATAGGGTGATTAGAATGTGCCTAGGCAAGTGACAATCTGCAAATGGTGGCAGGTGACATGGCAAGTGACAATCCACATCTGGTGGCAGGTGACTGTGGCAAGTGACATGCCCAGGGCTCCCACTGATTCTGCATTATAGTGAGTTGAACCACTTGCTTACCCCTGGTGTGCCCCCCACCCCGTGGGCCTGCAAAAAGGTTGGTGATCGCTGCTATGGGCTCTAGCCCCAGATCTTTTGCAGACATAGCAATGTCCCTGAGCACACCTCAGATCCAAAGCCGATGTAATGTTCCTCTTTCATTTAGCTTTCATGCCCCATCATTTTTACATATGGAGATAGTAAAAGCAAGACCCATAGTGCAATACTGTATAAGTTCTTTATTGTAATAAATCCGAAATGCAATTTCATCAAGCCGGTGTATAAACAGCATAAAAACATATGAAGTCCTGGCTTCAGTGCGTTCCACAAACTTTAATGGAAGTGACGCAATGATGCTGGTAGCTCTACCATACGCGTTTCGTCAGCACAACGTCATCAGGAGACACTACAAATCCATTTTTTTCTATCAAACACCCCTTTTAAAGATTGTTTTCAGTGGAGGCAGCAGCTTTTTCATATTCATTTAGATGCCACACAAGCATTGCACAGAACCAGCGTCAGCATTTTCATACCCTGTGCGCATGCCTATGTGAAGGCTATATATTAAAAAAAAATTAAAATGCCTTTGAAATTCTAATACCATTTCAAAGATGAATAGTAAACTGGTGTACATTTACCTGCACTCCCTCAACTGATGTGTTCTCAAGTACTAAGTGTTAACAGATTTCTGCAAGCCAAATTATTGTGTGCCCACAACTACTGTGAAAAATAGAATGTGTGTGTTGGCTGCACCTATCATAACCCAATCAAAAACTCAAACTTCACCACAGTGCATGAACAATACAATATTTTATAAAATGTGCATGTTAAATGGTGAAATTTCAGGGACTGGGTTAACACATAATTAATTTAAGGATATTTCCTTTCACTTTATGGTTTGGTGAAACTTTGTGTCAGGTCCTTATAGGGTATTGGTGAGACAGGAAGTAAAATATTAAGGGCAGGTGTAGCGCCACCCCCGCAAGGGCCACTGTAATATACGGGTCTTCTGTCCCACACCAGTGATGACTCACCCTCCCCAGGATCTCAGTAACACGAAAACACCGTTTAAACTTTTAGCTGGGCTTTATTAGAACTAGCAAAAAGCCCTGAAAAGAGATAAACTGATTAACAGAATACAAATATTAAGTGCAATAATATACTACAACTTCTCAGTAAAGGAAAACAGGAATTGTGTTCATTCACTTTAACCGCCAGTGGGAGGCCCTGCCTGAAATGCACTGAACAAGTGGTGAACAAACTGTACAACACAATACAAAGAATAACGTTCAATAATTTCCCAAAAGTGATATTACTGACTATAAGATCCTACCTAAGTCTTGTAGGTTCTAGCTAACCACTGGCCAGTGGCAATTCTATTCACACAAACACACACACAGAGTCTGCCAGCGTTGGGGCCCTTTAAATCCTGTGTTTGAGTACTCAGACTTTTGTGAAGTAAATTTGTAATCCACAGAATGGAAAGGGGTATCTTCACAAAGTGTCACAAAGATTAACAGATGTGGAGATCCACCTTCAGATAAAGCTGCATTAACAGTAAATAGGACCTAGAAGCTAGATCCACATACACAAGGATGGCAGAAGATCTCTCACCATTAGATGCACTTGATATATCTTCCTTCCAGCAATTGGTAGATTGATTGCTGTCTCAGTTGACTGGATGGTGATGTGAGCAACACAGGCCACAGAAACCTCCAAACAGGATAATGATGATGATTGCTGCAGCACTGAAACTGGTCTCTAGATTTCTTTGCACTGTTAGCACATCTTCAGTAATCAGGCAGAATAACACACTGCAAACTCCCCTCTCAAGTGTGTACCTTCCTTATGAGAGTCACAGGCTCTGCCAGTGTTCAAGAGATAAACACATGGGATCCTTTCTTCTGTCTGCCTGCCACCATGCCAGTCTGTCTCTCCTCCTGTGTCCTTCTCCCCCAATCACAGCTCTCCTGAGTAGCTATCCAATCCTGTCTTTCATTGTTTTTGTTTTTAGGGGTGGGCTTCTTTCTTAGCTACAGCAGGACCCAATCAGCTTAGCCAGAAATGCAATGCAATGTTTCAGAGAGCAATATTCTGCATATATTACAGAGGCAATACTAAGCCTGTGCTACACAGGTATAGCTAAATTTAAAGTCAAAGCATAACTAAATCCACTATGGATCCCTGGAACTGTTGCCATATGCAGTGCATTCCTTTACATTATAGCAAACTTGTCCCCTAGTGTCCCTTCTTCCAGCAATGCAACATTTGCACTTCTCATTTCTCTGTCCATGAACACTGACATCTTCTCCCATTCTTCTTCTGGACCTTGAATCTTCTCTTTATGGCCATTAGGCAGCCACTTATGATGTAGCCTCTGCACATACATGGTGATGTAACATTGTCTCTGCCCCAGTTTTATTCACAACAGCTTACAGATCCCATACCCACAAAAGATATCAACACAGCGGAGTTGATTTACTAAGACTAGAGAGTTCAAAATCTGAAGCAGCTGTGCATGGTAGCCAATTCCTGGAGGCTGACTGGTTTCTATAGAGAGCTGCACCACATTTTGCACATTACAGTTTTAGTAACCCCCCCCCAGTGTCTATAGCAGTGATGGCAAACCTTGGTACCACAGAGGTTTTGGAACTACATTTTCCATGATGCTCAACTACACTGCAAGAGCATTACTGTATGTGAAATTTAGCTCCAAAACATCTGAAGTGCCAAGGTTCTCCATCACTGGTCTATAGGTTAAAACAGTTTTTGCATGGTCTTCCTAAGTTTCAATATCCTCTCAACCCCCCCCCCCCCCATCCAAAAATATACCTCTCCTTTTCCCCATCCTTTCTCTTTCCTAATTATATTTGATGATCCATTCAGTTCTCAACTCTCCTGTTTGCATAAATGTTGTAGATCAGATGAAAGTTACTTATTTCCCCTTTGTGTTACCCCTTTTTGGCATCTGTATCCCGTTTTGATAGCTTAATAAAAATTTACTTAAAACAAAAAATAAAAGAAAAAACATATTGAGAGCATAAAACAGACCTAATATTAGTAGCAAACAAACAAACAAAAAATAGATAGCAGGTGAAATTTTTGGTAACATTTTCTTCTACAACATCCTGGGCTTTATAGCAAGAAATTCTACCAAGAAACTGTACTTGAAATGCATTTGTTTTAATTAATTATTTTAGTTCTACTTCAATGTGCATCTAAATCCAAAACTTTACTTTGTTTAATTTTGGATGCGGTTTGGAAGAGCCATAACCCTTGTTTGTTTTATTGCTATCTGTGTCCCTACTGGGGAGATTCACCCTGGGATAAAAAGTAATGAGAAATAGTGTCTAAAGCCCCGTACACACGATCAGACTTTCCTACAACAAAACCATGGAATTTTGTTCGAAGGGTGTTGGCTCAAACTTGTCTTGCATACACACGGTCACACAAATGTTGGCCAAAAATCAAGAACGTAGTGACGTACAAGATGAACGACGAGCCAATAAAAAGGAAATTCAATAGTCATGTGATATCTCCATTACGAACGCTAGTTTTACAAGAACGAGTTCTTCCGGCTCGTCCTTGATTCCAAGAATGCGTGTTTGCACTTTGGACTTTTGTCCACACGATAGGAAAGTCCGACAACACACATTTGTTGGCAGAAAATTTCAGAACATGCTAGCCAACATTTGTTGGCTGAAAGTCCGACAATACTTGTCCGATGGAGCGTACACACAGTCAGACTTTCCACCAACAAGCTCACATCCAACATTTCCCATTGGAAAATCCAATCATGTGTACATGGCATAAGAGGGGGGTTCCCCTTCCAACACAACAGAAAGTAAGATTTCCTCTTGTGTTGAATGGGCAGAAAGCGTTGGGAATTTTTTGCAGTGGGACACAGATGGCAAAAAAGGCCTGTCAGGGGTTATATCCATTCCTTACTCAATCCATAGTGAAAAAACAAAAAACAAAAAAAACAACGTTTTGGCTTTAGGTACACTTTGGGACCAGTGATTGCTTCACAGAGAGCCAGAATGGGGATCTGTCAATGTAAAAAAACAGATCCCCATTCTGACAGGGGAGTTGACAGAGATCGTCTGTTCCTAGTGATTAGGAATAGCGATCTCTCTCTACTCTCAGTCAGTCCCCCCCCCCCCCCCACAATTATAAAGTGCCACTCTAAGGAACATTTAACCCCTTGATCGCCCCCTAGTGTTAACCCCTTCCCTGCCAGTGACATTTATACAGTGATCAGTGGCTACTTTTAGCACTGATTGCTGTATAAATGTCAATTTTCCCAAAAAGTGTCAAAAGCATCCGATCTGTCCGCCACAATGTAGCAGTCCCGCTAAAAATCACTGATCACCACCAATACCAGTAAAAAATTGTAAAAAAAATAAAAATGCCATAAATATATACCATGCCACCAAAAGAAAGCTATATTTGTATGAAAAAAAGGACATACGTTTTGTTTGTGTAGAATGTCGTATGACCACGCAAATGTCAGTTAAAGCAAAGCAGTGCTGTATCGCAAAAAATGGCCTGGTCATTAAGGGGGTAAATCCTTCCAGGGCTGAACTGGTTAAAGTACTTTGCTTTTTTCCAATGCTTTAGGCTCGGTTCACATATGCGAATCAATTAAGCCGGTTCACACATGTCCGGGGTGGCCACAGTCTGTTTCTAAAAAGGGTCCCTTAGTGATTTTGGGTTCGGTTTAGGTGCAAATTCAAGTAAAAAATTAGCATCTGAATCGCACCTGAACCAGTGAACAAAACCGCACCGGACTCCAGACTGCAAACCGCAGCCGGACATGTGTGAACCTAGCCTTACAGATAAAGAACAACAAAGACATCTGCATAAAAAAACATTTTGGTTAAAATAGGTAGGAGTCCACTAAGCATCCTATTATAAACTTTTTGACCAGAAAGTGAGCAATAACAGTGGATAAAGTCCAAGTTTCTCAGGATGTGCACAGTATTAGAAGGGAGATAAAGATGAGGGAAAAGAAAAATCTGAAAACAGGTATAGACTGAGTCAAACAATACTCGAAAAGAAAGACAAGAGTAATGTCCAGTCATTGAAGACATCAGTGGCATTATGTTTGTTCAGGGTAACAATGAAAGGTCAGACTTAATAAGATTCCACATGGAATCAAAGAGACTAAGGGAGTAATGGAGTTTGGCGGATAAGGGTTCCATCCATTGAATCTCTCTAATACGGGGAAGGAGGTCTCTTGGTGACAGTGGCAAAGTTCCCTTTCAGTAAAAATCTTGAGGCAGTCATGATATGAGCTATAAGTTGGATAATTGTGGAGGATACACCTGTTAAGGGTGCAGAGGGTCTGGAGATGTCGGTATCCCTGAGTTGTGCATTGCAAGCCTTCACTGTATACCAAAATGGTACAATTTTGTGACAGGTCCAGAAGCAGTGGTATAAAGTGGCCACTGCTTCTCCGCATCTCCAGCACAGGTTGTAGGTGGAGGAGTAGATCATATGGAGATGTTCTGACACCAACATAAGATACATTTAAAGGAGGTAGACGAAATGGAAAAATTAACCGCAACTCCAATCCATTAGCCCAAGTACACACGGTCAGAGATTTTGGCAACCAAGTCAGTCGGATTTTGCCCGTCGGATTTAGTCCGACGGATTGTGTCTGAAACTGTTGCATACACATGGTCGGGCCAAGTTGGCGAAAAATCCGATCTTTCAGAACGTGATGACGTAATTTCGTTACGATGGGACTACATTCAGGCTAGTAGCCAATAGCTTTGATGTAGGAATTTGATCTGAGCATGCGTGGCACTTGGTCCGATCAAAATGCTATACACATGATCGGATTAGATTCGACCGGCCCAGTTGGTCGGGAAATATTTCCAACATGTTGGAAAATTGGGTCGGACGGAGATTCGGACGGAATCAGTCCGATGCATACCACACACAGTCGGATTATCTGACGACACTGTCCGATAAGACGCATTCCGACAGATTCTCCGACCATGTGTACAGGGCTTAAGAATAACTTATTGGCACATGTAGGAAAACAAAAAAACAGATGCATTTCAGCTGGAGAGCCTTGGTCACTGGAGTTCTTTTGGTATAGTGAGCACATGGAATTGGGAAATGTTTTAACCTATAGACACACAGGAGAATTCAATAAAGCACTCTAACACATTTCTGGCACTATGGCCATTTAAAGTGGCCTGTGCCAGATTAAAAAAATCCCTGCTGCCCTATTTAGGTAACTTTAGTGACGCGTGCTACAGATTCAGGTAGTTATTAAAGTTATTGTAAACCTTCAAATGTTCTAAAATAAAAAAAACAAACATGCCTATACTTACCTGTTCTATGCAATAATTTTACACAGAGCAGCCCTGATCCTCTTTTTCTGGGGTCCGGCGCTCCAAGCCCCTCCTCTTCGCCAGGTGCCCCCACAGAAAGTCGCTTCTCATGGGGGGCACTCTTGCAGGCTCACTCCTGAGTCTCGCTGCTGCATCCATTGACACAGATAATGGAATTAACCCCCGCTCCAGTGTCACAGCTTTTGATTGACAGCAGTGGGAGACTATGGCCATCAGAGTACCTGAGTACCTGTCACCAGGCCATCAGAGTACTCAAGTACTTGTCACCAGGCCATCAGAGTACTCAAGTACCTGTCACCAACCCATCAGAGTACCAGAGTACCTATTTGCAGCCCATGCCTCATAGAATATATGTTGGGGTGTTTGCTTTTCAAAATTGTGTCATTTTGTGGGTAATTTCACTGTCCTGGTGCTCCAGGACCTTCAAAAATGTGATAGGTAGGAATGAAATGAGATGTGTCATTTATGCTCCTAGAACGCCTGAACGTACTACTTCAATGTTCAGCCTCTATATGTGGCCAGGCTGTGTAAAAGTCCTACACATGTGGTATCTACTTTGGAGGAGTAACAGAATGTGTTTTGGGGTGTAATTTTTGCTATATACATGCTATGTGTTAGAGAAATCTTATAAATTGACAACTTTATGTAAAAAAAAAATGCGTTTTCATTTTTTTCCACATTTTGCAAAAACTTCTGGAAAAAAATGAACTGTTTAAAAGACTCATTATGCCTCACAAATTATATTTTGGGGTGTTAGCTTTCCAAAATGGGGTAATTTTTTGGGCAATTCCATTGTCCTGGTACTCCAGGGCCTTCAAAAGTGTAATAGGTGGTTGAGAAAGGAGATGTGTCATTTTTGCTCGTAGAACGCCTGAAAGTGCCACTTCAATGTTGGTGCTCTGTATGTGGCCAGGCTGTGTAAAAGTCTCACACATTTGGTATCGCCGTACTCAGGAAGAGTAGCAGAATGTATTTCCGGGTGTAATTTGTTGTATGCATATGCTGTGTGTGAGAAATAACCTGATAATATAACAATTTTGTAAAAAAAATCAAAAAAAATCTTCATTTTGCAAAGAATTGTGGGAAAAAACTCACCATGCTACTTACTTAATACCTTGGAATGTCTACTTTCTAAAAAGGGGTCATTTGGGGGGTATTTGTACTTTCCTGACTTGTTAGTGTCTCAAGAAATGAGTTAAGCCGCGTACACACGTGGCGGACTGTCTGGCCAACTTAGTCCGTCAGACAATCCGACGGACAGTCCGTCATACTTTAGAATGAACGGACTTGCCCACACACGGCACTTTTTGAGCGGACTAATACGGCGGACTAAGTCCGCCATACTATCCGCCCTACTTTTGAAATGAACAGACTCGCCCACACACGTGGAGGAAAGTCCGCTCATTTCGAGCGCGTCTCCAGGTAGGCGGGGCCCGCAAAGGAGACGTCGCTGACCCCGCCGCCTGGTATGGACTTAAAGGGGAACCCCAGCGACGAAAAAAATCGGCGTGGGGGTCCCCCCCAAGTCCACAACAGACCCTTGTCCGAGCACGCTACCCGGCCGGCCAGGAAAGGAGGGGCGAGCGCCCCCCCTCCTAAGCCGTACCAGGCCGCGTGCCCTCAACATGGGGGGTGCCTTGGGGAAGGGGGGGCCGCACGGCCCCCCCACCCCAAGGCACCTTGTCCCCATGTTGATGAGGACAAGGGCCTCTTCCCGACAACCCTGGCCGTTGGTTGTCGGGGTCTGCGGGCGGGGGGCTTATCGGAATCCGGGAGCCCCCTTTAATAAGGGGGCCCCCGGATACCGGCCCCCCACCCTATTCCAGCCTCTTCTCCCGACTTTGGGGGTCTTTTCCCCCTCTTCGGTTCTTCTGCCGGGCCACCGCGCCTTCATATAGCTCTTTTACAGGTGGTGGCCCGGTCTTCTGTCGCCGCCGTCGTCGCCGTCGCCGCCGCCTTCCATTCTTCTTCTTCTTCTTCTTCTTCTTCTCCAGGAGATGTTGCCTCGACGATCTCTCTGGCCGGAATGCCAGGGACGCGCTCCGCTGCCACTTATATAGGGACAATGGGGCGGTGTCACATGGCTTTATATCACATGGGTTGGTCACATGGTGACCCCGCCCCCTTACGATGTCATAGTCCCCATGTGACATCAACCCATGTGACCAACCCATGTGACATAAAGCCATGTGACACCGCCCCATTGTCCCTATATAAGTGGCAGCGGAGCGCGTCCCTGGCATTCCGGCCGGAGAGATCGTCGAGGCAACATCTCCTGGAGAAGAAGAAGAAGAAGAAGAAGAATAATAATAAGAAGAAGAAGAACGGAAGGCGGCGGCGGCGGTGACGGCGGCGACAGAAGACCGGGCCACCGCCTGTAAAAGAGCTATAAGAAGGCGCGGTGGCCCGGCAGAAGAACCGAAGAGGGGGACAAGACCCCCGAAGTCGGGAGAAGAGGCCGGCGGTGAGGAAGAAAGCCGGACTCCTCCGCTAGCAAAAGAGCTACAAGAAGGCACCCCCCCATGTTGAGGGCACGCGGCCTGGTACGGCTCAGGAGGGGGGGCGCTCGCTCGTCCCCCCTTTCCTGGCCGGCCGGGTAGTGTGCTCGGACAAGGGTCTGTTGTGGACTTGGGGGGGACCCCCACGCCGATATTTTTCGGCGTTGGGGTTCCCCTTTAAGTCCATACCAGGCGGCGGGGCCAGCGACGTCTCCGTCGTGGGCCCCGCCTACCTGGATACCCGCTCGAAATGAGCGGACTTTTCTCCGGGCGGGAAAAGTCCGCTCATTTCAAAAGTACGGCGGACTGGCACACACACGGGCGGATTGTCCGCCGAAATGCGAGTCCAGAGGACAGTATTTCCAACATTCCGAAATACTTAGGCCGCGTACACACGAGAGGATTGTCCGTCCAACTAAGTCCGTCAGACAATCCGACAGACAGTTCGTCCTACTTTCGAATGAACGGACTTGACCACACACGATGAACAGACAGTCCGCCGAAAGCTTGCGCGATGACGTGTACAGCACGTACGACGGGACTAGAAATACGACGTCCAATACACTGCAATGCAACCTTTCGCCGTGTAAATCCTTTCTGAGCATGCGCCATACTTAGTCCGTCGAACTAGCCTACTCACGAGCGGATTGTCCGCTGAAACGTGTTTCAGCGGACAATATTACGGAAATTCTGAAAGACTTAGTCCGCCAGACTGTCCGCTGAAAAAGTCTGCTGAAGCCCACACACGAGCGGACTGTCCGCTGAAACACGTTTCAGCGGACTAAGTTGGACGGACAATCCTCTCGTGTGTACGCGGCCTTAGTCCGCCAGACTGCACACTGAAAAAGTCCGCTGAAGCCCACACACGAGCGGACTGTCCGCTGAAATGTGTTTCGGCGGACTAAGTAGGCCAGACAGTCCGCCCGTGTGTACGCGGCTTTACACCTGATGTACTGAAGGCCTGATCAGAAGTGATCAATTTTCAGTGATTGGCACCATAGGTTGTAGACTCTATAACTTTTTACAAAGACCAAATAATATATACTAATGTGGGTTATTTTTACCAAAGATAGGTAGCAGTATAAATTTTGGCCAAAATGTATGAAGAAAAATTACTAATTAGCAAAATTTTATCACAGAAACAAAGAAAAAGGCATTATAGTACAAAAAAAAAAAAAAACCCACTAAAAGAAATCTCTATTTGTGTGGAAAAAAGGACGCAAGTTTCATATAGGTACAGTGTTGTATGACTGAGTAATTGTCATTCAAACTGTGAGAGCACTGAAAGCTGAAAATTGGTCTGGTCAGGGAGTGCATTGTATTGAGGTGGTTAAATAGCCCATCTGGCCCCAACAGAAATTGAGTGTGTTTGTGTATGCAAATTCTTGCACGTCTGTTGGCGGTTCTGCGTGAAATACCATATGCATGCCCATATCTACGCACCAGACATCTCACAGGGATTCCCCGACAGGCTTGCCCACAATTGTGGTGCTCTCCAAAAGTTGACTGTTTGTCAGAGAGCATTTGGCAGATGGTGAGGAGGTGTTGTATCGCCTCCTCACTGCCTGATTTAACCCCAAGATCTCTGCACTAGGGTACCGCAACCGAATGCTTTGAATGTGGTTTCCGGGCACTTGCAGAATGACTGCATTTAGTAGAATGGGCCGTGTTTGGCAGGCGCTATGTCAGGGGGTATAATTCTTGCTGCAGCCATGAAGTAAAGCATCTTTCACATGTGTGCACCCTTGGCCTCTGCCTCTGCAGCTAAAGAGAGTAGAGGTCGGAAGGGGGGGCTCAACCACAGGGTTTTACCTCTCCTCAACCATTAAAATAGGAATAAACTCCTATGTATGAGTTTTACCTATAGATAGGCCTATAGTAAGGCATACCTGTAGGTATAGTAAATATCTTGTGCAGCATTTAGGAGGTATTTACTTTAGATGCAGATGGTGATGTCACTGACGCATTGCACTCTGAAGGAATGGCATACCCGTGCTGTTCCTTCAGAGCCATGCCGCAAACGACGACTCCATCGCTGGCTCGGCCATTCATATTCCCGAAGCCCACAAACTCAGAAAGAAGACTGAGGGAAGATGGAAGCACCTTCAGCGGTGGAGGTCTTTATTTTCAGGTAAGTCTGTCATAATGTGCTAGTATGCAAAGTAGTATGTACCTGGGGTGGTCCTTAAGTGGTTAAAGTACACTTTCACGCTTTTAACATGATTGCATAATTGAAGTGAATATTCAAAAAATGTCTTGCATGAGGATTTTCAACTTTTTGGTAAATCAGCCGTATTATGTTGATATCTGTTTAGTGAATGGAATCCAGGCTTGTAAAACAAAAGCACTACCCACATATCCACCATGCTGCTCAGATATTGCTCTTTAATTCCTCACCCCTAAATTTCTTACTTAAAAATCTGATTCCATTGAAGAAATACAACTGTCTAACACAAAGAATTTTCGACAAAGAAAAGCTGACAGTTGTGCTTCAAAGCAAAGTTGACGGTACAGCTCCCTGAAGTCATAATCTTTTTAATATGGCTCTATAAAACGAATTTATATATGAAACAAAAGAGTGATCTGCATGCTGTTTAATCTAGTTCATAATCTAGCATAATATAACTTTAAAAGCTTATTAAAAAGTTATTTTTTATCATTAAATTGTTTTTGTAATAAGAAAAAAAAAACATATATTTTGTGATACATATTTGTGTTTTTTTGTTGTCTATTGTATGACATTTTGCCCCGAGAGAGCAATGAGTTTTCAATAGTCGGAAAACCAGTCAGCAGTTTGAGGACATCAAGCTGTATATTTTTTAAGAATCTTAGAGCAACATCATTTTTACCTCCCTCTGGGGATATAAATATGTCTTTTATTGTTATACGCAGGGCTATCTTCAAATATTTTTTTTCTTCTTTAATAAAACAAAACGTGGTTCTCTTTCCGTCTTTAACTACAAATCCTAATTCACATTTAGCGTCCTAGACTTTAGAGGCAGAGGTGAAATTGTCCGTATAGATAGACTCTTATATTTTGACCTTTCAATGACTTCTCTGAATCAGACTGAAACTTGGTGGCTGCTTTTTTTTTATTTTTTATTTTTATTTTTTTAAAGAAGATAATGATTTTATTTATTTTTTTAATTTATTATACTTTTTTTTTAACATCTTTATCTCTTTTTTTTATCCCTCCATTCTTATGTACTTTTGCAAAGCAGAATGCAGTGTTTATAAGTAAATTGTATTTCTTTTTTATTGATTTTAATGTAACTTTTTTTTTACATTTTTACAGGTTTATGCACGTTTTTAAATAAACTGTAACATTTAGTTCTTCTATCCATAGCAATTTCTTTCACAGCATTCTAGGCTTTCTAATAACAAAACTCAGCACTTGCATCTGCTGACTGCTCATTTCTAATTGAAAACCATATGGCATTGTATACTCTGATCCAGTTTGTCTTTTAAATCTTGAGCAAAATCTTTAGAGTTTTCTTTACCTTTAATTGTAGATGAAAATAAAGAGATTTTGGTGAATTTTCCTCATTTTGGTGAAATGCATTGGAAACAATGGGAAAGGCACACTAAGGTGGTTTTGAAGGGAGAAATAGGCTTTAAAAATTACATTTAAAGCCCTTCAGCAAACCAGAAATTCAACTTTGTTAACAAAATCATTCATCTATTAATATCTCTTTAGCTGTCATTTTGTTCCTTTTTCCTTATATGTCGCCAGTCTGTAAATCCTCCACTTCTGGCTGTAAGACACTAAAAGTGGTACCGCGCATTGGGGTAGATTTACTAAAGCTGGAGCAGTTTCAATCTTCAGCTTGTTCAATTAAGCTTTGGCAATAAAATCTGGAAGCTCATTGGTTCCTCTGCAGAAGTGAGCCTGATTTTGCACCCTTCAACTTTAGTAAATAAACCCCCCATGTCTGTTGATCTGCAAAGAACAATACAGGCTCAATGCAAGGACACATTAAAAAAAAACAACATTGTTTCTAGTTCACACCATAACGCTGCATTGAGGTACACTGCATAAAAATTCAACTAAAAATTCAACGGAAGGCTACAGAATGTTTATGGAGATGACATCATTGAAAAAGGCAAGCAACGGCAACATATTGCACCTGTCAATGTATCATCTCTGTAAACATTCTGTAGCCTTCTATGAATGTCCGAGAGTCTGCACCCCTCCTTCCTCAAGAACTTAAAGCGGTTGTATAGTCATTTTAATAAGTTTAACCTACAGGTAAGCCTATAATAAGGCTTACCTGTAGGTAAAAAAATATCTCCTAAACCTGTACGGTTTAGGAGATATTACCCTCGCAATGCGCCGCTGCAGTCAGTCATGCGCACAGGGGATTCTCACTGAAAGTCTGGCAGACGCCGGACCCTGACGGAAAGAAATCTCCCATGCGCATGCGCGGGAGTGGCCGGAGCCGCGATACACGGAAGACACGTCGAGGGAACATGTCAGCTCCCTCGGCGTGGATCGGTGAGATGTCGGGGCCCTCGTTCTAAGGTAAGTATTTCATATTGAGTTAATATGCGGTGCATACTAGCTTATTATGCCTTTTCCTTTGCAGGTCAAAAAAGAAAAAAAAAACATACTCCCGCTTTAATGACAGCACATTGCTTCTGCATGGAATCCATTATTTACCTGCAGGGAGAAAGAAGAAGAGTTACTATACTCGACCCATATGTAAACGACTTATGTAAGTTAATTAAAAATTATTGTAATTTGCATTACGATATATACAGTGTATATATATATATATATATATATATATATATATATATATATATATATATATATATATATATATATATATATATATATATATACTGTATATATATATATAAATATATACACATATATGTTTATTTATTCTGTAATGCGTCCCATTTATCATGAGACTTTTGGAATCTATTTATAAAACGGTGAATGTGGCTTCTGCCAAACATTTATTGGTGGGAAATCAATAATTGTCATTTAAGACACATGAAGCTGGAAGATTCAGCTGCAGAGAATGTTTTGCTGAACCCTGGATTCACTGCTTAAAGCGGGAGTCCGCCGTTTTTTTTTTTTTTTAAAGCCAGCAGCTACAAATACTGCAGCTGCTGACTTTTAAAATAATGACACTTACCCGCCTAGCGCGCCCGCGATGTCAGCACCCAAAGCCGATCTCTCGATCGTCTCTTGGGTGCTGCCGCCGCCATCTTGGGTATGGGAATCAGGAAGTGGAGCCTTGCGGCTTCATTTCCCGGTTCCCTACTGCGCATGCGCGAGTCGCGCTGCGCAATAAGGATGGTCCCCGCTGTCTCTGGGATCCGTGTGTTTCCCAGCAGACAGAGGGGGACCTTCAGAAAGGGGCGTAGATTCTGCGGAAAGGGGCGTACCTTCTGCAGACATCTATGCCGGAAGTGGGTGCAGATACCTGTACTGTACAGGTACCTGCCCCCCCCTCCCCCCTGAAAGGTGCCAATTGTAGCACCGGAGGGTTCCAATGAGCGTAAGCTCCTCTTTAGGGTGGACCTCCACTTTAATGTGATAAAGATTCTAGTACTTAACACTGTGAAGTTATTTACAAACAAAGCAAAGTCGTTGTTTTCAATTTTGGGCATTTTTTTTTTAATACAAAACACACATAAATAATTAAGAGACAAAATTAGAAAACAGCTGTTTAAATATTAATGGTTTAGAAAAGACATAAAAAAATGAAAAAAATCTGGAGGAAGGAGAGGAAGGAGTAATTTAGGGATGATTAGGGTTAACTAGGAACACATTTATTTAGAAAAAAAAAATTAGGCAGGGTTGTTGTACCATCATCCATATCAGTGGTCTACAAACTTCAGTCTGCGAGCCCCTTTTGGCCCAAGGACGGTACAAGTTTTACCCGTCCCTCAGCTGATGTCCCTTCCTCCCAGCCCCCCTTCCTCCTAGCCCCCCCTTCCTCCCAGGGTAAGGTGGGACTCTGACGGGTTCACTGATGTAAAAGGGGACACTGATGAAAGGGCATACTCTAATAGGAACCCTGATGTAAGTGGGGACTCTGACGGGGACCCTCATGTAAGGGGGGACTCTGATAGGGACCCTGATTTAAGTGAATACTCTGAAGTGGATCCTGATGTAAAGAGGGCCTTTGATGGGGACCCTGATGTAAAGTGGAACTCTGATAGGCACACTGATATAAGGGGAGACTTATGGACAGTGATTTATAGAGGGAAGGTGATGGGGTCCCTAATGTAAGGGGGGCATCTGATGGGGACACTGATGTAAGGGAGGACTCTTGTGAGGACCAGGATCTCAGGTGGGATTCTGCCAAGGACACTGATGTAAAGATAGACTTTGCCTTGTTTTACTTAAATTGTTCCTCTTTTTTTCTTTTGCATCATATCATGCTGATTACAAAAGTAATCTAAGCAAAACCTATTTGTTAATTTAAATAATATTTGTTCATTTGTAAAACTGCTTTTATTTCTGCCCACAAGCATTTGTAAAATGTATCAAGTGGCCCTTGTCTACCGCCAGATGGATAACTCTGATTTATTTCATGAAGAATGCAACAGAAGCAGCTGGATCATAAGTGGACAGGAACACTACAAAATATCAGGTGGACAGGAACACTCAAAACTATTGGGTAGACAGGAACAAAGTTGGGACCTAATAACAGGGAGATCTTACTGTTAGGGCTCAAAGCTTTGGACGATTCTGAAGATCCTTGGTGTGCTGGAGACTAGGGGTGCAATGGATCAAAAAACTCAGGGATCAGATCGTTCCTCGGATCAGAGTCACGGAGCGGATCATTTTTCGGATCAGCAAATAATTGAATTTGCAAAAACCTGTGAAAATGCCACCATCATATAGTCCCCACTGTAATATCCATGTCATCTCCCCCACTGTAATATCCACGTCATCTCCCCCAATGTAATATTGGCTGAGCATGGATGGGTATGGCTGGGTATCGCAGAGTATGGCTGAGTATTACCGAGTATTGGCAGGGTATTGCAGAGTATTGGCAGGGTATGGAAGAGTATTGGCAGAGTATTGGCAAGGTATTGGCAGGGTAAGTATTGGCAGAGTATTGGCAGGGTATTAGCAGGGTAAGTATTGGCAGAGTATTGGCAGGGTATTGGCGAGTATTGGTAGGGTAAGTAATGGCATTGTGAGTATTGGCAGAGTATTGGCAGGGTATTGGCAGGGTAAGTATTGGCAGGGTAATGGCAGAGTATTGGCAGAGTATTGCCAGGGTATTGCAGAGTTTTGGCAGGGTATTGCAGAGTATTGGCAGGGTATTGGCAGGGTATTGCAGAGTATTGGCAGGGTATTGCAGAGTATTGGCAGGGTAAGTATTGGCAGGGTGAGTATTGGCAAAGTATTGGTTGGGTATTGGCAGGGTAAGTATTGGCAGAGTATTGGCAGAATATTGGCAGTGTATTGGCAGGGTATTGCAGAGTATTGGCAGGGAATTGCAGGGATGGCTGTGACTGCACTTGTCACAGAGCAGCGCTGTGGGCTTCACAGATCCAGCCCACATCGCTGCTGCCATCTGATTTCTCCCCTCCACTGTACAGATCAGTGCAGAGAGGGGAGAGAGGAACCGTCGTCATCATGACGCCGGTTTGTTTACAGGTGATCGCTCCATCATTTGACGGAGCGATCACATTGTAAACGCCGACGGGTGCACCAATATGGCCGCCGCTCCTGAACTAGGCGGAAGCCGTGGCCTTTCCTAAGGACCGAGACCACGGATCGCGGCTTGTGCCAATCTGAGCGGGGTGACCCGTTTGGATCACGGATCAGTGCCGATCCGTTGCACCCCTACTGGAGACATACCTTTCTCTTTGAATGTCTTTGGTTTCCAGCCAGGGATTTTCAGGAATGTGTGTGTTGGGAATATTGTGTTGAACATAATGCATTAAAACACACATTACACAACAAATTGGTATAAGTGCATTGCGGTGCATAACCATTCATTGTTATTCATATCCCTGTTCCTTTAACCACTTCAGCCCCGGCCAAATAAACAGCCTAAGGACCAGAGGTCTTTTTACAATTTCGCACTGCGCTGCTTTAACTGGTAATTGCGCGGTCATGCAATATTGCACCCAAACGAAATTTGCGTCCTTTTCTTCCCACAAATAGAGCTTTCTTTTGATGGTATTTGATTGCCTCTGCGATTTTTATTTTTTGCGATATAAATGAAAATTTTTTTTGAAAAAAAAATATATTTTCTTCTTTTTGTTATAACAAAAATCAAATAAACTAAATTTTAGTCATACATTGAGGGCAAAATGTATTCAGCCACATGTCTTAAGTAAAAAAAAATGTCAATAAGCGTATATCTGTTGGTTTGCGCAAAAGTTATAGCGTCTACAAACTAGAGTACATTTTCTGGAATTTACACAGCTTTTAATTTATGACTGCCTATCTCATTTCTTGAGGTGCTAAAATGGCAGGGCAGTACAAACCCCCCCCCCCAAATGACCCCATTTTGGAAAGTAGACACCCCAAGGAAATTGCTGAGGGGTATGTTGAGCCCATTGAATATTTTTTTTTTTTGTCCTAAGGGATTGAATAATGACAAAAAAAATAATTTTTTTTTACAAAAAGTTGTCACTAAATGATATATTGCTCACACATGCCATAGTTATATGTGGAATTGCACCCCAAAATATATTCCGCTACTTCTCCCGAGTATGGGGATATCACATGTGTGGGACTTTTTGGGAGTCTAGTCACGCACGGCACCCCGAAAACCAATCACCACCTTCAGGATTTCTAAGGGTGCAAATTTTTGATTTCACTCCTCACTACCTATCACAGTTTCGAAGGCCATAAAATGCCAAAATAGCACAAAACCCCCCCCAAATTACCCCATTTTGGAAAGTAGACACCCCAAGCTATTTACTGAGAGGCATGTTGCGTCCATGGAATATATTATATTTTGCCACAAGTTGCGGGAATATTACAAACTTTTTTTTTTTGCACAAAGTTGTCACTAAATGATATATTGCTCACACATGCCATAGTTATATGTGGAACTGCACTCCAAAATATATTCCGCTACTTCTCCCGAGTATGGGGATACCACATGTGTGGGACTTTTTGGGAGTCTAGTCGCGCACGGCACCCCGAAAACCAATCACCACCTTCAGGATTTCTAAGGGTGCAAATTTTTGATTTCATTCCTCACTACCTATCACATTTCCAACAATAGCACAAACCCCCCCAAATGACCCCATTTTGGAAAGTAGACACCCAAAGCTATTTACTGAGAGGCATGTTGAGTCCATGGAATATTTTATATTTTGCCACAAGTTGCGGGAATATTACAAACTTTTTTTTTTTGCACAAAGTTGTCACTAAATGATATATCGCTCACACATGCTATAGGCAAATTTTTGATTTCACTCCTCACTACCTATTACAGTTTCGAAAATAGCACAAACCCCCCCCCCCCCCCCCAAATGACCCCATTTTGGAAAGTAGACACCCAAAGCTATTTACTGAGAGGCATGTTGAGTCCATGGAATATTTTATATTTTGCCACAAGTTGCGGGAATATTACAAACTTTTTTTTTTTGCACAAAGTTGTCACTAAATGATATATTGCTCACACATGCTATAGGCATATGTGAAATAAACCCAAAAATACATTCTGCTGCTTCTCCTGAGTACAGGGATACCAAATGTGTGGGACTTTTTGGGAGCCTAGCCGCGTACGGGACCCCGAAATCCAAGCACCGCCTTCCGGATTTCTAAGGGCATACATTTTTTATTTTACTCCTCACTACCTATCACTACCTATCACAGTTTTGAAGGCCATAAAATGCCAAGATGGCACAAAACCCCCCCAAATGACCCCATTTTGGAAAGTAGACACCCCAAACTATTTGCTGAGGGGCATGTTGAGACCATTGAATATTTTTTTTTTGGTTCCAAGGGATTGAATAATGACAAAAAATAAAAATATTTTTTTTTTTACAAAAAGTCACTAAATTATATATTGCTCACACATGCCATGGTTATATGTGGAATTGCACCCCAAAATACATTTTGCTGCTTCTCCTGAGTATGGGAATACCACATGTGTGGGACTTTCAGGGAGCCTAGCTGCGTACGGGGCCCCAAAAACCAATCACCACCTTCTAGATTTCTATGGGCGCAAATTTTTGATTTCACTCCTCACTACCTATTACAGTTTCGAAGGCCATAAAATGCAAAAATAGCACAAAACCCCCCCAAATTACCCCATTTTGGAAAGTAGACACCCCAAGCTATTTGCTGAGAGTCATGTTGGCTGAACGAAAAAAAAGAGATTGATCGGAGGGTATGCCCACCATTAGAATACCTCCCTTTATCCACCCACTTCTAATGATGGACATACATGCACTAATTATATATGCCGAAGCATGGGGGCATCCTCCCGCAAAAAAGTTATGCCACATACACACGGTCAAACTTTTCCAAGGGCAAGCCCTCCGTCGGAATTTCGACCGTATGTACGCGGCATTAGGAGCAAAATCGTTCCTCCACCCCTTATGCCCCCATGCTTCGGCATATATGCTCTTTTTTTTAAACTGTAGTGGTGAAATCACCTCCTACAGCGTTGGAGTCGCGGCTTTATGTATCGTGGGAGCAAACGCTGTTGCTGTCAAGATAAATAAATCCACGCTGCAACTGAATGGCGTACCTGCTAAGCAAATTATGGTTAACGTTAAAACAAAGTAACATTACAGTATAACAGTAAAACCTTACCATACCATACCTGCAAAGCAAATGCCAAAAGAAAACAGTAAAAAATAAAACATTTTTTAACACAACCTGTGCCTAAAATATATATATGCCGAAGCATGGGGGCATCCTCCCGCAAAAAAGTTATGCCGCGTACATACGTTCAAACTTTTCCACGGGCAAGCCCTTCGTCGGAATTTTGACCGTATGTTGCTGTCAAGATAAATAAATCCACGCTGCAGCTGAATGGCGTACCTGAAAACAAGAAAAATGGTTAACAATAAAACACAGTAAACAGTAAAGTATAAAAAATTAGAGAGAAGAGAGAGAGAGAGAGAGAGAGAACAATAAAACGACAACTATTTTTGGTTTTTATATTTTATATTTTTTTTGGTTTTTTTATTTAACTTTTTTTTTTATACACTTTTTTTTAACTGTAAACTGTAACAACTGTAACATTTCGGGTCTCTCAAAATGCGATGGCATCTTGGGAGACTCTGTGTTAGTGTGCCTAGCCTGTGAAATGCTGTACCCTACGCTAATACTTCACTAGTGTGTGGTAGCGTTCAAAACACTCACCAAGGCAAAAACCAGGATTGCCAGGACAGCGTGGACAATAACAATGGGTGTCACGCCTATATCCGCGCTTGGTACAGACACAACATCTTTTTTGGGGGGCTCGTTGGGTAGGGGTACTCGGGATTACATAAGAATAATGCCTCTCATGCAGCCGGCTTACTGCATTTGGTTGGGAATGGTAAGGTGCAGAACCGTCTGGATACAGAAGCTCTGTGACAACCTCTCTCTGGAAGAAAATAAAGGTTAAAGTCCCGCCTGAAGTTTTGTATAGCACAAAAGCATTCAGCAAAGCCAATTGAAATAAGTAAGCAGACACTTTTTTGTACCAGCATCTGGCCTTACGGGAAACTAGATACGGCGCCAACAACTGGTCATTGAGGTCCACCCCTCCCATATTTTTGTTATATTCATGGACACAGAGGGGTTTCTCCACAATACCAGTCACCGTAGGAATTTGGACCGTCGTGTCTGCATGAAGGGAGGAAAGAAAGAAAACATTCTTATTAACCCTCCACTTCATAGCGAGCAAATTATTACACCGATAGCAGGCTCTCTCCCCCAGCCTAAGACGGGAATCTACAAGCCGCTGGGGAAAGCCCCGGCGATTAGGTCGCACGGTGCCACATGCTCCAATCTGATTATCAAACAAGTGACTAAACAGTGGCACGCTGGTGTAATAATTGTCCACGTACAAGTGGTACCCCTTTCCGAATAAGGGTGACACCAAGTTCCACAATATCTTGCCAGCGCTTAATATGTAGTCAGGGCAGTTCTCCGGCTCTACATAACTATCTTTACCCTCATAAACCATAAAGCTCCATGCATAGCCTGTGGCCCTGTCACAGCACTTATAGAGCTTGACCCAGTATCTGGTACGCTTGTTGGGAATGTACTGTTTGAATGACAAGCGACCGTGAAACTTAATCAGGGACTCATCAACGCAGACAACTTTTTGGGGAGTAAACAAGTCTGCAAAACGTTGGTTGAAGTGGTTTATGAGGGGCCGAATTTTGTAGAGCCGATCGTATTCAGGGTCTCCACGATGGCGACAAAGTTCATTGTCACTGAAGTGCATGAACCGCAAGATCTGCTCGTATCGTTTCCTGGACATGGAGTTAGAGAACATGGGCATGTGGTCAGTCGGATGCGTGGACCAATAAGCCCGCAACGTCATGAATTTATGTGTGCCCATGTTGAGGGAAAGGCCCAGAAAGGTCTTAAATTCGGAAACCGTAACTGGTTTCCAATCTCTGACAAGGGAAGGCAACTGGGGATTAGCGGCGATGTGTTGACCAGCATATAAATTGGTTTGGTCCACAATAGATCTATAGAGATCTTCCGTGAAATACAGAGAATAAAAATCAAGTGGCATAAAATCATCTGTATCCACCTGAATACCGGGTTGGGCAGTGAATGGGGGAAGTACTGGTGCTGCAGAAGTGGTGGGCACCCAATCAGGATTGGCGAATTCTGCAGGAAGGGCACTATGGGAACGACGGGCCTGCCTTCGTCTTCTTCTTGGTGGCAGCGGGACACTACTTGTGCTTGCCACCTCGCCAGCTTGAACTGCACTTATGGGACTCGCCACGTCACCACGTCCTACTGCAGTGCTGGATGTACGTCCAGGGTGTACTAGGCCGCTGGTGCTTGCCAGTTCACCAAAAGGATGAGCGGCGCTAGTACTGGCTCTATACTCCATACGAGGGACTTGCGGTTCCTGCACCTCAACAACATTAGAAGATCGGGGTCGGGTACGCCTGACGTTAGCAGGGACCTCATCTTCGTCGTCAGAGCTATCTGTCATGGAGGCACTGTCCTCTACAGGTTCGTATTCTGAGCCTGAATCTGACAGATCAGTGTCTTCCTCTTCACTATCTGTCATGCTCAGAAATGTGTAGGCCTCTTCACTAGTGTACCTTCGCTTTGCCATTTTGGGCTCTAAATTTAGGGGTACACTAGTGAGACTCACAGGTAAAAAAGCACCTAGCCTGTCAGCGACTGTATCAAAACGCTACAAAAAAAACTGTTAGCGATCGCAGGGATCAAGCCTGACTCTGCGAACGCTGCAGTTATGTGTGTTGTGTTTTGTAAGTGACAGTGATCGATCGATACTGCACTTGGGTGGGCTGGGCTGGGCGGAGGGGCAAAACGCAGGTGCTAGCAGGTATCTGGATTGATCCTGCTAACAATGCGTTTTTTTAGAACCCTAAATTGCTGGGCACGCTAGTATAGATCTGATCAGATCAGATATTGATCTGTTCAGATTCTATACCACTAAGGGAGGTGTATGCTTTGCGCGTGGGTGTTAGTGGTACTGGCACTAACCTAGCACTGCCTGGGGCGACGCAGACCCTTTCTGACCCTAAAACCGAATTGATATCACCCGCCGGGTGATCAGGGGGTTAAACCTTTATTAGGTAATAAATGGTGGGTGCCCTGATGCTATAAAAAGCGAACTACCTAACCAGCGTCACCCGTAACACTTATACGGTGATCACTGGTGAAAGGGTTAACTAAGGGCAATCAGGGGGTTAAAACCTTTATTGGGTATTTATATGGGGGTACCTGACGCTATATAAAAACCTGACGGGGAACCTAAATAACTAAATAACTAACTGGCTAACCAGCGTCACCAGTGACACTTATACAGCGATCGCTGGTGAAAGGGTTAACTCTAGGGGCAATCAAGGGGTTAAAACCTTTATTAGGTTATATATCGGGGTACCTAACGCTATAAAAACCTGGCGTTGAACCTAAAAAAAAAACTAGCTTCCTAGTGGGACCAGTGACACTAATGCAGTGATCAGAAAAACGATTGCTTAGTGACACTGGTAAAAGGGGGTGAAAGGGTTAACTGGGAGGGCAATCAAGGGGTTAAACCTTTATTAGGGGGGGGTAGGGGGCTACCCTGGACCTAAAGGGGCCTAACACTAGCTGCCCTGACACTTTTTACAGTCACAACTGACACTAAATGCAGTGATCAGTAAATAAATGACCACTGCAATTAGTGACACTGTGACGGGGGGGGGGGGGGGGGGCGATCGGGGGGTGATCGGGGGGTGACTGGGGTGAAAAGTGTGCCTATATGTACCTATGTGTCAGTGGACTGTTGGTGCACTTACTTGGATGTCTTCACTCCGCGCTGTCCGGTCAAAAAGACCGACACGAGGAGTGTGACATCACTTCCTCCTTCCTGTGTTTACATTTACACAGGGGAGGAAGCTTCTCATTCGCCAGGAGCGATCGAGAGGGGATGGCCAGAAACCAACGGCCATCCCCTCATCCTGGATCGCTCCTGAAGCGAACCGGACCGCCGTATCCAGCGGAAGGGGGTCTGATCGGACCCCCCACTCGCTGGAAGCCAAGCACGTACATGTACGTGCTTGTGCCTGTACATGCCATTGCAATGACGTACATTGGTAATACGGCGGTCCTTAAGTGGTTAAATAAGCTGAAATTAAGAAAAAAAAAGACATGACTTTTATAAAAATGCATAAGTAAACTAAATGATTTCAAACAATGTAGAAGACAGGAATAAGGTAAATATACAGTAACTTTATCTTTTTTCTTTGCAGGTACCTTTCGGTGATTCGATGATCCCTGCATGCCAAGGTTCTAGGTGTAATCCTGTAAGCTCCATGTCTAATCACTGTCCAAATCTTGCCACCTCAACCTCCACAACATCTCCAAAATATGCCCCTTTCTAACCAATGACACAACAAAGCAGTTAATTCACTCCGTGGTCATCTCTTGCCTCGACTACTGCAACTTCCTCCTCATTGGCTTACCTCTACAGAGTCCATCCCCCCTTCAGTCCATCATGAATGCTGCTGCCAGACTCATCCACCTTACCAGTCGCTCTGTCTTTGTTATTCCTCTCTGTCAATCCTTAACCACTTGCTTACTGGGCACTTAAACCCCCCTCAGTCCCAGACCAATTTTCAGCTTTCAGCGCTGATGCACTTTGAGTGACAATTGCGCGGGCATACAACACTGTACCCAAATGAAATTTTTATCATTTTTTTCCCACAAATAGAGCTTTCTTTTGGTGGTATTTAGTTACAGCTCGGAGTTTTATTTTTTGCTAAACAAACAAAAAAAGATGCAAAAAAAAAAAATAAATAAATCATGTTTTAATAGTTTGTTATAAAATTTTGCAAACGGGTCATTTTTCTCCTTCATTGAAGTGCGCTGATTAGGCGGCACTGATAGGCTGCATTGGTGGGCACTGATGGGCTGCATTGGTGGGCACTGATGGGCTGCATTGGTGGGCACTGATGGGCTGCACTGGTGGGCACTGATAGGCATAGTTAAGGCGGCACTAATAGGCACAGATAAGGCGGCACCGATGGGCACAGATAAGGCGGCACTGATGGGCAAAGATGGGCACAGATAAGATGGCACGGATGGGTGGCACGGATAAGTGGCACGGATGGGTGGCACGGATGGGCACTGATAGGTACCACAGATAGATGGGACTGATGGGCACTGATAGGTGGCACTGATAGGTGGCTCTGATAGGTGGCACTGCTGGGCACTGATGGGCGGCACTGCTGGGCACTGATGGGCGGCACTGCTGGGCACTGATGGGCGGCACTGGGGTGCAGCACCTTTGAGGCAGATTGGGTGGCACTGTGGGTGGCACTGTGGGGTGGCACTGTGGGTGGCACTGTGGGTGGCACTGTGGGTGGCACTGTGGGTGGCACTGTGGGCACTATGGGCACTGACAGGGGGCACTGAAGGGGGGCACTTACTTTTTCTTTTATTTTACTTCAGGATGGCACTGCGGGAGGCAGGTGGGCACAGGCAGGTGGCAGGTGGGCACATGTATTGATGGCCGTGATCGGGACTGATGTCCCGATCACGGCCGCCGGTGATCGGCTTTTTTTTTCTCTCCTCGCGCTGTCAGCGCGAGGAGGAATAATAGCCGATTACCGGCTCCGTTCTATCACATGATCAGCTGTCATTGGCTGACAGCTGATCACGTGATAAGGGGTCGGGATCGACCCCTTACACGGATCGGTGATCAGGCGAGTCTCACGGACTCGCCGATCACAGAGCGCGCCGCGCGCGCCCCTCAGGGGGCGCGCAGGCCGCTCGTAACCAGGACGACGTCAATAGACGTAGTCCTGAAAATGTAGGTCCGCGCTAATGCCGTCATTTGGCAATAGCGCGGATCTGAAGTGGTTAAACTGGCTTCCGCTCACCCAACAAATTAAATTCAAAATACTAACAACTACTTACAAAGCCATCCACAACTCTGCCCCCAGCTATATCACTGACCTAGTCTCAAAATACCAACCTAATCGCTCTCTTCGTTCTTCTCCAGACCTCCTGCCCTCTAGCTCCCTCATCACCTCCTCCCATGCTCGCCTCCAGGACTTTCCAATCCTATAACTCCTTTCCCCCATCTGTCCAATTATCTCCAACTCTATTAGCTTTTCGACGATCCCTGAGAACCCTCCTCTTCAGAGAAGCCTACCTAACAACTCTATTTTCATTTTCTCCATCTGATCATTCCCCACAGCTGTTACCTCTTGTTCCACTTGACCCTCCCTTCTAGACTGTAAGCTCCAATGAGCAGGGCCCTCTGATCCCTACTGTATTGTATTGAATTGTATTGTAACTGTACTGCTTGCCCCTATGTTGTAGTGCACTGCGCAAACTGTTGGCACTATATAAACCCTGTATTATAATAATAATAATAATAAGGGAGGGAACCTGGAATACAAAAAAATACATATATATTTTCTATTTTCTGTTATAAAACATATCCAATAAAATCAAATATTATCAAAAATTTAGGTCAAAAAGTATTCTGCTACGTGTCTTGGGTGCTGGCAGTAATCGGGCTGATCCTGCTAACATTGCCTTTTTGGGGACACCAAATACAGCCTAAATGATTGGCTGTAACCTACTGACAAACTCGTGTGTGGTTCTAAAAATATATATTTTATTCGAGTATTTATTCTTAACTCATAAAAGACCCCTCTATTGTTCTCAGCCTTCTCCTAATCTCTACGTTACAAATTAATTAAATATATTTTTTTAATGGTAAGAATAGAAAAATCGTCATAAAAAGGATTCCATTAACAGATTTTTGTAGCCTTTACTTTCTAGCTCTTGATCCACTATGCATAAGAACTGTACATTGGTAATATTATTCACAGTCACCTTCATCATGAAATGAAACCTAAGGTGATTGTCTCAGCTTTTCCATTTATGTGGAACATAAAGAATATTGTGCTAAAGTACGTACTCTGGTAATTTCTCACATCAACAGCCCACAGGCCTCTCCAGCACTTCACAATTCTTCTACTATTAAATATTAATAGAGTGGATTAAGAGGGAAAAACTTTTTCTTCAGGGGATCACCACTTACCATTCAGTGAAATGTAATTGTCTCTTACTATACTGTGCAATAATACCAGAGAATGAATCCGATGTATGACCCATTCCTGGAATCAGATCAACAGATTCTTCATTTACATCCTCTACAGTGGGGAAAATAATGATTTGATCCCCTGCAGATTTTGTAAGTTTGCCCACTTACAAATAAATGAAGAGTCTATAATTTTTATCATAGGTGTATTTTAAATGACAGACAGAATATCAACCATAAATGCAGAAAAACACATAATACAAATGTTATAAATTGAGTTGCAGTTCAGTCCATAAAATAAGTATTTGATCCCCAAGCAAAACATGACTTGGTGGAGAAACCCTTGTTGGCAAGCACAAAGGTAAGATACTTCTTCTAGTTGGTGACCTGACCAGGTTTGCACACATCTCAGGAGGGATTTTGGTCCACTCTTCTTTACAGATCTTCTTTAAATCCTTAAGGTTTCTTGGC
Source organism: Lithobates pipiens (assembly GCF_037356315.1). Classification (NCBI taxonomy): domain Eukaryota; kingdom Metazoa; phylum Chordata; class Amphibia; order Anura; family Ranidae; genus Lithobates; species Lithobates pipiens. The sequence goes on along the minus strand of NW_027507718.1, from coordinate 499,069,361 downwards.
TGTCACTTGGCAACTCGAAGTTTCAACTCCCTTCATACATTTTCTATAGGATTATGGTTTTGGAGACTTGCCAGGCCCCAACACTGGACATGACCACTAGCAGGTCTGTGCATCTCTGTGGAAGCTACAGCAATACACAGAATTGCAGACTTAACTGACATCCTCTAGCGCGCCAACATCAAGGGCCCCAACGCCAGATGGAAGAAAAATATTCCCAAAGACTAAGACAGTTCATTTTGCACCCTCAATTACTGGAGATGCTGATCATACACAAATCATTTGTGCTAACATGATTCTTCAGATGGCCTAGGCCTGGCACTCCCTCTGCCAGTGTACCCAGAAGCATAGCCCTTTTGGTATTACCAGATTTCTACTGCTCCTGTCATACTTCAGGTGGGGAGGCTATTCTGTATTCCGACTTAGATAAGGTCTGACAGATCATACCTACATATCCATTGTAGAATTGGTTGTGCTTTGAATGTGTATTTTACACTGCTGATGAGCTGGAAATTGTCATTTATTGAGTAATCATTACTGAGTGGTTAGTGGTATACATAGTGGTTTTACTAAACTGACTTGTGTTTCATTTTAAGGTTCAAATTGTCAGAGGGGTCTATCTATCTATCAAATCTTCTTTATTTCTATCTATCTATCAAATCTTCTTTATTTCTATCTATCTATCTATCTATCTATCAAATCTTCTATCTATCTATCTATCTATCTATCTATCTATCTATCTATCTATCTATCTATCTATCTATCTATCTATCTATCTATCTATCTATCTATCTATCTATCTATCTATCTATCTATCTATCTATCTATCTATCGAATCTTCTTTATTTCTATCTATCTATCTATCTATCTATCTATCTATCTATCTATCTATCTATCTATCTATCTATCTATCTGTCTATTGAATCTTCTTTATTTCTATCTGGGAGACATGAAGTGCCTGAATGATGATGGATAGGGATGAGCTTCGAGTTCGAGTCGAACTCATGTTCTACTCGAACATTGCCTGTTCGCCTGTTCAGCGAACAGTGAACAATTTGGGCTGTTCGCAGCAAATTCGAAAAGCCGGAACACCCTATACAAGTCTATGGGAGGAATCTAAAGTGCTCATTTTAAAGGTTAATATGCAGGTTACTGTCCTAAAAAGTGTTTGGGGACCTGGGTCCTGCCCCAGGGGACATGGATCAATGCAAAAAAAAGTTTTAAAAACGGCCGTTTTTTCAGGAGCAGTGATTTTAATAATGATTAAAGTGAAACAATAAAAGTGTAATATTCCTTTAAATTTCGTAGCTGGGGGGTATCTATAGTATGCCTGTGAAGGGGCGCATGTTTCTGGTGCTTAGAACTGTCGCTGCACAAAGTGTCATTTGTGCAGGAAAAAAAGTCTTTTAAAATCACTTGCGGCTAAATTGTCGGGTCTCCGTAATACAGAGAACACTCAATGAGTGTTCTCTGTATTAGCCGACAATTCATTCATTCATTGATTAAAAAAAAAAAAAAAAAAAAAAGCGTGGGGGTTCCCCTAAATTCAATCAAAAGGCCCTTCAGGTCTGACATGGATATTAAGGGGAACCCCGTGTCAAATTTAAAAAAAAAATTGACGTGGGGGTCCCCCCAAATATCCATACCAGACCCTTCAGGTCTGATATGGATATTAAGGGGAACCCCGCATCAACTTTTTAAAAAAAATTGACGTGGGGGTCCCCCTAAATATCCATACCAGACCCTTTATCCGAGCACGCAACCTGGCAGGCCGCAGGAAAAGAGGGGGGGACGAGAGAGCGGCCCCCCCTCCCTCCTGAACCGTACCAGGCCACATACCCTCAACATTGGGAGGATGCTTTGGGGGTCTGTGACCCCTCAAAGCACCTTGTCCCCATGTTGATAAGGACAAGGGCCTCATCCTCACAACCCTGGCCGTTGGTTGTGAGGGTCTGCGGGCGGGGGGCTTATCAGAATCTGGAAGCCCCCTTTAACAAGGGGACCCCCAGATCCCGCCCCCCCCCCTGTTTGAAATGGTAAGGGGGTACAAAAGTACCCCTACCATTTCACAAAGAAAGTGTCAAAATGGTTAAATAAGACAAACACACTTTTGAAAAATTCCTTTATTAAAAATAAAAAAAATAAAAAAAAAATTCCAGCGGTGCTAATCCACTCTTGCTATCCAGCGACGGGTCTCCGGGGTCCAGCGATGGATGATCATATCCAGCGACGGGGGATCTCTCAGTCCAGCGCTGCCCATACCTCCTTCTTCTGTCTCCACTGCGGAGACACTGCAGAGAGCCGAGCGCTGACATTTCTTATATTGGGAGGGCGGGGCCACCCGTCACCTGACCCCGCCCCTCTGACGCAGGAGAGGGAAGCCAGGGGTTCCCCAGTGACGTGTGGGTGACCCCGCCCCCTCTGATGTAACGGAAACCTGCGTCACTGGGGAACCCCTGGCTTCCCTCTCCTGCGTCAGAGGGGCGGGGTCAGGTGACGGGTGGCCCCGCCCTCCCAATATAAGAAATGTCAGCGCTCGGCTCTCTGCAGTGTCTCCGCAGTGGAGACAGAAGAAGGAGGTATGGACAGCGCTGGACTGAGAGATCCCCCGTCGCTGGATATGATCATCCATCGCTGGACCCCGGAGACCCGTCGCTGGATAGCAAGAGTGGATTAGCACCGCTGGAATTTTTTTTTTATTTTTTTTATTTTTAATAAAGGAATTTTTCAAAAGTGTGTTTGTCTTATTTAACCATTTTGACACTTTCTTTGTGAAATGGTAGGGGTACTTTTGTACCCCCTTACCATTTCAAACAGGGGGGGGGCCGGGATCTGGGGGTCCCCTTGTTAAAGGGGGCTTCCAGATTCTGATAAGCCCCCCGCCCGCAGACCCTCACAACCAACGGCCAGGGTTGTGAGGATGAGGCCCTTGTCCTTATCAACATGGGGACAAGGTGCTTTGAGGGGTCACAGACCCCCAAAGCATCCTCCCAATGTTGAGGGTATGTGGCCTGGTACGGTTCAGGAGGGAGGGGGGGCCGCTCTCTCGTCCCCCCCTCTTTTCCTGCGGCCTGCCAGGTTGCGTGCTCGGATAAAGGGTCTGGTATGGATATTTAGGGGGACCCCCACGTCAATTTTTTTTTAAAATTTGATGCGGGGTTCCCCTTAATATCCATATCAGACCTGAAGGGTCTGGTATGGATATTTGGGGGGACCCCCACGTCAATTTTTTTTTTTAAATTTGACACGGGGTTCCCCTTAATATCCATGTCAGACCTGAAGGGCCTTTTGATTGAATTTAGGGGAACCCCCACGCTTTTTTTTTTTTTTTTTTTTTTAATCAATGAATGAATGAATTGTCGGCTAATACAGAGAACACTCATTGAGTGTTCTCTGTATTACGGAGACCCGACAATTTAGCCGCAAGTGATTTTAAAAGACTTTTTTTCCTGCACAAATGACACTTTGTGCAGCGACAGTTCTAAGCACCAGAAACATGCGCCCCTTCACAGGCATACTATAGATACCCCCCAGCTACGAAATTTAAAGGAATATTACACTTTTATTGTTTCACTTTAATCATTATTAAAATCACTGCTCCTGAAAAAACGGCCGTTTTTAAAACTTTTTTTTGCATTGATCCACGTCCCCTGGGGCAGGACCCAGGTCCCCAAACACTTTTTAGGACAGTAACTTTCATATTACCCTTTAAAATGAGCACTTTAGATTGTGAACGTTCGAGTCCCATAGACTTTAATAGGGTTCTAAAGTTCACACGAAGTTTAGGTCTGTTCGCAGGTTCTGGTGCGAACCGAACAGGGGGGTGTTCGGCTCATCCCTAATGATGGAGACCAGTGGTCCCTATTTAGAGTAAAACAAAACCTTGTTTTTCAAACCATGTTTGGATGCCTCCTTACTGATCTGTTTAGTTGCTGGTCTTGAAACCTCTTAACTTCATTTATGGCAGTCACTTAGCTTTAAACCATCCTGGCACAGGCTCCATGCCCCTAGCTTGGTCCCAAATTGTACCTCAAAGAAGGTCATCTCTTTTTTTTGAGCTTCATGTGACAGGCAACAAGCCACACAACAGGGTCATTGAGAATAATGGAATCCCTCATCTTGTGCATTATTGTGTTTAGGGAATTACATGAAAAAATGCCCAGGAATAAAGGGGGCTTAAACACATTTGATCTGGGAAGCATAACATTTACAATACAGCCACGACCATTTGTGTTTACATAAACTAAAGTCAGGAGGTCAGTGTGAATGTAGCCTAACTGATCCACAAAGGCTACTTCCTTCACCCCAGTTTACATTAGTTCCACTTTTAATTATTCTTTATTTACTCTCCTTTAACACTCAAGGTGACCACAAAACTGTTAATCTATATAATAATAAAAAAAAAAAATCAACAGCAAGTGAATTGCAAACCACAATAAACCCCGAAGGCCACAGACCCAAGTTCACAAGCATGTGCACATTTTAAAAACATTGTGAAGTGGTGCTCAATTATTGTAACCATGCTTCCTGATGTAATTATTATTATTTCTTTTTTTATAGGGTGTGGTAGAGTTAAAACAAGAGATAAGAACAAGAGGTGAGTGGAAATCTTCCATAGGGAACCTCTGTCCATGACAACTGTCAGAGAGCATGCCCCCCCCCCCCCCCCCCACTTTGTAGAGATTTCCCTTAACTTCCTGTTTCCAGGGCAGGGAGGGAAATGTCACCAATGGGAAAAAACAAGAAATAAAAATAAACTGATCAAAAAAATGTGGTTATAGATGTATCTACAGTCTTTTAACTATTTTAGAAATGTATAACGTGATGAAACATTTTTAAAACGCCTAAAAATGCCAAAAAAAGCAGAAAATAAAAATACTTTTAGTAGACTATGCAGTTCTTTCAAAGTAACCGTACAACTCAGATGATAATCCATGGAATAAAAAGAAAAACAACCAGCAAGTTAATTGCAAACTACGTGAAATGTTGAAGACCACAGATCCAGGTTTACATACATGTGCATATTATATAAATACTGTGAATCAGTTCATAATTATTGTAAACATGCTTGCTTATTTTTTTGGCTTCTTAAACCACCCGTCCCTTCTGAAACATATGAGTAACAATGTGAAGTAATAAGGAAAACAACGGGAAACCCATTAAAGCTCGGTGGGGAGCAAAACAGAAATAAACACATGGTGTATAATTATAATGTTAACTGAAAGATTCAATAGACAAATACATTTTCTGCATGGCTTCCTAAAAACAAAAGCATTCATGATTTCACGGTCAGCAGTAAACTATTCAGGAAACAAAGGCAGAACGAAAATGTAATTAAATAGATATATAAGCTGAGCTTTGTGTATACTTTGCTTATTTAACATGAAAGAAAAATGGAAACCATTACAGAAGCTGAGGACAGCTGCAATATTAGATTAGAGTTATGGTATCCACCGTACAGGTGTATGGCATATGTTTTCATCCTGTTTGCATAAACAGGCTGAAAATTAAAGGGCAACTCAACCTCAAGTTAAAGGGGTTGTAAACCCTTTTTTTAAAAATAAAAAAACGTCATACTTACCTCCACTGTGCAGTTAATTTTGCTCAGAGTTGCCCTGATCTGCCTCTTCTGAGGTCCCCAGGCAGCGCTGGGGGCTCCTCCCTGCATCGATTGCCCATGATGGAGAAGGCTCTCCTAATGTGGACACCCATGCAGGCGCACTCCCAGGTCCTGCTTCTGTCTCCATTCATACAGAATGCAGCACAGCACTCTGCCCTGTCCCCCCGCTTATTGGATTTGATTGACAGAAGGGGGAGCCTAAGGGTTCTATCAATCTATCCAATCAGGACACGAGACACCAGCTAGAGCTGGTGTGCTCATTCCTGGCCTGAGAAAGATAAGGTTCAGGTAAGTAAAACGGGGGCTCAGGGAGGGCTACAGCACTACAGAAGGTTTTTCACCTTAATGCATAGAATGCATTAGAGTGAAAAAACATGAGGGTTTACAACCCCTTTAATATTTTAATTGTGGGTGAGCTCCAATGGCTTGTGTCCACGACTGGTGAGATATACAAAATTGTATATCTCACCAGTCGTGGACATAGTCATCAAAGGGTCTCTGCATAAAAGTAAGTTTGAGACCACTGCCCACTGTTCAACAACTGCCCATGGACAAGCACTGATTCATTGTGTGCAAAAAGCAGACACATTACCAAAAAGCTAGATAGAGAGATAGATTATGTTGGAGAATAACCTTCACAATATTCCAAACTTTCTCATAGTTTATCATCTGCAACAGTGAACATTGGTACAGTGTGGGGCCCTACCACTGTGTGAAAAAAAAGTTTTGTTTCACCGAATGTTCTCATCCAGTCAGAGGGACTCCGGAGTGCTTGTCTCATACAGGATTTCCAGTTTCCTTAATGGCTGGTAAAACTCAGTTTGTGACCTGGAGGCTTCGTAGAGACTTGGGAAGAATGAAGTCTCCCATCCTGGATCCAGGTTTTGAGAACAATTAGCACACAAAATTGGCAGGGCTGTAATTAGAGATCTGACTATGGTTCAGGGCTCCACTCTGGCAGACAGAGGTGGTCTCTGCTCAGGAGTTAGGAGTAGTCCACCTAGGAGAGAGGTGGGAGCTAGTGCAGCAGGGAGCTGATAGGTGTATGCACATAACTTGTGTGTGTGAGAAGACTGTTTGGAGGATACAGACAAAGGGCTTGAAGTGCAAGTGTAAGCCAGGAGGCTGATGAATATATGCTTTGTAGCTGAGAACTGCTGAAAAACCCCTGTGAGGGCAACCCATGTGATGTCTTGAACTTTGTTGCAATAAAAGTGATCAATAAAAGATGTTATAAAAGCAAAGAAGAATTCTACATCTTAGTACTGGTTGGGCAGGTTGCAAAGGAAGTTCTCGGTACCTCACACCACGTCTAAGTGACAGTGGGTGTGAGTTCCTGCACCTGTCTGAGCCACATCAAGAACAAATGCATCCCTACCTTCCACATTGTGGAAAGTTCAACAGAAAGGCACAACACCATAGTAATGTCCTATTACAAGTTTATGGCCTTGGCAACTGAAGGCAAGACTAAGAAAACATGGTGCATCCAACCTGTATATTAAATATCTACCACAACTAACACATATGCAACTAATTAACAGCCACCCCAAGATTAAACATACCTTGTTTTAGTTCCTCCTGATGCTTTACACAGTATATTACAACTATCCTCTGGCCTTGGGCTAATTGGTATGAAAGGTGTAGAAAGGAGGTGGCCGCACACTGGAACAATAAGTTAGCGCAAAAGAAATCTTTATTGTCGCATGCCAGACAGACAATACAAGACCAAGGTTTTCTCTGTCTGGCATGCGACAATAAAGATTTCCTTCAAGCTAACATCTCGTTCCAGTGTGTGGCCACCTTCTTCTTTCTAAATACTTCAGCTAACAGTGGTGATCCGGGGCCAACACCTGGAGAGACATTGCACCGCGATGGCCTGATCGGTGTATGGTTTTGTGTTTTGTACTCTGGCTATGAAAGGTGGGCAGTGCTAACGAGTATGATGGATATATAACCAAAAGATTGAGACACCTGACCATAATATCTAAATGAGCTTGTTGGATATGCTGTTATAAACTGTAGGAATTAACAGGTAGTTGGTCTCTTCTTTGCAGCTATAACAGCCTTTTCTTTTCCAGGAAGGCTTGTCACAAGATTATGGATTCATCTCTAGGATGGTCAAGTCAGTGTCACTTGAGCAGTTCAATACCAAACCAGCCAAACCATGTCTTTTTGGAGCTAGTCTTGTAAACAGGGACACAGTTTTGCTAAGAAAAAAAGCTTTCCCCAAACTGTTGCCACAGGTATGGAAGTGCACATGTATACAAAATATAATTATACCTTAATACCAAGAATTGTATTAATTTATACATTAATACTAAGACATGTCCCAATTGCTTTGGTCATTTGTCAGTGTTTCTCACCATTAAAGTGAGGAATGTTGTTCCCTTGGTCAAATAACAGTGTTCTGTCCTAACGATTGGCTGTTAGGTCTGATTCATAAGGAAGGAGGTCAAATGTTTCACATTACTTGTTAGAGTCGGGTAGTGTTGCCGGCTACAGTGAAGAAATTGGAGCATTGACCAGGTGCGTATAAGTTAGGTTAGGGGACTGACCTTTTCGTTGAAGCTGTTACTTTGCCCTGAATAGGTAAGCTAATAAAGTCTCTTTAATATGTGTGCAGTGAACACAATTTTGGGTACCATTATGGACCACCTGGTCTTTCCCATGTTTCTTTCAAGCGTTACCGCCTATATAGTGGATGTATTTGCAACCTTTAAAAAGTCCAACATCTTTACAGTCATAGTGATACAGAAGACATTTCTTTTTCAATCTAATACCTTTTGCTTTTTAGGAAAGTATCTTTCTTGTATTTCTGGTCATTGCTGCAGCTTTTACCACAAATCACAACTATTCCCTAAATTAAATAACAAAAAACAAAAATACACCCCAAATCTTGTTTGAGCATAATGCATTACTTAAAAGATAAATTGTTGCTGATTAACAGATTAAACACCTGGTGATTCTGGCAGTGACCTCCTACTTCCAAGTGCTGGTGACAATTCTGAATTTTTTGCAGTCAAGTTGCTGCAGCATTGTCACCCTGCTCAATTCAGCATCTTCACATATACTGAGATGAGGGTTATTAGGGCTGTCATTGACAATAGCCCTCTACTCCCTTCCAATCATTGCAGTATTGATATCCAATACCATTGAGTCTGCAGGACGTAATGCAGTTTGCCTGCTTTAATTCCGCCTCCATGAAGAGTGCCCCAGTGAAGATGCAAAGAAGAGGATTTCTTAACTCCAAGAGCAGTGGTCACCAATCTTTCAGAAATCACTGACAAATAAACTCACAATGTTGAATCCCGTGGACCACTAACATTCATTTTACATGCCTTGTACGCACAATGCTCTGAGTCTATGTCCCCTCCTGAATCACACTGCTGCCTTATACAGATAATGCTCTAGCTCTCTGCCCCCCTGCACTCTGCATCACACAGATTCATCATTGGATCGCACCTCCTTATCCAGCCATGTTCTCAAGCTCCATGATCTCTACCACAGTCTGTGATCAGCGCTGCTGTTGGAAGTCCCCTCCTTCACCTCCCGGGCTCTGCACTACTCCTAGCACCTCTCTCTGAGTTCAAAGGAGTCGGAACTACTGAGGAGGTATTGCAAATCAATGTGCACTGATACTCTGATAGTATTGACTGTCAGCACACATTGAGAATAACACTGTAAATAACATTAGGCAGCACATATTTGCCACATGTTGATTTGCGGCAGAACCTCAGAATCCACGGACCACTGGTTTGTGACTGATGTCCTAGAGGAAGTTAATTTTAAAAATACTGACATTTACCTGGAGGGGTGACAGTTGTTTTTAAAATAAATGGCTACAGAGGGACTTTAACCACTTTCAGACCGGACCAATTTGCTGGTCAAAGACCAGACCACTTTTTGCGATTCGGCACTGCGTCGCTTTAACTGACAATTGCGCGGTCGTGCGACCTGGCTCCCAAACAAAATTGACATCCTTTTTTTCCCACAAATAGAGCTTTCTTTTGGTGGTATTTGATCACCCCTGCGGTTTTTATTTTTTGTGCTATAAACAAAAATAGAGCGACAATTTTGAAAAAAACGCATTATTTTTTACTTTTTGTTATAATAAGAATCCCCCAAAAATATATAAAAAAACATTTTTTTCCCTCAGTTTAGGCCGATACGTATTCTTCTACATATTTTTGGTAAAAAAATCGCAATAAGCGATTATTGATTGGTTTGCGCAAAAGTTATAGCGTTTACAAAATAGGGATAGTTTTATACCATTTTTATTAATAATTTTTTATAATTTTTTTTTTTACTAGTAATGGCGGCGATAAGCGATTTTTATTGTGACTGCGACATTATGGCGGACACATCGGACATTTTTGACACATTTTTGGGACCATTGTCATTTATACAGTAATCACTGCTATATAAATGCAGTGATTCCTGTGTAAATGACACTGGCAGTGAAAGGGTTAACCAGTGGGTGGCAGTGTAGGGGTTAAGTGTTCCTAGGGGAGTGTTACTAACTGTGGGGGGGTTGGGCTTTCATTTAGTGTACACTGATCTCTGCTCCAATCACATGGAGCAGAGATCAGCGTCACTAGTTGCTAGGCAGAATGGAAAAATTTTGTTTACACAGCATTTCCTCCATTCGGCTGCTCCGTGAGACGATCGCGGGGATGCCCGCGGCGATCGAGTCCGCGGGTCCCGCGACCGGACTCACGGGGGTCCCGACCAGCGCGGGAGCGCGCCGCCGGCGGCGCGCTCCCGATGGCAGGGCGGCATCGAATATTGGATGTACCTATATGTCAATATGCCTGCCCGTGCCATTCTGTCGACGTACATCGTCGTGCGCTGGTCGGGAAGTGGTTAAAGTCACTTTTTTGTTTTACTCTCACATTTTAAATCTTTATTATTATTTTTTTTTTATAAAAATAGTGTTTGGTTGAAGCCATTTATTATCAATCAACTGTGTTTACTTTACTCCTTTTGAATCATAATGACAACATAAACCACGCAAATGACCCTGATCAAAAGTTTACATACCCTGCTGATTTTGACCTGATAACATGCACACAAGTGTCACAAAGGGGTTTGAATGGCTATTAAAGGTAACCATCCTCACCTGTTATCTGTTTGTTTGTTCAAACTCTAATCAAGAAGTGGAAAATGGGGGGTTCTGTTGAAACCAAACAGGTAGATCAACTAAAATTTTCAGCCACAACAACTGCCAGGAAAATAGTTTTTTGATGCAAAGAAAAACCCACAAATAACTTCAGGTGAAATACAGGACTCTCTGAAAACATGTGGTGTGGCTGTTTCAAGATGCAAAATATGGAGGCACTTGAAGAAAGATGGGCTGCATGGTCGAGTCGCCAGAATAAAGCCATTACTACGCAAATGCCACAAAGTATCCCACTTACATACGCCAAACAGCATAGAGACAAGCCTTAAAACCTTCTGGCACAAAGTCATTCGGAGTGATGAGACCAACATTTAGGTTTTTGGCTACAACCAAAAACGCTACATTTGGAGAGGAGTCAACAAGGCCTATGATGAAAGGTACGGAGGTGGATCGCTGATGTTTTGGGGATGTGTGAGCCACAAAGGCACAGGAAATGTGGTCAAAATTGTTGGGAAGATGAATGCAGTATTTTATCAAAAAATACTGGAGGAAAATTTGCATTCATCAGCCAGGAAGCTGCGCATGGGGCGTACTTGGACATTCTAACATGACAATTATCCAAAACACAAGGCCAAGTCGACCTGTCATTGGCTACAACAGAATAAAGTGAAGGTTCTGGAGTGGCCATCTCAGTCTCCTGACCTCAATATCATGGAGCCACTCTGGGGAGATCTCAAACATGCAGTTCATGCAAGACAGACCAAGAATTTACAGGAACTGGAGGCTTTTTGCCAAGAGAAATGGGCAGCTTTACCATCTGAGAAGATAAAGAGCCTCATCCATAAATACCACAAAAGACTTCAAGCTGTCATTGATGTTAAAGGGGGTAATACACAATATTAAGAACTGGGGTATGTAAACTGTTGATCAGGGTAAGTTGGGTAGTTTCTGTTGCCATTATGATCTAAAAAGAGTAAACACAGTTGATTAATAATACATTTCTTCAACTAAACACTAACCATGAGTGACAGGAAAGTTTGTTATATCATCCATATTCTCTGAAAAATGGCCAAGAAATCATAAATTATGCCAGGGTATGTAAACGTATGACCACATGTAAGTGTGTGTGTGTGTGTGTGTGTGTGTATGTATGTGTATGTATGTGTATATATATATATATATATATATATATATATATATAAAATTTATAATAATTATTAATTAATTAATTAATTAAAAAGTATTAATAATTATAAGCATATTTTATACATTGTTTAATGAATATTGTATATATTTTAATTATTTCATAGATGGAGCTGAATTTGATTTTTTTTCCCCCAACAAAGGTGTCCGTTTATGAAGGAGTGATCAGTGGAGATCCAGAGGATCGCCGCTGATCACAGCCCATAAACAGTATATAAACCAGAGATAATCGGGGGAGAAGTGTTTGAACTTGTTCTCCCGCCGATTATCTCCACACACTGAGAATCCTCATAGACTGACACAGTAACGGTCACTTTATGAAGCTGCGATCTCAGCGCTTCACTGGCGATCTGTGTCAGAATTCACATTCCCCGATTCACCAACTCAGAGGTGGAGAACCGGGGAGTGAAGAGAGAATGTGGGGGGATCTGAGGAGGAAAGAGGAAGATAATTAACTTCCTTTTGCCTCGTTCAGACCCCCCAACACTGTAACCATGTCCCCCTGTCATATGTATGTGTATACATATATATACATATATATATATATATATATATATATATATATAATGTGTATATGTATATATATATAATGTGTGTGTATATACATGTATATATAATGTCTGTGTGTGTATACATGTATATATTATGTAGGGGGACGCTTTATTTCACTAACATTAATCACACCGCGTGTCAGTGTATTGAGCTGTGATAATTTATCACTGCTTAATAAATTGACATCTGTGTGTATCTGTGAATTTCTAGTACTGTAATCTCGTAAAGTCTCACGAGATTACAGTATTAGGGGCCGTTCTCCAGTGTTAGAAGCGTTTGTAGATCGCTTCACTCCTCCAAGGGTGAAGCGATCTACTTAACTTCATAAAGTGGCACACAGAGGAGAAAGATCTCCTATGTGAATGCCGGAGAATGAAGCAGTGAATAGATTTCACTGCTTCATAAAAGGACAGCAAAATCTCCTGCATCATTAATTTATGCAGGCTTGAATGTTGTAATATAATCTGCTTTGAATCTATCCCCTAAGAGTTAACACTGAAACCTTACCTGTAATAGCTTAACATTAAACATTTTATTTTATATAATATATGTATGCCAAATGAAACCGCAACTCTTCGGCCAGAAGATATGCTACAGAACACTTTACAGAACTGCAAAACAGCGGTTCACTTGGCAAACGTTCTAGTCAGCAGTTTTTTAGATGCCACTTTGCCAAGTGGAGTCGGACACGGAATAGAATAATCTCCCCTTAGAGCTCCCAATCCTTCAGGATTTGTGCTAAATGACTAGAACAGTGAAATTCTTGAGGATAACGTTGCTGTCAGACTTTGATTCTTCTGTCCGGGTGTTTCTCCGTGTTTTTTTGTAAAGCACCCAGCTCACACATCAGAGTTTCTTCAGATCTGCCTAGGGCTGTAGCCACCTCCTTCTGTCTCTACAGAATCCTGCCACTGGAATTACAGATCAAGATGAGAAAACAATGGCCCCTGTCCTCAACAAAGCACAATATGAAAACCTACTAAAGCTGGCCATACATGGAGAAAATTTCAGCTGGTTCCTCATGAAAATTGTCAGCCAAACTGCAGCTGCAGGTCTAATCAGATGCAGCCACTGTTCCAGTATTCTGACAGCCATGGGTACGGGCTTTTGGAATACAACAGCCAGCAGGGGAGATTATGCCATTCACACTGTGTAGCATGAATGGGGAATTTTATAGATTGTCCCTTTTCAGCCCTCAGCCTTACAATGAATGGCCAGTGTAACATTGGTGCTGGACATTTTTCTGCATGCAGCATGTGGTGCAGCGCCGTGCAACACAGAACAAAAACAAATGCTGGGAGGACACAGCACCCCTAGAGAGTTGGAACCCACTTCTCCCCTGGCAGCAGCAGTTCAGAACCAAGGGGATGCTCCTTGTGAGCTCAGATATGTGGGGGGGGGGGGGGATTTGCCCTCACTCAACTGTCAATGCATCTGGGATTCAGGTGGAGCTGTGTACTGTGGGGGGGGGGGGGTGTCTGTGTTGAGGGATCTGTATTGGGGGCAAGAGGTGTCTGTCAGTACAAATGTTCTGAGGGGAGGGATCTCTGTTTTGAGTTGCATGTACTAGAGGCAAGGTAGGGGATGTACTGAGGGGTCTGTAATTGGGGGGGGATGTGTAGTGAGTGTGCTGATGTGCCGGTTTTGGGTGGTATTTGTAACTGTACACAGGGGTCTGTACTGTGTATAGGGAGAGGGGTGCTCAGGTTTTATTTGATGAACATTCCAAGCTTCATGAACAGTGGAAATCAGCCCCCCGCAGCTCTTGTGTCACTCTTTGATCAGGATTGATTTGATTTGAAAATAAAATGATTTTAGTCAACTAAAACATACTGGAGATTTTAGGTCGACTAAAGTATGACTATGGCTAAAACTAAAATGGCATTTAATCAAAAGACTATAACTAAAACTAAAACAATTCAGATGACTAAAATACGGCTAAAACATAAATGGCATTTTAGTCAAAAGACTAAAATACGACTAAAACTAAGGAGGAGAGAGCACCCTTCCTGGCGACGCTGAATTGCGAAACGCGTATAAGCTGTGGGAGACACACTGTCCTTGAATATCAGCCAGGAACAGGTCGGTTTAGTGGAGGGAGGAGAGTACCACCTGTGGAACATCGTTGGCTTGCCCGATTCTATGCGGTTTTCTCATTGCTGGAAAAGCTTGGTGTCGGCTAATAGACACATTGAAATGTGAGTGCAATATGTTTTTAATGATTTTTTATTAAAGATGAAACGGTTTTACACTATATTGGCATCATTGACAACTGTAAATGTACAAACTGTTGTAAATGTTTATTGTGTTGTTAGCCCTTGTACACATGGTTGGACATTCTGCCAACCAAATCCGTTGGATTTTGTCCGACGGATTTTGTCCGACGGATTGTGTACAAAACTGTTGTATACACACGGTCGGACGAAGTTGTCGGAAAATCCGATCGTTCAGAACGTGATGACGTTATTTTGTTACGACGGGACTACGTTCACGCTAGTAGCCAATAGCTTTGGTGTAGGAATTTGATTTGAGCATGCGTGGCACTTTGTCTGATCAAAATTCTCTACACATGATCGGAGTATGTCCGATCGGACCAGTTTGTCGGAAAATATTTCCAACAAGTTGGAAAATTGGGTCCGACGGATATTCCGACGGAAACAGTCCGATGCATACCACACACAGTCGGATTATCCGACAAAACGGTCCGATAGGACACATTCCGTCGGAATCTCCGATTGTGTGTACAAGGGCTTACACTATGTTGGTGTGATAGTACAAACACTGTAATTACTACTACTTTATACACTGGTTTCAGTAAACATACATTCTTGTTTAACCACTGGGCACTTAAACACCCTTAATAACCAAACCAATTTTCAGCTTTCGGTGCTCTCACATTTTGAATGACAATTACTCAGTTATGCAACACTGGACCTATATGACATTTTTGTCATTTTTTTCACACAAATAGAGCTTTCTTTTGGTGGTATTTAATCACCGCTGGGTTTTTTATTTTTTGTGCTATAAAATAAAAAATACAGAAAATTCTGTAAAAAAATTAATTTTTCTTTGTTTCTGTTATAAAATTTAGCAGATTAGTAATTTTTTCTTCCTAAATTTTGGCCAAAATTTATACTACTACATATCTTTGGTAAGAATAAGTACAAATTGGTGGATATTATTTGGTCTTTGTGAAAGTTATAGAGTCCACAAGCTATGGTGCCAATATCTGAAAATTGATCACACCTGAAGTACTGACGGCCTATTTCAATTCTTGAGACCCTAACATGCCAGAAAAGTACAAATACCCCCCAAAAGACCCCTTTTTGGAAAGAAGACATTCCAAGGTATTTAGTAAGAGGCATGATGAGTTTTTTGAAGTTGTCATTTTTCCCACAATTCTTTGCAAAATCAAGATTTTTTTAACTTTTTTTTTTTTTTTTCACAAACTTGTCATATTATCAGTTTATTTCTCACACACAGCATATGCATACCACAAATTACACCCCAAAACACATTCTGCTATTACTCCCGAGTACGGCGATACCAAATGTGTGAGAATTTTACACAGTGTGGCCACATACAGAGGCCCAACATGCAGGGAGCGCCATCAGGCGTTCTGGAGCACCCAGGACAATTCTGACATTTCTCTCCTACATGTAAAAATCATCATTTATTTGCTAGAAAATTACATCGAATCCCAAAACATTATATATGTTTTTTTTAGCAAACACCCTGGAGAATACAATGGTGGTCGTTGCAACTTTTTATCTCGTACAGTATTTGCGCAGCAATTTTTCAAATGCTTTTTTGGGAAAAAAAAAACAGTTTTGTGCTTAAAAAAAAAAAACACAGTAAAGTTAGCCCAATTTTTACATAATGTGAAAGATGAAGTTACGCTGAGTAAATAGATACCTAACATGTCACTCTTCAAAATTGCACACGCTCGTGGAATGGCGCCAAACATCGATACTTAAAAATCCCCAAAGGCGACAATTTAATTTTTTTTTACTGGTTATATGTTTTGACTTACAGAGGAGGTCTAGGGCTAGATATATTGCTCTCACTCTAACATTCGCAGCGATACCTCACATGTGTGGTTTGAACACCGTTTTCATATGTGGGCGGGACTTACATATGCGTTCGCTTCTGCATGCGAGCACATGGGGAAAGGGGCGCTTTAAATTTTTTTTATTATTATTGTTCATTTTACTTTATTTATTTTAGTTTGACATTTTTTTCCCCAAAAATAAATTTTTCGATCACTTTTATTCCTATTACAAGGAATGTAAACATCCCTTGTAATAGGAATATGGCATGACAGGTTCTCTTTACAGTGAGATATGGGGTCAATAAGACCCCACATCTCATCTCTAAGCTGGGAAGCCTGAAAAAAAAAAAAAGATAAAAAAGGTATTGGCGAGTCGGTAGAAGCACCAGAGGGGCGGCAGGAGGGGGGGGATGTCTATGGCTGGGTATTGCAGGGTATCACCGACTATGGCTGGGTATCTCAGAGTATGGCTGGGTATCTCAGAGTATGGCGTTGCAGAGTATTGCGTTGCAGAGCATTGCAGGGTATTGGCGGGTGTTGCAGAGCAGTGCAGAGTGTTGCAGAGTATTGGCGGGTGTTGCAGAGCATTGCAGAGTGTTGCAGAGCATTGCAGAGTGTTGCAGGGTATTGGCGGGTGTTGCAGAGCATTGCAGAGTGTTGCAGGGTATTGGCGGGTGTTGCAGAGCATTGCAGAGTGTTGCAGGGTATTGCAGAGTGTTGCAGGGTATTGCAGAGTAATGACAGGGTATTGCAGAGTGTTGCAGGGTATTGCAGAGTAATGGCAGGGTATTGCAGAGTGTTGCAGGGTATTGCAGAGTGTTGCAGGGTATTGTAGAGTATTGCAGAGTAATGCAGAGTGTTGCAGGGTATTGCAGAATATTAAAGGGTATTGCAGAGTATTGCAGAGTAATGGCAGAGTAATGCAGAGTATTGCAGAGTGTTGCAGGGTATTGCAGAGTATTGAAGGGTATTGCAGAGTATTGCAGAGTAATGGCAGGGCATTGCAGAGTATTGTAGGGTATTACAGAGTATTGGCAGGGAATTGAGGGGTTAATTTTCGGTGAGCACCGATGTGGGCACTGCAGATGTAGCCCACATCGCTGCTGACACCGATCTCTTCCCCCTCCGCTGTACCGATCAGTACAGAGAGGGGGGAGGGAGGAACCGGCGTCATAACATGACGCCGGTTTGTTTACAAGTGATCACTCCGTCATTTGACGGAGCGATGACGTGGTAAACGGCC
The DNA here is from genome assembly GCF_037356315.1 of Lithobates pipiens. Taxonomy (NCBI): domain Eukaryota; kingdom Metazoa; phylum Chordata; class Amphibia; order Anura; family Ranidae; genus Lithobates; species Lithobates pipiens. The sequence goes on along the minus strand of NW_027507718.1, from coordinate 499,051,576 downwards.
GCGATGAGCGGGCGTTTACCGTGATCCGTGATGCGCCGGGTCCACAGGATGCTCTCCGCGTCATATGACGGCCTCCCAGAGTTAAACAACCGCCCTGTAGCCGTCATTTGGCTATGGGCCTGTTGTTAAGTGGTTAAGTACCATTTGGTGTATAGTGTTGTTCCTTTTCCAGCATGTGGTACATCAGATACCCAGGTAATAAGAAAGGTATATTGTTGTTGTTATACTGCACATTGTGGGGTTATCCTTTACTATTAGCTTCACACCAACATCGCACCACAGCTGTGTCAAGGGGATTGAGCCAATTCAGTGGGGGTTTAATAGCAGGGTACAGGCTCAAACACACTCAGCAGCTCCTTCGGGGGTCAATGCTACACTAATAAAGAAAGTAAGAGCATTGATTTGCTGTGATAGCAATGATCTCCAGCAGTCTCATGTAACTTGTTCCCAGATTCTGACTGCAGCAGGTTTCCAGTCTGCAAGAGTAGCTGTAACATATGTGTAATCTGACTTTCTCCTTTAGCAAGTCTTTAGTCTCTGATCATCTCCACTAGAAAGTATGCAGTCTCTAACCATTTCTCTAGAAGGTTTGAGTCTCTGATCATCTCCTCTAGAAGATATGCAGTCTGAGCCAGTCTCTGACCATCACCTCTAGCAAGTCTGTAGTCTCTGAGCATCTCCTCTCGAAGGTATGCATTCTCTGATCATCTCCTTTAGAAGGCATGCAGAATCTGACCATCTCCTCTAACATGCCTGCAGTCTCTGACCATGTCATCTAGAAGGTATGCAGTCTCTAACCATCTACTCTAGTATGCCTGCAGTCTCTGATCATCTCCTCTAGCATATCTGAAGTCTGAGACCATCTCCTATTGAAGGAATGCAGTCTCTGACCATCTCCTCTAACACGTCTGCAGTTTCTGACCATCTCTTTTAGCATATCTGTAGTGCCTGACCATCTCCGCTAGTATGTCTGATGTCTGACCATGTGCTTTGGGGTGTCTTTAGTCTCTGACCATCTCCTTTAAAAGATATGCAGTCTCTGTCCATCTCCTCTAAGATGTCTGCATTCTCTGACCATCTTCTCTGCTGTGCCTGCAGTCTCTGACCATCTCCTCCAGCATGTCAGCAGTCTCTGACCATCTCCTCTATTATGTCTGCAGTCCCTGACTTTCTCAGCTAGCACGTCTCTAGTGTCTGACTATCTCCACTAGTATGCCTGTAGTCTCTGACCATCTCCTCTAGTATGTCTGCAGTCTCTGACCATCTCCTCTAGTATGTCTGCAGTCTCTGACCATCTCCTCTAGCATGTCTGCAGTCTCTGACCATCTCCTCTAGTATGTCTGCAGTCTCTGATGATCTCCTCTAGTATGTCTGCAGTCTCTGACCATCTCCTCTAGCATGTCTGCAGTCTCTGACCATCTCCTCTATTATGTCTGCAGTCCCTTACTTTCTCAGCTAGCACGTCTCTAGTGTCTGACTATCTTCACTAGTATGCCTGCAGTCTCTGACCATCTCCTCTATTATGTCTGCAGTCTCTGACCATCTTCTCTAGTATGTCTGCAGTCTCTGACCATCTCCTCTAGCATGTCTGCAGTCTCTGACCATCTTCTCTAGTATGTCTGCAGTCTCTGACCATCTCCTCTAGCATGTCTGCAGTCTCTGACCATCTCCTCTATTATGTCTGCAGTCCCTTACTTTCTCAGCTAGCACGTCTCTAGTGTCTGACTATCTTCACTAGTATGCCTGCAGTCTCTGACCATCTCCTCTATTATGTCTGCAGTCTCTGACCATCTTCTCTAGTATGTCTGCAGTCTCTGACCATCTCCTCTAGCATGTCTGCAGTCTCTGACCATCTTCTCTAGTATGTCTGCAGTCTCTGACCATCTCCTCTAGCATGTCTGCAGTCTCTGACCATCTTCTCTAGTATGTCTGCAGTCTCTGACCATCTCCTCTAGCATGTCTGCAGTCTCTGACCATCTTCTCTAGTATGTCTGCAGTCTCTGACCATCTTCTCTAGTATGTCTGCAGTCTCTGACCATCTCCTCTAGTATGTCTGCAGTCTCTGACCATCTCCTCTAGTATGTCTGCAGCCTCTGGCCATGTCCTCTAGTCCATGCACAGTCTCTGACATACGTCTATAAAATGATGTATACTAAGTATTATGTGTATGCTTTCCTTTCCTCTCATTGTTGCATTCAGGGCTGCAATTGAGGGCTTCTAGAACTCATAATTAGACAACCACTGATATACAGTCTATATTTATAAGCAGCAAAAACACAACATAAATAACAAAATGTATAAAATAATAATAATATAAACAATACGCAGAGCTTTAAAATTTAAATTGAATATCTTGGAACAAGATACAGCACAGAAACAAACTTTATAAAACTGACATTTCCTGCATGATTAATAAAGCATAACAAGAAATAAATAGTTCAGTTGTGGGCAAAAGATTTAGATCAACAAATAATTTTTAATTACTGCAATCAGTTAATTGAATCTTTTAAATGGAGAGTAAATGGAGGTGATATGTAGAATCAAATTCCCGTCTGACAATATTATATTGCGAGCAACAGTTTTTCCTTTGGAGGAAGCATAATTTATTTATTTTAAAAAAAGCACTCCGCCACCAATAAAATCGACAGTAAAATGGGCATATTAATTTCAAGTCAAATGGTTCCTTTGGCAGCCAGTTTGCACACTTCTATATCAAGTAAATAAATTCACAAAATAACAAAACACAATGTAGACATTTCCTTATCAATATTTGTGAATTAAAGTAAATGGAAGCCTTAAAGTGGTCCTGAGTCACACTGGTATGACATGACAGTTGTACGACTGTGGATCCAACTTTGCCCGGTGACTTCATGTCAGACTTCAATGAGCTAGATCCGACTTTGATCCCGGCAATACCACGCCCCTTTGAATCTGGTATGAATCTTGAGGAAAAAAAGGCATAGGGTCCCCCCCTTCTGTCTGGTATTGATTTTAAGGGGAACCCCCACACATTTTTTTATTTTGGTGTAGGGGTTCCCCCAAAATCCATACCAGACCCTCCTCCCAGCATGCAGCCTGGCAGGTCAGGAAAGGGGGGGGGGGCGAGTGAGCCTCCCCTTCTACCCTCCTGTGCCATATCAGGCCACATGCCCTCAACATGAGGAGGGTGGGTGCTTTGGGTCAGAGGGGCCCTGCGCCCCTCCCACCTCAAAGCACCTTGTGCTCATGTTGATGGCAGAACAAAAAAAATGAGTTTTTCTTCAGATAGTCGCTATGTTTCTAATTTTACGTAGTTGAATAATTTTGGAATTAGTTTAGTTTCATTTGGTTTCATTTATATATTTATTCTAATGAATTCTAATTCTAATGAATTCCACATTTTCAGAATGATTTGAATTCAGATCAACTGATTTGAATTCTGTGTGAAGAATAGCTGGTTATAAAGGAACGGCAGGGAAGCCGGCCTCCATGTTCTTAACAACCGATGACTTATCAGCTGTCAGCGGGTTTCTCCACAGACAGTTAAATATATACAGAACTGCCAGCCTCAGTCCATATCATACCCTTATCTGAGCATGCAGCCCGGGAAAGGGTGGGGGATGCGAGCAAGCGCCCCCTCCTGAAACATACCAGGTCATGTGCCATCAGCATGGAGTGGTGCTTTGGGGCAGGGGGGGCTCTGTTCCCACAAAGCACCTTGTCCCCATGTTTTTCAACCGACCTGAATTCGATTAGTTCCAAAAATGTGGAATTCGTTGGAAAACGAATATATATAAAACTAAGAGAATTTCATAGAAATTCCTTACTATTTCACTCGGAGATTTGGATACATCAGAATCTATGAATAATCAAAAATGTGTCCAAATTTACATTCAGACCAAAACAAATTGCAGGTGTCTAATGGGCTCTGTCCATTTGAATGGCCGAACCACTATAACATCACTTCCGTGCATGCACAGCTCTCTCAATGGGCAGCATGTATTCTCTGCATTAACGTAAAAAACCTTCTGTGTGCCTTTTAACTGTCCGCTACACACCGATATACGTTGGCACAATGGCAGCGGTGCGCAAATGGGCATACCTGTATGTCCCCTTTAATTTGCGGGGCTAGTGGGCGCACCCGCCTCGTACAGTGTGACCGTGCCCATGGATCCCATGGACTCGATGTCCACTGGTGTCCCACGAACAAAATAAATTATGAAAAACCTAAAAAAGAAGTGACAAAATTGCATAAAAACAAAACCAAAAATCACAAAATGTCAAAATCTCAGCAGTTGCTAGAGTGACATATGTGCATCCATTCTGGTATAGATAGCTGTGCTATTGAAAAATAGTTGCAGGTGACTTTTGGTGCTCACAGTGCTTGACAGGTGACTTTTGGCTCCCCCTTATGGGTCCCCAATCACCAGCTCCTATGACCCCTGCAGGGGTAATATGCCTGTAATTCCACAGTACGGTCCAGTGCTGCAGCATCCACAGTTCCTCAAAGCAATTTTGGATGTCCAATCAGTGGCAGATATATACAGTAATATTCCTCATAAAAAAGTGAGATTGGCTACCATGGTGTAGTATCCAAGAAATTTCATTTATTTAAAAAATTTGTTAAAAAATCAAACATAAAATAAAATAAACCCAAACAGATCAAGGGCAGAATCCGTATGCCTAAAGTGCCTATCCTAGAGAGGCAGCTCTATAACAAATATAGCATAGGTCGCTGTGGGTGTGTGGTGTGCGGCATGCGTGCCAGCTGCGTTACACCCACTAGCCCTAGTTCCTTAAAGTCACGTGTCACGTGTAAAGTTACACGTTTCCTAATTAACGTCTTCAGCGGCAATGCCACCAAAAGAACGCTCTATTTGTGGGGAAAAAAGGACGTCAATTTTGTTTGGGTGCAACATCGCACGACCGTGCAATTGTCCGTTAAAGCGACACAGTGCCGAATCGCAAAAAGTGCTCTGGTCAGGAAGTGGTTAAGGAAGAAATTGGATTTTTTTTATTGAATATGGTTTATAGCAGAAAGTAAAAAATATTGTTTTTTATTTCAAAATTATCGGTTTTCTTTGTTTATAGCGCAAAAACGAATGATCAAATACCATTAAAAGAAAGCTCTATTTGTGGGGAAAAAGGACATCAATTTTATTTAGGTACAGCGCAGCACGACCGAGCAATTACCAGTTAAAATAATGCAGTGCCACAGCACAATAAATGGCCTGGTCAGGAAGGGGGGGTAAACCTTCCCGGGGCTGAAGTGGCTACATTTTCTTAAATCATGTAGACTAAAATTTAAAACAACAATGCTTTTATTTTATAGTGTAGTTGTACTGTAAATATTAATTCTCAGAGTCCTGGGATTTGCAGCTTGTCTCTGAAAGTTTTTTAGTAAATTCCCATTGTAGTGTTTTATGCTTTGCATTTGGTGTGTGAACCTACATATTTGATCTACATGACCGAATAAAAGGGAAAATGTTCTGCTTATTGTATTGACTTGTTCTCGGAATTCCATCAGCGGAATTTCAAGGAATTGCCACTTGTTTGTTTTTCATACCTTATGCTTTATCAGTGTTGATTGCTGCTATTTCCTCTGGAGCTGCAGCAAACTGCTCTGGGGCATATGTTTATTGCCTATCTCATTTGCATGTCTTTCTTCAGAGAATGCAAGATGTCAGCAAGTCCAATGCTTTTATCAAGGGCTTTGCTAATCTGGTTTGCCGTGCTCAGATCTGTTCCTTGAATTTGCACATTTCCAGAGTAGACATTAATTCTTTATGAACACCATAATGTTTAGATTTATGATTTGCTCACACAGAGAATAAAGGTGCTGCTTTTGATATATACTGTATTTTACTGGTGGAAAAAAAAAATCAATTCACGAAAGTAACTGCATTTGTTATATTGGAAGAACAGTGCTTAACCACTTGCCGACCACTGTTGGCAAATATACGATGGCAGAATGGCACGGCTGAGCAAAGTAACATACCCGTACGTTACTTTGAATTTTACGTCGTGTGCGCACCTGCCGCGAGCTTTGTGACCATGCCCGCAGGACCCGCGGACCCGATCGCCGCAGGGATACCCGCGATCATGTCACGAAGCTGAAGAATGGGGAGATGCCGATGTAAACAGCATCTCCCCGTTCTGCCTAGTGACAGGACACTGATCATCTGCTTTCTGTCATCGGGAGCAGCGATCAGCGTCACGTCAGACACAGCCCATCCCCCCAGACAGTTAGAAACACTCCCCTAGGACACACTTAACCCCTCCCCGACCCCTTCACTGACAGTGACATTTTTACAGAAACCAATGCAATTTTTTTAGCATTGATCGCTGTATCAATGTAATGGTCCCAAAAATGTATCAAAATTGTCCAATGTATCCGCCATAATGATAAAAATCGCTGATCGCTGTCATTACTTGTAAAAAAAAAATTATTAATAAAAATGCCATAAAACTATTCCCTATTTTGTCGATTCTATAACTTTTGCGCAAACCAATCAATAAATGCTCATTGCGATTTTTTTTTTTTAACCAAAAATCTGTAGAAGAATACATATCAGCCTAAACAGAAAAAAATGTTTTTTGATATATTTTTGGGGGATATTTATTATAGCAAAAAGTAAAAAATAATGTGTTTTTTTCAAAATTTACGCTTTTTTTTATTTATAACGCAAAAAATAAAAACCACAGAGGTGATCAAATACCACCAAAAGAACGCTCTATTTGCGGGAAAAAAGGACATAAATGTTGTTTGGGAGCTACGTCGCATGACAGCGCAATTGTCAGTTAAATCGACACAGTGCGGAATCGCAAAAAGTGCTCTGGTCGGGAAGGGGGTAAATCCTTCCGGGGCTGAAGTAGTTAAAAAGCATCACCACATTTATTTATTTTTTGACAAATTTTAGGTTGTTCTGTACAAGCCCTGTAAAGAGTACCTGTGCATTGGAGGACTATGGACGTTGCCAGTCTTCTTTTTAGGTAGTTTCCAGGTCATTGGCTCTCATGCTCATCCTTCAGCTTTACTACTTAGTGCTCACTTGGAGGAAGAAACAGGCTAGGAATTAAAGTATTACTAAACCCGCAACAGTAAAATCGGTCTGTATATACAGTAAAGCATGCTTGTTATACTTACTGTGGAACCTAAGGGGTTAATCATCTGCATTGTGTAAAAATGCAGTTTAATCCTGTCTTCTCTGATCCTCCCCCTCTTCCACAGCTCCCAATCCATCTCCTGATAGTACAGAGCCTTCGGGGCACTCAGCACATGCTTAGTTTGGTGTGTAATGCTAGAGAGTTTTTTTTTTTTGTTTTCCTTGGAAGACTGCATGTGATCAGCACAGGGCCAATCAGCACTGTCCAGACAGAGGGTCAGGGGACATGCAGCCTCATAGGACAGTCAGAGAAGAATGAAAACTCCCCCTACAAGCAAGACTGCCATGTACTGCTGATGATAAAAGGTATTTAGCAGTTTATATTTACTAAAATATTTGCATTTCCATGTTCTGTGTACTGCGGGAGACCAGATATAGTGAATGCAGGCTCCTGAGTTTAGTAATACTTTTAGCCCTTGTACACACGGCCGGAGAATCCGTCGGAATGTGTCCTATCGGACCGTGTCATCGGATAATACGACTGTGCGTGGTATGCATCGGACTGATTCCGTCGGAATATCCGTCGGACCCAATTTTCCAACATGTTGGAAATATTTCCCGACCAACTGGGCCGATTGAACATACTCTGATCATGTGTCAAGAATTTTGATCGGACCAAGTGCCACGCATGCTCAGATCAAATTCCTACATCAAAGCTATTGGCTACTAGCCTGAATGTAGTCCCATCGTAACGAAATTACATCATCACGTTCTGAAAGATCAGATTTTTCGCCAACTTTGTCCGACCGTGTGTATGCAACAGTTTCGGACAAGATCCGACGGACAAAATCCGACGAGCAAAATCCGACAGATTTGGTTGTGGAAATCTCCGACCGTGTGTACAGGGGCTAAGACTGATTCAGCTGTGTACTTGAGCAGATCAGTTTAGACCCCTAGTGCCCAATCTTTACATTACTTATATTGAACATTATGTTTGGTGATGTCAGGGGGTCATTTGATGCCCCTTTTAGTTCATAAGTTGGCAGACACTGGCTTAGACAGTTACTTAGTCAATATTACAGTTTGAAATGGTTGTAAACCTCTGAAATTAAAAATGATCAACACATATTCCTCTATAGCAGTGATGGCGAACTTTCACACCCCAGATGTTTTGGAACTACATTTCCCATGATGCTCTGGCACTCTGCAGTGTAGTTAAGCATCATGGGAAATGTAGTTCCAAAACATCTGGGGTGCCAAGGTTCGCCATCACTGCTCTATAGTGTGTGCTTGCCTTAATCCAAAGTGCCTAGTGTTAGTAATTTCTGTCTGTTCTCTCATTCCTCTGCTATCTGAGCCACTTCTGACAGTCCGAGCTGACACCAAGCAATCCTGGGAGACATTCCCTCCCCCTTCCAGCACACAGCAGTTGATTGACACCCTCAGCTGTGCATGTTTCCCTATGAGACTGTGTAGGAGTGAATGTGTTGTTTTCCTCAACACAGGTCTCAAATTACACTCAGCAGTGTGACATTGTATTGCTAAGCTATTTTAGTTATTTTTTGTTGCATGAATATAAGAAGGATGCATTTAGTTACATGTATTGTTTTTATAAGTTAGATGTCATACGCTCATGAACTCGTTGGGCTGTTTCATGAACTCAGGATAGGAAGTAGGGGGGAGTGGAAAGAGGACTTGGACACATCCATATGCAACAACGAAGGAACTGGTAGTTTTCCAGGACTCTGAGACGTAAGGATCATCTGTAGAGATCCTGAATAAAAAGAAGAAGACTCCATTACCAGGAAGTTAAATAATTTATTGTATGCCTCTTACATACGTTGTACATGCTTATTGGTGTAAAAAAAAAAATAGATAACTTGTGATTGTTTTAGGCATATTTCATAATATTTGGGATGTCTTGAACTGTTATTTCTACATTTCTATGTGCACTATAGAGTTTTTTTATGCTTCCTTGCTTTCACTGCAAAGAACCTCAAAAAAAGACAAAGCAAAACCAACATCAGAACACCCCCCCCCCCCCCCCTGATTTCCAGAGCTCAGAAATCATGTGTAAATTCTGGACTTTGAGTAGATATATAGAGGAGAGTTGCAGATACACATGTACAACTTATGTATGAGGGTTGTTTCATCTCTGTGTATCATCTGAGGGTAGTCACTTCAGTTGGTATATGTAAGGTAAAGAAAATATGTAGAAAACTGTGCCTATTCCTACTTAAACGAGCACTTCTGGATTAGGTGAAAAATAATTAATTACGCAATCAGAATAATATGGCCCCCTTGAACTTTTCAACCTTTTGCCACATTTCAGGCTTCAAACATAAAGATACAACATTTTTATTTTTTGTGAATAATCACCAACAAGTTGGACACAATTGTGAAGTGGAACAAAATCTATTGGATTTTTGAAACTTTAACTAATAAAAAAATGAAAAGTGGGGCGTGATAAAATTATTTGGCCCCCTTGCGTTAATACTTTGTAGAGCCACCTTCTGCTGCGATTACAGCTGCAAGTCGCTTGGGGTATGTCTCTATCAGTTTTGCACATCGAGAGACTGAATTTCTTGCCCATTCTTCCTTGCAAAACAGCTCGAGCTCAGTGAGGTTGGATGGAGAGCGTTTGTGAACAGCAGTTTTCAGCTCTTTCCACAGATTCTAGATTGGATTCAGGTCTGGACTTTGACTTGGCCATTCTAACACCTGGATACGTTTATTTGTGAACCATTCCTTTGTAGATTTTGCTGTATGTTTGGGATCATTGTCTTGTTGGAAGATAAATCTCCGTCCCAGTTTCAGGTCTTTTGCGGACTCCAACAGGTTTTCATCCAGAATGGTCCTGTATTTGGCTGCATCCATCTTCCCCTCAATTTTAACCATCTTCCCTGTCCCCGCTGAAGAAAAGCAGGCCCAAACCATGATGCTGCCACCACCATGTTTGACAGTGGGGATAGTGTGTTGAGGGTGATGAGCTGTGTTGCTTTTACGCCAAACATATCATTTGCAGGTTTCCGTTACATCAGAGGGGGGGGGTCACCCATACGTCACTGGGGAACCCCTGGCTTCCCTCTCCAGCATCAGAGGGGGCGGGGTCAGGTAACGGGTGGCCCCGCCCTCCTAATATAAGAAACATCAGCGCTGGGATCTCTGCAGTGTCTCCGGAGTGGAGACAGAAGACGGATGTATGGACAGTGCTGGACTGAGAGATCCCCCGTCGCTGGATATGATCATCCATCGCTGGACCCCGGAGATCCGTCGCTGGATAGCAAGAGTGGATTAGCACCGCTGGAATATTTTTTTTATTTTTTTCATTTTTTTTATTTTTAATAAAGGAATTTTTCAAAAGTGTGTTTGTCTCATTTAACCATTTTTACACTTTCTTTGTGAAATGGTAGGGGTACTTTTGTACCCCCTTACCATTTCAAACAGGGGGGGGCGGGATCTGGGGGTCCCCTTGTTAAAGGGGGCTTCCAGATTCTGATAAGCCCCCCGCCCGCAGACCCTCACAACCACCGGCCAGGGTTGTGAGGATGAGGCCCTGTCCTCATCAACATGGGGACAAGGTGCTTTGAGGGGTCACAGACCCCCAAAGCATCCTCCCAATGTTGAGGGTATGTGGCCTGGTACGATTCAGGAGGGAGGGGGGCCGCTCTCTCGTCCCCCCCTCTTTTCCTGCGGCCTGCCAGGTTGCGGGCTCGGATAAAGGGTCTGATATGGATTTTTAGGGGGACCCCCACGTCAATTTTTTTTTTAATTTGATGCGGGGTTCCCCTTAATATCCATATCAGACCTGAAGGGCCTGGTATGGATATTTAGGGGGACCCCCACGTCAATTTTTTTTTAAATTTGACACGGGGTTCCCCTTAATATCCATGTCAGACCTGAAGGGCCTGGTAATTGAATTTAGGGGAACCCCCACGCTTTTTTTTATTTATTTTTTTTATCAATGAATGAATGAATTGTCGGCTAATACAGAGAACACTCATTGAGTGTTCTCTGTATTACGGGACCCGACAATATAGCCGCAAGTGATTTTAAAAGACTTTTTTTCCTGCACAAATGACACTTTGTGCAGGGACAGTTCTAAGCACCAGAAACATGCACCCCTTCACAGGCATACTATAGATACCCCCCAGCTACGAAATTTAAAGGAATATTACACTTTTATTGTTTCACTTTAATCATTATTAAAATCACTGCTCCTGAAAAAACGGCCATTTTTAAAACTTTTTTTTGCATTGATCCATGTCCCCTGGGGCAGGACCCAGGTCCAAAAACACTTTTTAGGACAGTAACCTGCATATTACCCTTTAAAATGAGCACTTTAGATTGTGAACGTTTGAGTCCCATAGACTTTAATAGGGTTCTAAAGTTCACACGAAGTTTAGGTCTGTTCACAGGTTCTGGTGCGAACCGAACAGGGGGGTGTTCGGCTCATCCCTAGTCTTCAGCTTGTCTGAGCTGAAAGTTAAGAGGGACGGCCAGGTCTTGGTAGATTTGCAGTGGTCTGATATTCCTTCCATTTCAAAATGATCGCTTGCACAGTGCTCCTTGGGATGTTTAAAGCTTGGGAAATCTTTTTGTATCCAAATACGGCTTTAAACTTCTCCACAACAGTATTACGGACCTGCCTGGTGTGTTCCTTGGTCTTCATGATGCTCTCCATCACTTTCAACAGAACCCTGAGACTATCACAGAGCAGGTGCATTTATACAGAGACTTGATTACACACAGGTGGATTCTATTTATCACCATCAGTCATTTAGGACAACATTGGATCAGTAAGAGATCCTCGCTGAACTTCTGGAGTGAGTTTGCTGCACTGAAAGTAAAGGGGCCGAATAATTTTGCACGCACCACTTTTCAGTTTTTTATTTGCTAAAAAAGTTTAAATTATCCAATAGATTTCGTTCTACTTCACAATTGTGTCCCACTTGTTGGTGATTCTTCACAAAAAATTTAAATTTTATATCTTTATGTTTGAAGCCTGAAATGTGGCAAAAGGTTGAAAAGTTCAAGGGGGCCGAATACTTTCGCAAGGCACTGTATATACACACAAACATAGGCAGCGCTATAAACTTCGATAATACAGTACAAATATAAAAATAAGTACAAATTTTAAAGGTAAAAAAGGTACTATTCCTTTCTCTTTTTCCACCTTTCTTCCCTTTCTCTTTTTTTTAACCCCTTTCTTCTCCCTCTCTCTTTCTTCTTTTTTTCCACCTCTCTCTTCCATCTCCCTTTCTCTCCTACCTTTTATTTACTTTCCCTTATTCTACCCTCTTTCACTTATCCTTCCCCACATTTTATATAATTTGAAAAAGAACCATCCACCCCTGGGGTTTCATCTGTTACTATTATAACAGGAGTCCTCCAGAGCATGTCCATCCACATACCCCATAGTTTATGAAACTTTTTTTATTGACCCTCTATTTTGACAAACCTTCCATTCTTTTAATACAGTGTCATTAAATTGTAAGCGCCGTTCCTTGTATGTTGGCACATTCGAGGAAATCAATTTTTGTGCAATTATCTTGAGTGCAATAAACACCTTGTTAATTTCTATCCTAATTGTTGGTGTGCATGAATCTTTTTCTAGGCACCCCAGCAAACTTATTTTAGGATCCCTTTGTACCTGTATTTGATATACCCAGTTAATAGCATCAATAATTTTTTGCCAGTACCTAAATATTTTGGGACATTTCCATAGCGTATGTATTAGGTCAGCTGAGGTTCTCCTACACCGGGAACAATCAGATGTATCTCGTCTACCCCAGTAATACAATTTAACTGGGGTCCTATACACCCTATGGATTATGTATAATTGTATTAGAGTTTGCTGGGGTGAAACTGATACTGATTGAACTTGTTCCAAAATATTTTGCCATTATTCATCTGTTAGATCTCCTAGGTCCTTTTCCCATCCCCGTCTAGCTCGACAGGTAGCCTTTCCCTAGAGTTGAACAACTAAATAGCCATATATTTTAGAGATGATGTCCCTTTTCAATTGTATCTTTGCGATTACGTCTATTAACCTCCCTGGCGGTACGATTATTTCGGATTTTAGGTGCTAAAAGCGGTACCATTATTTTGCATGAAAATTTGGCGTTTTATATTGTAGTCCTGCAATTCTTAGGAATATCTCTCTTAAATCTGTCCAAACCAGAGTCTAGCAGACATCCCGGGTATGATAAAGTTTGAAAAATTAAATCATAAATTATAATATAATAAATAATTATAAATAATTGTACCAAATAATAATATAACAATAATAAAAATTATTCAATAATGTAATCAAATCAAAAACACTGAAATTTGCTCAGTTGCAGAATTGCCACTGTCATTACTTTTCAGTATTTGATGACGGATCTCCCCACAAATCGCTATCGCTCAATTCTGCGAGTGATTCTAATTTATTATCGCTGTTTTCTAGCTGGTCTAAAATCAGTTTTGATGTAAAATTACAGTTTTGGTTGCTATGGACAATCTCCAGTTTCCAGGCATAAAGAACAGTTTTTATTATATAAAACTGCATGCAGGGCACTGGGCAGACCACTAGGGACAACGGGGATGTGAAATATTTACATACAGCAATGTAATCTGTAAGATTACATTATACTGTATGTTTACTGTGTTTTTCACTTTTTGAATTTGGCGCCGATCTCCGTGCCCGTGCGTCGCAACGCTCGCAGGGCACGGAGATCGGCGATGTAATGCATCGAGCGAGACACGGCTCGCTCGTACAGCGGGGAGACAACGCTGGATCCGAGGGAGAAGGTAAGTAATCCTCCTCCTGGATCCAGCGATGCGGTCCCGAGTCTGACTCGGGGATACCGCTCTTGGTATAAAAAATCCACCCCGAGTCAGACTCGGGAATACCGTCAGGGGGGTTAATGGCATATTTTGAACTTTTCAATTCTTTCCTTTAAATTGGATCTGTAAAGCATTTCTTAATTGTACATATTGAAAAAAGGTGTTGGGGGGAAGGAAATATTATTTTTGTAGTTCTTGAAATGTTTTTAGAATCCCATCAGAGTATAATTGGTCAATATATTGAATCCCTGATCCTTTCCATACCCCGACTCCTTCTAGTTTATTTATTTCCTTAAACTTTATATTCTGCCATAGAGGAGTATAAACTGAAATGTCTATATATTGCATTTTTTATTTCATTTCCTGCCATACTCTATTCATCAACATTAAGGTGAGTCTTTGTATAGCATTTTCAATAGAGCCAGATTTCAATTGAGCTATTAAATGATTACAAGAGGGTTGAACCAAAAGTATCAATTGAATTGGGTCCATCCTGTCTACATTGCCCCATCCCACCATCTGTTGCATTTGAAAAGCAATAAAATACATCTTTGCATTTGGCACAGCAAGTCCCCCGTTATCTCTGGGAACTTGTAATGTAGAAAGCTTAATTCTAGGAATTTTACCCTTCCATAGTAGGATATGGAACAGGGAATCTATTTTTTTTAAACCATTTAAGAGGAATCCACATAGGAGAATTATGTAGAATATAAATATGAGGACCCCAGAACATTTTAATAAAATTTGCACGTCCCACCAGCGATAAAGGTAATTTAGTCTAATTTCGTTTAATCTCTTAGCCTTAAATTTATCTAAAAGTGGCGTAAAATTTTGATTCAAATATTAGTATGTTAGATACTTAAAATACTTAGCTATTCTAATCTAATTTACCTTCTGTGGTAGGATTGGAGATATTTTATCTAGTGGTATCAATTCGGATTTATCCCAGTTTATGCTGAAACCGGAGAAGGAGCCAAAGGTCTCTATCAGGGTTACAGCAGAAATTAGTGATTCATCCGTATCTCCCAGAAACAGCAGAGCATCGTTTGCATACAAACAACGTTTATCTTCCCTTTCTCCTCTCCTAAACCATTTAATTAGGAATGTTTGTTTAATTGCCATCACTAGGGGCTCTATTGCTAATGCAAACAAAATGGAGATAATGGGCAGCCCTATCTGGTACCCCTAGATAATGAAATTTGATATAGTACCATTCTTTAAACATGCTCGGTGAGCACGCTATAATAATTTTATCCACCTCACAAAACCTTCACCCATGGCAAATCTTTCCAAAACCGCCCACAGATATGTCCACTTGACGCAGTTAAGCGCTTTGTGCTGAGTTATAGGACAAAACCGCTCCTTTTCCCACATTATCAGGAGTGATCTGCAGGTTAAGAAACAGTTTCCTCAAATTTATTTCTGTGGACCTTCCTGGGATGAAATCTGTCTGGTCCTGTTGTATCAATTTCCCTATAACGGTACTTAGTCTATTGGCCAAGACCCTTGCCAATACCTTAACATCTGAGTTCAGCAACGATATTGGCTGACTCTGGTAGAGTCTGATCTTTATCTTGTTTGGGTACAACGTTAATAGTAGACATGTGCACACTGAAATATTTCATTTCAGAATTTCGTTTTCATCTGAAAAATGTATTTATTTAGTTTCGTTAAAAAATTGCATTCATCCTAAAAAATGAAATAATTAAGGTTGAATCTGTCATTGAAGGCTTATAGTGTCTGACGGAGCAGCTAAACTGTGCGATGCCGCAATTGTACATTTACGGTCAAATGTTCCACCTACAAGCTATAGTATTCGACATTCAACCTTTTTTGCTATTGTCTCTATAATGTCAAATGTAATGTAATTTCTCTCTATGTAGAATAACCTTGGATTAATATAGCTAAGGTTAGGCACATTTGATTACAGGTTAGATGGACAAAGATCCCTATTGTCAGCATCATGTCTAATCTACTATCTATATCAAACTGTTTTCACAACGAAAACGAAAATAAAGCATTTGTTTATGTCGGATCTTTCAGTTTTTGGATTCAGCACGTTCGTTATCATTTGTTAAAACAATGACGAATATACCCGAAATTTGGACGAAAATGCATTCGGATGAAAACGAATGCACATGTCTAGTTAATAGTTGCATCATTCATTGATTCCGGGAGCCTACTTGTGTCAAATGCCTGGTTAAGCATTTTCAATAATTCCGGGAGCAGTATTTCTCCATAGGTCTTATAAATCTCGAGCGGCAAGGTATCAGTACCTGATGCTTTACCACTAGCCGATTCTGAAATGACTCAGCCTGAGTGGGAAATGAAATCTCTCTATCATCTGCAGAAACTGAGGGTATCTCCAGGGGATGTAGAAAGTTTTCAAGTTGGTCAGATTTACAAGTCACCTTGCTCCTATATAAATCACCATAAAAGGACAAAAAGGATGATATAATAATCTGATTATGCGAGATGTCTCTTGTTGACAAACATATCGCGGGGATATAATTTGAACGGGTCTGAGATTTGGCTATTACAGCTAACATTTTCCCATTCCTTTCCCCTTACTCGTAATACCTACTCCTTTCAAATAGAATATCTTGTTTTGCTTTTTCCAGGACTGTCCTTTTTATATAAAAGTTGAGTGGCTTTCCATATAGAATGGTTTACTAAAGTAGGGCTCTGGATATACTGAAATTCTTTTTGTTGCACTTCTCCTACGAGTTTCCCACTCTGCATTCAATTTTTTAAACAGACTAATTGCTTGTATTGGTATTCCTCTTTAAAAATGCTTTCATCATATCCCATATCACCTGTGATGTTGCAGTATCTGCATTATGCTTGAAGAAATCGACCAGAGATTGACGTATGGTGCCGTTCAATGGCAGCACCTGCAATCACTGAGCATTGGCTCTTCAAGTCGATTTAATTCTGGGTTTAATCCTTTTTAAAGGCAAAAAAATTGGTGAATGGTCTGAGACATTCCTTGCTAGATACTGCCCATCCGAGACAAGTGGGAAAGTTAGTTCCATACCCAGGACTAAATCAATACTGGATAGTGATCCATAAGTAGAGGACCAACATGCCCGGTAGGATTAAATACCCTGCATTTATCTTGAAGCCCCAGTTCTTGTAGGTGAATTGCAAATGGAGTTTCTACACTTTGGCTTGCTGGAAAGCAATCCATAACTGGATTATAAAGGTTGTTAAAATCTCCCATTATCAATAAAGGTATAAGAGTATGCTCTGCCAAAATTTTGCACAATACTTCAGAGCTATATGGCAGAGGGATATAGACTGAGCCGAATATATAAACCGTTGAAAATAATGTGCAAACCAATAAAACAAATCTGCCCTGTGGGTCTATCAATATCTTCCTGCAGGAAAATGCTATTTTTGATAATATTAATATACTGGTACCTCTAGCATATGTAGAGTATACCAAATAATATTGTATAGTGTATCTCTCGTTTTGTAATATTGATGTTGTGTCTTGTGTAAAATGTATTTCCTGCAAGAAAGCAATTGACAAGTTATATTGCCTCAGTGCAGAAAAAATAGCTCTCATTTTTACTGGTTCTTTCAGTCCCTCACATTCGTTGACACTGGTGGCTGGCCCGGAAGAATCCTTCAACAGGAGAAGTTTGAGGAGAGCTTCCTGAGAGGCAGCGGGAGCCAGGAGAGACAGTGTGAGTACTGAAACATGTGACAAGGAATTACAAGGGGAGAGGCTGCCGGAGGTAGCAGGTCTCTTTGGAAGATAGCAGTGTGCCCAAATCTTCCCTCCATGCCCTGAGAAATCTCCAGAGAGTCAGTTGGACAGACTGGTGAAGAGAATCAGTTGGGTTTAGACTGGTGAAGAGGCAGTCAGGTGGGCTAGCATTTCCTGCTGTGGTAGAACTGGG
The DNA here is from genome assembly GCF_037356315.1 of Lithobates pipiens. Taxonomy (NCBI): domain Eukaryota; kingdom Metazoa; phylum Chordata; class Amphibia; order Anura; family Ranidae; genus Lithobates; species Lithobates pipiens. Next base: position 499,033,752 of record NW_027507718.1, on the reverse strand, counting down.
ATCAGTGTTTACAGGGGAGCTGGAGGTACTTCAGGAGGCAGTCTATAACCATTCTTGTGCTACTTCTATCGGGAAAGGAAAATTCCTAGCCCTTAATGATCTTCAACAATTATTAGAGACTGCCAGTACTGAGGAGAAGAACCAAGCGGAACTGTACAGAGGTTTAAGTCAAGTTGTGAGGATAAAGAAATTTATATATATGGGAGAAAGTCGTCCCTGGTTTTTGTTACAGATACATTGGGCATCCTATTATTCCCATCCTAATCCAAGTTATTACCTCTCAATAAAACAACAAAAACAAAGCTCAAGGACTGTTTTCTGTGTCTGGATGCAAGTTGAATATGCTACTGTATGTGACTGGCTGAGCAGCAATTACCTACTAAAAGGATAATTTAAAATGTCCATTTTGTTATTTAAAAAAAACAGGCATGGGGAGGAGGCAGTTGTGCCTTCTGAATGCCTGCCAGCTGCTGCTACACTGCCCTCTGAAAAGCAATCCACAGCGGATCAATTTTTAAGAGGGCAGTAAGCATTATGCCAGTCTGAAGAAGCCCTAGGAGCAAGTGAATTGGCCCTAATTTTGGGCTGTACCATGGTTCTAATCCCAAGACATCCTATAATTTGGTGGGTAATAAAACACATCAATACGTCATATATCACACAATAATTACACATTTTTAAGTAACCCACTGATGAAGAATGTTCTTCTTCCATGCAGTAGGGCTGTGCATGCACTGCATGGGTTAACTGCTCTTTTTTGTCAAGGAGATTTCAAAGCCGAGATATCTGCCGATCCTCAGAGTGCAAGACCGGTCGCCACCGCTCCTGACCCCCCTCCCGCACGGACTGTTTCTAATAACATCACGCCCATAGACCGGCTCTGGACGTGAGGACGGCAGGAACAGTCTACTGATGGACGTGGGGGAATGCAGTTTTCCGAAGGTAAGTACAGGTAAGTATAGTCTTTTGATGCACCCCTAGACAAAACGAGCAGTTAATCCATGCAGTGCGGGCACAACTGAATTTATTTATTTATTTTTTTGAGGAGTTATGCCCTAATTATTTCCACTGGGATTTGGTTTATTTTAAGAGCATTAACAAGCATAAACATTTACGTAAATAGCGATAAATTGTAATTGCAAAGTTGATTTTTTTTTTTCAACTCCCTTGTGTTATAATATCAGATTTCCTAGAACGTAAGGAACTCACCAATTCAAAAATCAATTAATATGAAGCTAACAGACGGTGGTTGGAAAAATGAACAATGTTCTAAGGTCTGTATAAACTAATAATCTGAGGGCCTCTGAAGGACTATTTTTACGATGTCCTCTTATCTTAGTGTGCATCTGTTACATGAATGACTACCCCTCAAGATAATAAATGTGCACAGTGCTGATTTAATGATGTACAGATTAGGAAACCTTTTGCCAGGCTCTCATCTGGCCCAATTTTGTCTAAATATTTGGAAGTCGGCCTTGATGATTCAATTTTAATGATAATGGCCACTCAGAATCTGGAAAGGTTATTGAAATACATTAACAGTTAGGCTGCCAATTTATATAAAATTGGGTTAGAACAAAAAGAAAAAAAAAATGTCGAGAGGCACAACAATTAATGCTGGAGACCAACAATTAATGATGTCTGTAAATTAGTAGAGAAGGCTGTGGAGTGAGCAGGTATATTTGAGCATCACCCAATTTCCTTAATGACCACAGTTATGTGTTGAGTTCAAAGGGACCCGTGTTGCCCATATCTTCTCTAAGGATTGATGAATTCAAATAATTACTGTGAAGCACTGAAGAATTTTGCCAAGTGCCAAGAATTGTTGGAGGGCATTTACATATTTCATCTGCCAGAGTAACAAGGGGCCTTCTAATTGCGGAGAGATGGAGCGCTCATCTTGACTGACAAAAACCGTCACCTCATTTTAATTCCAAGAGGCACTATGGGAATAGAGATGAACTATGTAATTCAGGGCAATTGTTAAAATGGAACATCGTGTTTTGACAGACTTACTGAGAAAGAGTTTTCTTGCAAGACTGCAGTCTTCTTGTCATGATGAGCTAATATGGTGATAAAGATAGGCTTGCTCTTAACCTACCAACACAGTTTCACAGGAAGTAAGGTTGACGAAAAGTTGAGTTAAGAAATTTAAGTAAAAACAAAAAAAAAAAAACAGTTGATCTAGAATTTCTTTTTAAAACTACCTATTAAAAGTGCTCTAATTTGCTCAGGCAGAAAGAAAAAATCCTTCCTGAGTACCAAAGGCAATCATATAACCCCCAGGTCAACAGCCTATTATAACAGGCTTTTTTAGCGTGCCAACAATTTATGCA